>NC_041388.1:98416650-98436952 GCF_002162155.2 Triticum dicoccoides
CAAAAAACACCCACGAACGCGGTTTGTACCCACGTAGGTGGGAGACGTGCACGAAGAGAAGAGGTGCATGCACGGCGCACGTACTACCGTCTCTTTCCCAACCACACCCGCGCGGGTACACAGTGGAGCTCGTTTTTGTACGAAAAAGGCAGCCCACGTGATAATTTGGCATGTGTACTGGTTGTCCACTTGGTGGAGGGAGGATCGTCTACCACGGGTGAACAAACAAATTGCGACTTGACGTGTTATGTTAAAAAAAGAGGCAAACCATGTGGGGCCTACCTTAGAGGCAAGGCTCTATACACTGGAGTACTTTTGATGTGTCCCGTCAACTCGCAGAACGAGGAGAAGCTTGCTTAGTACGCCGTCTCCCCTGCCCACGGGCGCGGTGGCTCGCAGGATGAGGTGAAGCTTGCTCCGCCTTACGCCCGCTCCCTCGCCCATGCGCGCGGTCGCTCATAGGACGAGGAGAAAAATTTACTACTCCCTCTGTTTACTCTTCGTCCCTACTACCTTGGTTATAGAGATTATATCATATTGTTTGGAATATATATGTCCTTTAGTAGATTTCAATATGAACTACTAGTACATACTCCAAACACTGATGTATATAGACATATTTTAGAGTGTAGATTCACTCATTTTGTTCTATATGTAGCACTCTCCCTCGCCCCTCTACCCTCGCCCATGTGGTGGACGTGCAGCAATTCATTCGGTCTCATATAGCCAGAACGATATATACTGCACTAACGTATTTCCCCACTTCCTGAAGAGGCGAAGAGCCAATCGCAAGGTTAATATTTTGGAGATGCCAAGCGCAAGGTTATAGGAGAACGAGTAGTAGGTGCCGCGTCATTTATAAATAAAGTTTTTTTTCTTCAGCGACACGTACGCAATATGATAGGTTCATATGGAGAGAAAAGGAAACCGCTCCACTATATACATAGTCAGGACGGGCCAGCCTACACGGTTGCTTGCTGGGGTTGCTCTCTTCACACTCTCTCGCACAAAACGACTATGGCCACATCTCTAACATCCCGGCGGATCACGTCCACTTGGGGAAGGGGTGGATGCTTAGTGTAGATGCAGTGGCCGTCGCCGATGGTGAAAACCCACTGTCGGCACGTCCCGATCAGGGGTCCCCGCCGTTCTCTCTCACAAAGCCGGTGAGGTTGCCTTCGTCCCTTGCTCACTGCCGCGACGCGGGCAGTTGCCGCCTCCCGCCGCCCTTCTCAAGGTTGAACTACGTCCCTCAGGTACAACTCCCTTTACAGCCGCTTGCACCACTGCTCCAGCTGCCCACATCACTCCCTGTGGATATTTCTCTACTTCTTTGCCCCGCACATACCTCTACTGGCTTCTACGTACTGTATTTGTGATGAGTTTATGTCTCATCAACTAGTCCCAGTAATATTATTCTAATCACGCTTCTTCAATTTCTTTGCCACAGGGATGCTCATCTCGATTTTGGTGAAACTGCACAAAATGATCCGATGGTCAAAAGGTTGAAAACTTCATTTATTAGGAAGCTCGAACGTTGCCAGCAAATTGAAGCCTAGTCAGGGTTCACGGTTCAAGGGCTAGGGACTGCATGGATCGTTTTTTTTCTTTAGCTGCCTCTGTTCCAAAATAAGTGTCAACTTTAGTAGTAGTACAACTTTGTACTAAAGTTTGCACAAAGTTGAGACACTTATTTTGGAACGGAGGGAGTACATATTTGCTATGATCTGTCAATCATTGAGATGCAATAGCATGCATGTTAGTCTCCTTTGTATTTGATGAAATGTTGCAATGGGCAACCTTGGACGCAAGATACATGTAACAGAAGCTGGAAGCTTCATAGCATTGTACAAATTTATCTCGCTGATAAATTACAGTACGTACTATACTAGTACTTCCTCTGTTCCTAAATATAAGTCTTTGTAGAGATTTCACCATGAACCACATGCGGATGTATATAGATGCATTTTAAGTGTAGATTCATTCATTTTGTTCCATATGTAGTGGAATCTCTACAAAGACTTATCTACTAGTAATAGCTAGCCCCCACTACTAGGAATTCTCTATCCTCTCCTTGAGCCACATCATCAAAATTGATGTAGCCGTTAGATGAAGTAAATCAGTCCATAATAACCGTCTGATCTAGATGTTGAGAGGCTCCGCACTAAGCCACATGCAACCATGCAGAAATAGCGTGGCACATGCATGTGAGTGGGTTTTAAATCACATCAACATGTCTGCATGCAAGCATGCACCGGTAGCATGCATGTAAGTGAGCTTTTAAGTCCCATTAACATGTCAAAAAGAAAAATATAATCCTAGTATGCAGTAGGAGTTGGCTGATCTTTTTTACTTACGTGGGATGATCTAAATGATGATGGGAGTTTATTTAGTTTGGCTACCACATTTGTCATGCGGTTATAGAGTTTTTTTTAGTTCTATGAAATCGATAATTTTGCGTAGAGAGATATATCGTTGTTCCGCGGCAATGCGCGGGGACTCATCTAGTAATATTTAGGGACGGGGGAGTACTATGTAAAGAGTTAGGTGTCGCACGGTGATAGTGTGAGGTGGGCCATGTAATCACTGAGCCTGCGTGTTTTCACTGCTCTTGCACGCCTCTGCTGTAAGAATGGAGAAAATTGTAATCTAGTAGTAGTACCTCCTTTCACCGAAAGTGTGGGACATCCAGCAGTCCTACCACCTCAGTAATAAAGACCAATGAGTCGTCAAATCACATAGACCCAGCAGTAAGTTGGACGGACGAAGCAACCATCACTCTTGCACTAGTGAGAGGTCACGTCCACTCTGCCCGGGCATGAATGCGGCACCAATTCTTTGGAGCGGCACTGACCGTTTTGGGCGGGAAGCGCGCGCGAGCGATGGAGGGGCTTTGGGTGGGCCAGGCTGGTCAGGAGCGGGCGTGGCAGCTGTCCGCATGTCCCTACTGGACACGCCCGGAAATGAGAGGATGCACCGACTCTCGCGGCTAAAATCGTACACTACACAACATGTCTCTGTAGGAGTAGGTTGATCTGTCGCTCTCTCTAACACACACATGCTGTTAAACACACACACACACACGCACACGCACGCACCTTGGTCCCGTTGCACCTTCTAACGTGACTTATTACACCTAGACGGAGGGAGTAGTAAGTATACGAGATACGGTGGCACACTGACTTAAGTCGAATACAAGTGCCCAAAATTTGTGTGCATGTTATAATAAGGATTCACTTAAAATAGTACGTGAGCGAACGGAGGGATCAATTGGACAGTGTTCCCGAGCAGTAGCGAGATGTGTGAGGTAAGATACACCGCTAGCGCTTTTAATTTTTCTTATTAATTTGTTTGTTTCACCCTCTGACTGGTGGGACCCAACGTACTACGTGGAGAGAGGTAAGGTGACTAAGGCTGCATTATTTCTGCATCGATGTGGATAGACTTACCACCAAAGCCACATGACACGATTATGTTTGAAATCCCAATGACTCCCACACACACAAAAAAAACACGGCATGCTTGTCACACGAATGCAGGAATGTATAACAGTTTATTTCCCTCTCGTTGAACATAACGGGAGGGTTGTGTAGCTGGTTAGCCTGTTCGCTCATCAAACTTGAGGTCTCGGGTTCGATAACTACACTTGAGCATAATTTGGCCAGGAGGATTCTTTAACTGGTCAAAATGTTTTCTAGGGTTTGCACGCTTCACACTCTCTCTCCAGTATATATACACACGCTGGAGCCTCAGCGCTTGTAGTTTCTCTCTTTGCACTCTCTCGCCCTCTCCCGCTGGAGCCTCAGCGCTTGTAGTTGCTCTCTTCACACTCTCTCGCCCTCTCCAGATCTAAATAAGACTTTGTTGGCCTCTCTCTCCCCTCACTGCTGCTCAAAGAGCCGGCAGGATCCGTCCACCGGGAAGGGAAGGAGGCTTAACACTGTCACCGTCAGCGAGGGACTACCGGCGCAGTTGTTCACTTTCCACCCAACGGCGGCGCGGGAGGGCCTCCGACCCCTTCTTCGTCGTCGTCGTCCCGTCGCCCACCGAACCACGCCCCAAGAACCTTAAGGTATAATTTACTTACTCCGCATGCATTGCTCTAGCTACATGTATTCCATGAATCTAGGACGTGGTTCAAAGAGGAAAGGAGTGGGGGAAGTAGTGGGAAAAGTTGTATATAGCATGAATCTAGGACGTGGTTCAAAGAGGAAATGAAGGGGGAAAGTTGTATAGCATGAATCTAGGATGTGGTTCAAAGAGGAAAGGAATGGGGGAAAGTAGTGGGGAAAGTTGTATCGCATAAATCTAGGACGTGGTCCAAAGAGGAAAGGAAGGGGAGAAAGTACTAGTTCAAGAAGGAAAGGAAGGGACAAGGCTGTAGAGTTTGAGCAGGACTAGATTTGCTGCGCTCGCATAGGGAAAGGTGTCTAAAGATAACAAAACTGGGACCAACACAAATATGCTCCTTGGTTGTTTGTTCTTTGTTGCAACAGACTGTGCATGACCACAGTACATCGGTAGATGCACATGGTGCTGGTGCGTCCACTGTCTCGTGCAACTCATTAAGTGTTGTTAATCTAAGGCCCTATTTGGTTAAAAAAACTCCCTAGTCCCTACCTGCTTGGTTTCAGGGACTAAACATGGACTAGAGGTTATTGAATGACATGCTAAAAGACCATGTTACCCCTAGTAATGAACTAATAGAGACAAGGTGCGATGCGTGGCAGGGGCAACTGTTGGAAAAAGCCCCAAAAAGACTCCCTCGAGGTCTTCTTTCTTTAGTCCCAAATGCCCACTTTTAGTCCCTAAAAGTCCTTCCTGTTTGGTTTAGATGGGACTGACACGGAGTTTTTTAGTCCCTACACCAAAATGTCCCTGTAAGCAAACACCCTCTAATAATGCCGCTGGAAAATTGATGCAATGCCACAGTTAAAAGAAAATTACATGTTTAACGAATTTTATTGTTAATATAATCTCTATGTTAATATTAATCAATGCCACCGTTTAAGAAATGCTACTGTCTTGCTTTCTTTCCCATTTCGATATAGATGCTTCTTTTTGTTGGCTTCTGTGTCATGCACCGTTATTGACCAGTAATTGTTTCCTTTGCACCTCTGTGTAAACAGGGTTATCTACTTCACCTCGTTGCCATTGTGACCTTTTGTTGCACTGCACAAAACACTTTTGTTTTAAGAGTGTTTTGTGCAGTTCAACCAAAATGTCACACCGACAACGTTGCTTGATTGCTTGATCTTAGTGGAACTGCACAAGAGGAGATCTTACTTCCTATCCGTTAAGGCGAATTTGGTTCAGAAATTCTTCTTGTGAGTTGTTTGAATTCCGCATCATGAGAGGTCAGTACTAGCCTTCTTTCACATGATTCTGCAGTGTGCTTTCATATATTGTGCTACTTGTACGATAATGTTGCTTGATTTTAGTGAACTGCATAAATGGAGACAAGACTTCCAATCTGTATGTGCACCGTAATATCCCATTGAGGTAAGATAAGGATATTTCACAACTGTTGGCCTGTATTTTTCCACTTTCATCCAAAAATTAAGTTTAGTACTATACTTGTGCTCCCTAATTGACATGCCAAATCTTACATTGAAGGCGAAGCTTGTCTGTTATTGAACCAAGTGATGAAGGGGAAGAACAGGCGGAAGAAAAACAAAAATCAACTCCCGGTGCTGTGATGAAGCACTGGAACTGTGATGACACAAGTAATGATATAGTTTTGCATCTTAATTTATTGCTATGGCTGGAACAAGCAATTGTTTTGCCACTGATTTGATGCCACTCTTAATGTAATATGTAATTATCTCTACTTGTGCAAACAGGGATCTTCTTTGAAGATACCATATATTTTAGTGGAACTACACAAGAAGATGTTGCAAACATAAACTAATCGAGGAGTATATAGTAAGCATGGCCACCATCGTAGATAGCAACTGATGGTTCCGGAGAAGTGCTTCATCTGTATGCTCTACACAATAAGCCTCCTGACAAAGGTTGGTACTCGCCCACTGATTTCATCCATATGATTGAGCTTTGTCATCTCTATTGGTGTTGTGCTACTGTTTAGATACTGCCATGAAAAAGTGGTATTGTCCTTGAGAAGTGCTTCATCTGTGCTGTTTTAAATATTTCCTTTCCTTTTTTCGAGAAAACAGAGATGCTAGCATTTAGCACTCCTCTTGTCTTTGCACAACAGGTTCATCTTCCTCTGAAGAAGAATATGGAGTACGTGAAGTGACTAGTTCCGATTATGCCAGGATGAAGAAGCCCTGTCTATCTTCTCATCAGAAGGAGCAGTTGAAGGATCGTTACATTACTCCCCATAAGACCAAACTAACTTCAGCTCAGAAGGACTGACAAATCTCCATTTTTTGTTGTGATGCGCGAGTACAATGTTGTTCTAGGATGAAGGAAATATGCCCTAGAGGCAATAATAAAGTTATTATTTATTTCCTTATTTCATGATAAATGTTTATTATTCATGCTAAAATTGTATTAACCGGAAACATAATACATGTGTGAATAGACAAACAAAGTGTCACTAGTATGCCTCTACTTGACTAGCTCATTAATAAAAGATGGTTATGTTTCCTAACCATAGACATGTGTTGTCATTTGTTAACGGGATCACATCATTAGGAGAATGATGTGATTGACATGACCCATTCCATTAGCTTAGCACCCGATCGTTTAGTATGTTGCTATTGCTTTCTTCATGACTTATACATGTTCCTATGACTATGAGATTATGCAACTCCCGTTTGCCAGAGGAACACTTTGTGTGCTACCAAACGTCACAACGTAACTGGGTGATTATAAAGGAGCTCTACAGGTGTCTCCAAAGGTAAATGTTGGGTTGGCGTATTTCGAGATTAGGATTTGTCACTCCGATTGACAGAGAGGTATCTCTGGGCCCTCTCGGTAATGCACATCACATAAGCCTTGCAAGCATTGCAACTAATGAGTTGGTTGCGATATGATGTATTATGAAACGAGTAAAGAGACTTGCCGGTAACGAGATTGAACTAGGTATTGAGATACCAACGATCGAATCTCGGGCAAGTAACATACCGATGACAAAGGGAACAACGTATGTTGTTATGCGGTCTGACCGATAAAGATCTTCATAGAATATGTGGGAGCCAATATGAGCATCCAGGTTCCGCTATTGGTTATTGACCGGAGACATGTCTCGGTCATGTCTACATTGTTCTCGAACCCGTAGGGTCCGCACGCTTAAGGTTTTGATGACAGTTATATTATGAGTTTATGAGTTTTGATGTACCAAAGTTAGTTCGGAGTCCCGAATGTGATCACGGACATAACGAGGAGTCTCGAAATGGTCGAGACATAAAGATTGATATATTGGATGGCTATATTCGGACACCGGAAGTGTTCTGGGTGATTTCGGAGAAAACCGGAGAGTCGGAGGGTTACCGGAACCCTACCGGGAGTAGTAATGGGCCATATGGGCCTTAGTGGAGAGAGAGAAGGGCGCCAGGGTGGGCCGCGCGCCTCCTCCCCCCCCCCTTGGTCCGAATTGGACTAGGAGAGGAGGGGTGGCGCCCCCCTTTCCTTCTCCCTCCCCACTTCTTTCCCCCTCCTAGTAGGAGTCCTACTCCTACTAGGAGGAGGACTCCTCCTGGCGCGCCTATAGGGGCCGGCCGGCCTCCTCCCCTTGCTCCTTTATATACGGGGGAAGGGGGCACCCCTAGACACACAAGTTGATCCACGTGATCGTTTTCTTAGCCGTGTGCGGTGCCCCCTTCCACCATAAATCCTCGATAATATTGTAGCGGTGCTTAGGCGAAGCCCTGCGACGATAGAACATCAAGATCGTCACCACACCGTCGTGCTGACGGAACTCTTCCCCGATGCTTTGCTGGATCAGAGTCCGGGGATCGTCATCGAGCTGAACGTGTGCTAAAACTCGGAGGTGCCGTAGTTTCGGTGCTTGATCGGTCGGGCCATGAAGACGTATGACTACATCAACTGCGTTGTCATAACGCTTCCGCTTCCGGTATACAAGGGTACGTAGACAACACTCTCCCCTCATTGCTATGCATCACTATGATCTTGTGTGTGTGTAGGAAATATTTGAAATTACTACGTTCCCCAACAGTGGTATCAGAGCCTAGGTTTTATGTGTTGATGTTATATGCACGAGTAGAACACAAGTGAGTTGTGGGCGATATAAGTCATACTGCTTACCAGCATGTCATACTTTGGTTCGGCGGTATTGTTGGACGAAGCGGCCCGGACCGACATTACGCATACGCTTACGCGAGACCGGTTCTCCCGACGTGCTTTGCACAAAGGTGGCTAGCGGGTGTCAGTTTCTCCAACTTTAGTTGAACCGAGTGTGGCTACGCCCGGTCCTTGCAAAGGTTAAAACAGCACCAACTTGACAAACTATCGTTGTGGTTTTGATGCGTAGGTAAGATTGGCACTTTCTTAAGCCCGTAGCAGCCACGTAAAACTTGCAACAACAAAGTAGAGGACGTCTAACTTGTTTTTGCAGGGCATGTTGTGATGTGATATGGTCAAGACATGATGCTAAATTTATTGTATGAGATGATCATGTTTTGTAACCAAGTTATCGGCAACTGGCAGGAGCCATATGGTTGTCGCTTTATTGTATGCAATGCAACTGCGCTGTAATGCTTTACTTTATCACTAAACGGTAGCGATAGTCGTGGAAGCATAAGATTGGCGAGACGACAACGATGCTACGATGATGATCAAGGTGTCGCGCCGGTGACGATGGTGATCATGACGGTACTTCGGAGATGGAGATCACAAGTACAAGAAGATGATGGCCATATCATATCACTTATATTGATTGCATGTGATGTTTATCTTTTATGCATCTTATCTTGCTTTGATTGATGGTAGCATTATAAGATGATCTCTCACTAATTATCAAGAAGTGTTCTCCCTGAGTATGCACCGTTGCGAAAGTTCTTCGTGCTGAGACACCACGTGATGATCGGGTGTGATAGGCTCTATGTTCAAATACAACGGGTGCAAAACAGTTGCACACGTGGAATACTCAGGTTATACTTGACGAGCCAAGCATATACAGATATGGCCTCGGAACACGGAGACCGAAAGGTCGAGCGTGAATCATATAGTAGATATGATCAACATAGTGATGTTCACCAATGAAACTGCTCCATCTCACATGATGATCGGACATGGTTTAGTTGATTTGGATCACGTGATCACTTAGAGGATTAGAGGGATGTCTATCTAAGTGGGAGTTCTTAAGTAATATGATTAATTGAACTTAAATTTATCATGAACTTAGTCCTGGTAGTATTTTGCAAATTATGTTGTAGATCAATAGCTCACGTTGTTGCTTCCCTGTGTTTATTTTGATATGTTCCTAGAGAAAATTGTGGTGAAAGATGTTAGTAACAATGATGCGGATTGGATCCGTGATCTGAGGTTTATCCTCATTGCTGCACAGAAGAATTATGTCCTTGATGCACCGCTAGGTGACAGACCTATTGCAGGAGCAGATGGAGACGTTATGAACGTTTGGCTAGCTCAATATGATGACTACTTTATAGTTTAGTGCACCATGCTTAATGGCTTAGAATTGGGACTTCAAAGACGTTTTGAACATCATGGACCATATGAGATGTTCCAAGAGTTAAAGTTAATATTTCAAGCAAATACTCGAGTTGAGAGATATGAAGTCTCCAACAAGTTCTATAGCTAACAGATGGAGGAGAATCGCTCAACTAGTGAGCATGTGCTCAGATTGTCTGGGTACTACAATCGCTTGAATCAAGTGGGAGTTAATCTTCCAGATAAGATAGTGATTGACAGAATTCTCTAGTCACCATCACCAAGTTAGTAGAACTTCGTGATGAACTATAATATGCAAGGGATAATGGAAACAACTCCCAAGCTCTTCGTGATGCTGAAATCAACGAAGGTAGAAATCAAGAAAAACATCAAGTGTTGATGGTTGACAAGACCACTAGTTTCAAGAAAAAGGGCAAAGGGAAGAATGGGAACTTCAAGAAGAACGGCAAGCAAGTTGCTGCTCAAGTGAAGAAGCCCAAGTCTGATCCTAAGCCTGAGACTAAGTGCTTCTACTCCAAAGGGACTGGTCACTGGAAGTGGAACTGCCCCAAGTATTTGGCGGATAAGAAGGATCGCAAGGTAAACAAAGGTATATTGGATATACGTGTTATTGATGTGTACTTTACTAGTGTTTATAGCAACCCCTCGGCATTTGATACTGGTGCAGTTGCTAAGAGTAGTAACTCAAAACGGGAGTTGCAGAATAAACAGAAACTAGTAAAGAGTGAGGTGACGATGTGTGTTGGAAGTAGTTCCAAGATTGATATGATCATCATCGCACACTCCCTATACTTTCGGGATTAGTGTTGAAACTAAATAAGTGTTATTTGGTGTTTGCGTTGAGCATGAATATGATTTGATCATGTTTATTGCAATACGGTTATTCATTAAAGTCAGAGAATAATTGTTGTTCTGTTTACGTGAATAAAACCTTCGATGGTCATACACCCAATGAAAATAGTTCGTTGGATCTCGATCGTAGTGTTACACATATTCATAATATTGAAACCAAAAGATGCAAAGTTAATAATGATAGTGCAACTTATTTGTGGCACTGCCGTTTAGGTCATATCGGTGTAAAGCGTATGAAGAAACTCCATACTGATGGACTTTTGGAACCACTTGATTATGAATCACTTGGTACTTGCGAACCATGCCTCATGGGCAAGATGACTAAGACTCCATTCTCCGGAACAATGGAGCGAGCAACAAACTTGATTGGAAATAATACATACTGATGTATGCAGTCCAATGAGTGTTGAGGCTCGCGGCGGGTATCGTTATTTTCTAACCTTCATAGATGATTTGAGCAGATATGAGTATATCTACTTGATGAAACATAAGTCTGAAACATCTGAAAAGTTCAAATAATTTCAGGGTGAAGTGGAAAATCATTGTGACAAGAAAATAAGGTTTCTACGATCTGATCGCAGAGACAAATATTTGAGTTACGAGTTTGGTCTTCAATTAAAACAATGTGAAATAGTTTCACTACTCATGCCACCTGGAACACCACAATGTAATGGTGTGTCCGAACGTCATAACCGTACTTTATTAGATATGGTGCAATCTATGATGTCTCTTACCGGTCTACCACTATCGTTTTGGGGTTATGCATTAGAGACAGCTGCATTCACGTTAAATAGGGCACCATCTAAATCCATTGAGACGACACTGTATGAACTATGGTTTGGCAAGAAACCTAAGCTGTCGTTTCTTAAAGTTTGAGGTTGCAATGCTTATGTGAAAAAGTTTCAACCTGATAAGATCAAACCCAAATCGGAGAAGTGCGTCTTCATAGGATACCCAAAAGAAAATGTTGGGTACACCTTCTATAACAAATCCGAAGGCAAGACATTCGTTGTTAAGAATGGATCCTTTCTAGAGAAGGAGTTTCTCTCGAAAGAAGTGAGTGGGAGGAAAGTAGAACTTGATGAGGTAACTGTACCTGCTCCCTTATTGGAAAGTAGTTCATCACAGAAATCTGTTCTTGTGAATACTACACCAATAAGTGAGGAAGCTAATGATGATGATCATGAAGCTTCAGAACAAGATACTACTGAACCTCGTAGATCAACCAGAGTAAGATCTGCACCAGAATGGTACGGTAATCCTGTTCTGGAAGTCATGCTACTAGATCATGATGAACCTACGAACTATGAAGAAGCAATGATGAGCCCAGATTCCGCAAAATGGCTTGAAGCCATGAAATCTGAGATGGGATCCATGTATGAGAACAAAGTATGGACTTTGGTTGACTTGCCCAATGATCGGCAAGCAATTGAGAATAAATGGATCTTTAAGAAGAAGACTGAAGTTGACGGTAATGTTACTATCTACAAAGCTAGACTTGTCGAAAAAGGTTTTTTGACAAAGTTCAAGGTGTTGACTACTTTGAAATTTTCTCACTCATAGCGATGCTTAAGTCTGTCCAAATCATGTTAGCAATTGCCGCATTTTTATGAAATCTGGCAAATGGATAAACAAAACTACATTCCTTAATGGATTTAAAGAAGAGTTGTATATGATGCAACCAGAAGGTTTTGTCAATCCTAAAGGTGCTAACAAAATATGCAAGCTCCAGCGATCCATCTATGGACTGGTGCAAGCATCTCGGAGTTGGAATATGCGCTTTGATGAGATGATCAAAGTATATAGTTTTATACAGACTTGTGGTGAAGCCTGTATTTACAAGAAAGTGAGTGGGAGCACTACAGCATTTCTGACAAGTATATGTGAATGACATATTATTGACCGGAAATAATGTAGAATTATTCTGCAAAGCATAAAGGAGTGTTTGAAAGAAGTTTTTCAAAGAAAGACCTTGGCGAAGCTGCTTACATATTAAGCATCAAGATCTATAGAGATAGATCAAGACGCTTGATAAGTTTTTTCAATGAGTACATACCTTGACAAGATTTTGAAGTAGTTCAAAATAGAATAGTCAAAGAAAGAGTTCTTGTCTGTGTTACAAGGTGTGAAATTGAGTAAGACTCAAAGCCCGACCACGGCAGAAGATAGAAAGAGAATGAAAGTCATTCCCTATGCCTCAGCCATAGGTTCTATAAAATATGTCATGCTATGTACCAGATCTATTGTATACCCTACACTGATGTTGGCAAGGGAGTACAATAGTGATCTAGGAGTAGATCACTGGACAACGGTCAAAATTATCCTTACTGGAATAAGGATATGTTTCTCGATTATGGAGGTGACAAAAGGTTCATCGTAAAGGGTTATGTCAATACAAACTTTGACACTGATCCAGATGATTCTAAGTCTCAATCTGGATGCATATTGAAAGTGGGAGCAATTAGCTAGAGTAGCTCCATGTAGAGCATTGTTGACATAGAAATTTGCAAAATACATACGGATCTGAATATGGGAGACCCGTTGACTAAACTTCTCTCACAGGCAAAACATGATCACACCTTAGTACTCTTTGGGTGTTAATCACATAGCAATGTGAACTAGATTATTAACTCTAGTAAACCCTTTGGGTGTTGGTCACATGACGATGTGAACTATGGGTGTTAATCACATGCTGATGTGAATTATTGATGTTAAATCACATGTCGATGTGAACTAGATTATTGACTCTAGTGCAAGTGGGAGACTGAAGGAAATATGCCCTAGAGGCAATAATAAAGTTATTATTTATTTCCTTATTTCATGATAAATGTTTATTATTCATGCTAAAATTGTATTAACCGGAAACATAATACATGTGTGAATACATAGACAAACAAAGTGTCACTAGTATGCCTCTACTTGACTAGCTCGTTAATCAAAGATGATTACGTTTCCTAACCATAGACATGTGTTGTCATTTGATTAACGGGATCACATCATTAGGAGAATGATGTGATTGACATGACCCATTCCATTAGCTTAGCACCCGATCGTTTAGTATGTTGCTATTGCTTTCTTCATGACTTATACATGTTCCTATGACTATGAGATTATGCAACTCCCGTTTGCCGGAGGAACACTTTGTGTGCTACCAAACGTCACAATGTAACAAGGTGATTATAAAGGAGCTCTACAAGTGTCTCCAAAGGTAAATGTTGGGTTGGTGTATTTCGAGATTAGGATTTGTCACTTCGATTGTCGGAGAGGTATCTCTGGGCCCTCTCGGTAATGCACATCACACAAGCCTTGCAAGCATTGCAACTAATGAGTTGGTTGCGAGATGATGTATTATGAAACGAGTAAAGAGACTTGCCGGTAACGAGATTGAACTAGGTATTGAGATACCGACGATCGAATCTCGGGCAAGTAACATACCGATGACAAAGGGAACAACGTATGTTCTTATGCGGTCTGACCGATAAAGATCTTCATAGAATATGTGGGAGCCAATATGAGCATCCAGGTTCCGCTATTGGTTATGGACCGGAGACATGTCTCGGTCATGTCTACATTGTTCTCGAACCCGTAGGGTCCGCACGCTTAAGGTTTCGATGACAGTTATATTATGAGTTTATGAGTTTTGATGTACCGAAGTTAGTTCGGAGTCCCGGATGTGATCACGGACATAACGAGGAGTCTCTAAATGGTCGAGACATAAAGATTGATATATTGGACGGCTATATTCGGACACCGGAAGTGTTCCGGGTGATTTCGGAGAAAACCGGAGAGCCGGAGGGTTACCGGAAACCTACCGGGAGTAGTAATGGGCCATATGGGCCTTAGTGGAGAGAGAGAAGGGCGCCAGGGTGGGCCGCGCACCTCCTCCCCCCCTTTGGTCCGAATTGTACTAGGAGAGGGGGGCGGCGCCCCCCTTTCCTTCTCCCTCCCCACTTCTTTCCCCCTCCTAGTAGGAGTCCTACTCCTACTAGGAGGAGGACTCCTCCTGGCGTGCCTATAGGGGCCGGCCGGCCTCCTCCCCTTGCTCCTTTATATATGGGGGCAGGGGCACCCCTAGACACACAAGTTGATCCACGTGATCGTTTTCTTAGCCGTGTGCAGTGCCCCCTTCCACCATAAATCCTCGATAATATTGTAGCGGTGCTTAGGCGAAGCCCTGCGATGATAGAACATCAAGATCGTCACCACACCGTCATGCTGACGGAACTCTTCCCCAATGCTTTGCTGGATCGGAGTCCGGGGATCGTCATCGAGCTGAACGTGTGCTAAAACTCGGAGGTGCCCTACTTTCGGTGCTTGATCGGTCGGGCCGTGAAGACGTACGACTACATCAACTGCGTTGTCATAACGCTTCCGCTTCCGGTCTACAAGGGTACATAGACAACACACTCCCCTCGTTGCTATGCATCACCATGATCTTGTGTGTGTGTAGGAAATTTTTGAAATTACTACGTTCCCCAACATAGGATTCTTTCTGGTGAGTTCCATTTTTCTAAAAGTGTGCTCTACATGGACCATGTATGTGCCTGTTGAAACTGTCAATTCATAGTACAGTTTGCTTTATACTAATCACTTTTTTGTATTTGTGCAAACAGGGGTGCTCAGCTTGATTTCAATGGGAACTGCACAAAATGTTCATGAATACATCGAATCATTCATTTCCACCATAAGAAAGGATGTGCCGATAAGTTCAAGGTGTTGCAACATATAAGGGTGAAATCATACAAGCTACGCGCGAATTTGGTTGATTTTGGTGGAACTGCACAAAAAGAATAGCTGGTTTATTTAGCACGAGGTGCCATGTCAATGTCCGAACTGATGGCAAACCCTGCCCATTCCACAATCATAGGCATTTGATATTTTGGAATGGGACAACCTTGTCAAATTTTGCTCATTGATTTTAGCAAGACATGCGTTTGATATTTTCGAATGGGACGCCCTTTGCTGTCAGCAGCGTCGATCAACTTTTTCTTTATTCTTTCGTTGTGAAGTAAATATTGCCTCTGACATGTGAGTCGCTGAGATTCATAATCATCGATTGTTTTGAATGTTCTCTATGAATTGCCAGGCCTGTGTTTCATTGCAATGAACAAAAACGCTAAAAAGCTGCTAAAACTCTTTGTACTCCTTCTGTTCCTTTTTACTTCGCACATTGTGAAAGTGCATACTTTTTTGTATAAGATTGGTCAAAGTAGAGATACTTTGACTGCAGACAAAACTTGTATGCAGACTAGAAAGGACCGGAGGGAGTACATGTGAAACTGCTACAAACGAGGTGATCACCCTGGGAATAATGCTAGTATGTATTGTTTTGCATGTTCATCCAATGCCAGTGATACAGGAATTCGAACTAATCGAAATAAATTCATTCATACACGGTCGGATTTCATATAAACATGCCGGATTTCATTACATTTCATACATTCTTCAACTAAAAAGGGGTGCGCTAGAGGTATAATTAATTAACCGAAGCTACCCACATGTGCCCCGCTGAGTCGAACAGAAGCTTCAGTGACTTAACTGCAGGTGCAGTTGCGTAACTGACATGTGGCCTGTTGGGCCCACGTGTTAGTCAGCCAACTGCACCAGCAGTTAAGTAGAAGCAGCGTTCTTCTCCAGTTCAGCTCTTCGACTCCACGTGGCCGCCAAGAAGCTAACCGGCCGTCAATGGTCAATCCACCTAGCTTGGCTTCAACCGGAGGGTAGCAGCGGTGGCCTTACTTGGACCCGAGCGGCGGCGGCCTACCGTGTTCTACTCTTCCTCGTTTTCTGTGTGGCGCGGCCTCGTTGGCAGCGGGGCGGGGCCTCGACGGAGCAGTGGAAATCCTCCCCCACGTTGCCGGTAGGGTGGGGCCCCGGCTGAGCCGGCGATGTCCTCTGCCTCGTTGTTGGCGGGGCGGGGCCTCGGCGGAGCCGGCGGTGTCCTCTGCCTCGTTGTTGGCGCCGCGGGGCCTCGGCGAAGCAGGGCCTCATCGACGCCAGCGGAGCGGGGACTCGTCGGAGCCGGCATTGTCCTCTGCCTCGTCCTCAATCTCTCCATACAGCGCCTCGCCCGCTTCATCGCCCTCTTTGCTAGCCTCTTTGTAGACGGCTGCAGCCTCCGCCACCCGCATGCGGTACCGCCGGCGCTCGAGGCGGCCCTTGCGGGCGGAGCGGTACGAGTCGAGTAGCACCTCCTGCTCCGCCCGCTCCGCGGTGGTCTGCTCCTCCGCGTGCAGGTGCTCCTGGAGGAGATGGTGGTTGTAAGCGGCATCGGCCTATGCCTCCCGGAACTGCTCCTCACGCATCTGCCTCACCCTGTCCATATATTGGGCACGGGCCTCGCCGATGGTCATGGTGCAATGCACCGGCGAGGATGGCGCGGAGGAGGGGGTTGGCGCCGGATCATCGACTACCATGTTCTCCATTAGGATGTCGTCGTCCTCCGGCTGCCTGTCGGCCAGCCGGTCGGCAGCAATGCCTGCCATCTCCTTGTGGCCCGTCGTCCGCCCGTCCCGAAGAGCGCTGGAGCGTGAGGAAGCCATGGTGGGCAGTAGTGGTGTGGATAGGAGAAAGGGAACGGATGCGGATGACTGCGGCTATGGCCGGCGTAGCAGTTTATATAGCAATGGTGGGCAGGTGGAGGGACAGACATGTGGCGCTGGAGTAGCCGCCTCGGCAACCGTGTATCATTAATGTGGGCGGTAGATGGACGGACAGACGGCACTTGTGTCGTTTGAAGGCGGAGCAATCACCTGCACCGGGAAGCGGGGCGGACGGCGCTAACTGTTTCAGGCGGAAAGCGCGCGCGAGCGAGGAGATGACTTTACTTGGAGAGGATGACAATGGGGACCCACCAGGTCCATAGCCTCACATACGCAAGTGCCTCCTTATTATTTATATATATATATATATATATATATATATATATATATATATATAACTATAATTTATTTTGCTTCCTCCTGGTTTCCTGACATCACGGTCCCACACCATTGTCAACCTATGTAGTAGTCAATAAACGAGAGAATTGCACAAGAAGCGGCCGACAGCTGGGACCAAGCAGCTTGATTAGTATTTGTGTTTTTGAGGTGTGAGCACTGCAGAGTTTTTCAATGTTTAGCCCAGATATTAATTTTTCTCCTCTGAACAACAACGAAAACATCGTTGCAGGTATTAATTGGGCGGGATGTGGCTCGTCTAGTCCAGGCCAGATATCCAGCCCAGATATTAATTTTTTTTCAAGCTGAAAATGGCTAGCCCAGCTATACTTTTTTAGGAATACCCAGGCAAGATCAAGTTGTTATTCTCCGCCCCGCTGGGCTGCAAATCTTTCCTAGGAGGGATGCATTAGGCTTAACAAGAAAATAGGCTTTAAGAAATAATAAATGGGATGTAATTATAAAAACTGGGCAGTAACTATAAAAAATGCACCAAACACATGATTACTTTATAGAATATTATTTTTGGATATTGAAAATTTTAATTTCGTTAATTGTTGCGAGCACAATGTTTCATCGGATTTTTACGTAATATAAATTTATATTAAAATTGTATTTAATTTGACTAGAAATTTCGGGATAAAAATATTTCGGATCCCATCAAAATGTGGGAAATTTTATTGAATTCTATTTTGAACGGTTGGTTGAAATGGGCTGTACTTTTAACAAACTGTAAATGGGCTGTAGTAAATTCCATTAGAATTCAAAAATGGGCTACACATTCTTACAAAACTCAAATGGGCTATAAGTTCTCTGCCACACACTTCTGGCCTTACTAAGTTGACGCGTCCCCTAAAAAACAGAGTTGACGCGTATGCAAGGCTTTGTCAACTTATAGTCAACACACGGATCTAGCAGCAGTGGCCGTTGGATGTCCATCCAACGGATGTCGTGCTTCTTCTTCAATCTCAGATATTCTAGCTTCACCCGCCCAAAAAATGATTCCTCCCCCTGACATCTAGGGCGCACCGTTTTGGAAGCTGACTTGTGGGCCTACTAAGTTGACGTACCAAGGGCTTTGTCAACTTAGTCAATATAAATGATTCTAGCTACAGTGACCATACGATGTCCATCCAACGGTCGTCGTGCTTCTTCAACCTCTGGTCTTCTTGCTCCAGCCACCCAAAGCAGCGCCGATCGTGCCGCCTGCTCCTGCCTCTCGTGGTCGGTTGTGCTGCCGCGGAGGCCTCACCGCCCCCTACTACTCCCACCGCTAGCCAGGCCATCCCTCCACTCACCCACACCCCCTGTTATTCTGCGGCGACGGCAGCGCAGCCGAACCAGTGAACCCTCGTACTCCTCTCCACGTGTGCATCCACTGCCGCGTCTTCCCCGGCTCCGCGTCGTCCCCTTCCTAGGCCTCGTCGTCGTCCACCGCCCTTGTGCTCTCGGCGCGGCATGGTCAACATGGTCAAGGAACGACTTCCATCGGACGTGGACTGTACGTGGAGAGGCTGACAGCTGGGTCCACGGCAGCCGCAAGGAAGTGCCTCCTTATTATGCGCAAAATAATTATTCCTCCACCTGACAGCGGGGACCCACCGGACGGGCCGCCGTATTTCGCAAAAAAATGATTCTCCCCCTGACTGCTGGGACCCACAAGCTACATCTTCGAACGCAAGGAAGTGCGTCCGGAAAAAAAATGATTTGCCCCCCGACTGCTCGGACCCACCAGCTACATCTTCGCATGCAAGGAAGTGCGTCCAAAAAAACGATTCGCCCCCGACTGCTGGGACCCACCAGCTACACCTTCGCACGCAAGGAAGTGCGTTCGGGCAAAAAAATGATTCGCCCCCCAGACTGCTGGGACCCATCAGCTACACCTTCGCACGCAAGGAAGTGCGTCCGAGAAAAAAACAATTCGCCCCCCTGACTGCTAGGACCCACCAGCTACATCTTCGCAGGCAAGGAAGTGCCTGACAGTCGGGACCCACCTGGTCGAAGCGTACGTAGCGTTGTCATTCTGGTCGCGAACGTGTACGTACATACTGGTCGATGTAGAGACGCGCACGTGTCATAGTAGAGGCGTGCATGTAGCATGTACACGTACGTACAACGGCCATGTTGCAAGAAAGAAAATACGGCCACGTATATGTACATACGGGCAGGGTCTCAAACGCCTACTCGCGCATACGTACGGCCAGGGCTCGTGTACATGGCTGGGTCGGAACGGAGAAACAGCATCGTCGTCGTGTTCATGGGGAGGCAACGGAATGCGTCGTGTTCATGGGGAGGCAACGGAATGCGTCGTGTTCATGGGGAGGCAACGGAATGCGTCGTGTTCATCGGGAGGCAACGGAATGCGTGGGAGCCAACCGGCTGGGTCGGAACGGAATTCGTGGTCGTGTTCATCGGGAGGGCTTGGACAGAATAGGCGATGGAAACGAGGCCTAGTGTACCGCAGGACGGAGGAAACGGACCTCCTACGATCGAAACAGGGGTCCTGTTGATTGGGAGGGGTGTGGTGTACCGCAAAACGGAGGAAACGGACCTCCTACGGTCGAAACGGGGGTCCTGTTGATCGGGAGGGGTGTGGCGTACCACAAAACGGACGAAACGGACCTCCTGCGGTCGAAATGGGGGTCCTGTTCATCGGGAGGGGTGTGGCGCACCGCAAAACGGGACTCCACGGGATACTGTTCATCTCCACCGTCGACCTCCTCCAGCCTCCACGGGCTACCGTCGACCTCCTCCAGCCTCCACGGGCTCCTGTTCATCCAGCCTCCACCGCGCGCTACTCCACCGGCTACTGTTCAACCACCCCTCCACCGTATACTGTTCATCCAGCCCTCCACACCACGGGGTCCTGTTCAACCACCCCTCCACGGGCACCC
>NC_041388.1:98437398-98464177 GCF_002162155.2 Triticum dicoccoides
AATCGATCGGCTTCAATTAGCAGCAGTAGCGAAGGAATCGCTCGATCGGGTTCAATTAACAGCCATTGATCGATTGCTCGGGTTCAGTAACGCGTAGCCTGCAGTGCAATCGCTCGGGTTCAGTTAGAGCCCAACGCCTCGCTTGGGTTCAGTTAGAGCCAACGCCTTGCACACACGCGCGTACGTGTACGAGAGAAACGCGCATCGCTCGGCCCCCGACCTCCCACCGTAACCGAGAACTCCCTGATATTTTCCTCGCCCTCGCTTCTACCACGGTTTTTTCCGTCATGGACGGCCCAAAGAATGTCATGCAGTTGCGTCTCCGGCCCGCCCAGGACGAAAAGCCCATTTTCTGTCATGATTTTTTGTCATAGAAGTAGGAGCCCACCACATCTATGATGATACTGGGTTTTGTCACAATTATCGTCATAGAAGTGTCATATGTATGACAGAAAAAAAATCATTCGGCCCAAAATGTCACGGATGTGTCTTTTTTTTGTAGTGCATATGGTTCCTTGCCCAACCCAGAGTTCGTACCTGCTGCCTCCCCCCTCGCGAGCCCCTCGAGAGAGGGGGCTGGGCGCGGCACGCGTGCGCTGCGCATACGCCCTCCCACGGCTGGCGCTTGCTCCTCGCGACGCCCTCTCGGGGGGCCAGCAGGCCCTTCAGGAGCTCACGACCTCGCAAGCTAGCCAGAAGCAGATCCTGACCAAGGTAAATTTCAGTAGTAAACTCGTGCATGACTCGCGGGCCCATAAAAACACATCTTCAGATTGGCCTAAGGAATAGAGGCAGTAATCTATTTACATGAGGGGCTCCCCCTCCCAAAATGCTCTCACAACTTTCAGGGCCGTGCCCAAGTTTTCACTTACAGGCTCAGCAGCACGGGCTCAATCGGATATATCGCTCGCCGCGTCCTCCAGGACGCCCTCAGACGCATCGCTGACATCATCGTCACCATCGCTCGCGCCACCATCCTCGTCATCAGCATCACCGTCGCCATCGTCGGCATCGCCCGCACCATCGTCGACCACGTCGCCTTCATCCACAGCGACCACCACCGCGTCATCCTCGGAGGTGAAGGCCCTGACTACAGCGTCCACATTGTCCTCAACCTAGCGCGCCAGGTCATCCCGGATGGCTTGGGGCATAGGGGCAATGGCGGCGTCAAAGTCAAAGTTGGGGTAGGTGTTCTGTAGGTGGCGGAAGACACGGGAGAATGCATGCTTGAGCAGGCCGTGACTCCTCTCCTCAACAAGCACGCAGGACCTCTTGGATCGATTCACCAAGCGCGTTACCACGTCGGTGAAGAAAAGCAGGTGACTGGCGTAGTCGTCCGAGTGGGGATGAGGTGCATTTTTGTCACAGACGGCGCCCAGCGCTGCGTTGGCTCTGGTCCTGAGGTTTTGGAGCATGGGGGCATGCTCGCGCTCCAGCGTCCGCCGCCGGAGCACTTCCTCCCTACCCTGCTGCGCGGAGGATTCGGCGTCGGTGACCCGCTGCTGAAGAGAAAACATCTCGGCACGTGCGGAAGTGAGCTCGGCTTGCACTGAAGACAGGGTGGCTATGGCGGCTTTCTCGCGATGTTCAGCCTCCTCCAACCCTGACCTGAGGGCCTTGGTCCTGCCCACAGCCTCGGCTTCCACAAGCTTCAACTTCAGGTCGTACCTGCCCACAAGATTCGCGCGAGCTTCGGCCACCCGGTGATCCACTTCCTCCTGGGCCTTGGCCTCGCACGCGCCAACAGCATCCTCAGCTTGGGCAACCTGGCGCTCCCTCGTCTCCAACCGCTCGAGCTCAAGGCTGCGCTCTATGGCTTACAGCGCCAGTGCTTCCTTGCACCTCAGGATCTCTTCCTCCTCAGCAGGCGTCCCCTTCATCGACGCTAGGGCAGCCTTGTGCGCCTCCACTTGCCGCTCTAGGGAGGCACTCCAGGCTTGGAGCTCCCACGCGCGTTTCTCTATGATATCACGACGTTGATCAGCTTCCCAAGCTTCCTCCAAGGCTCGAGCGCAAGCTTCACGCGAGGTCGCGGGAGACGCCTCAGCCTTCGCATTATCAAGCTCACGTTGGTGGCGCCCGAGGTTGATAGCCACCTTCAGTTTATGCCACTCTTCCACCAGCCGAAGACCCTCAGCCTTGAGGCGCGCGTCTACATCCACGAGCTCCTCGCCAAGCTGGTTCATCGTGCCCATTGACTCCCAGAAGAGCTCGTCGAGGACGACGCTCCTTTCATGCGCAGCTTCCGGACACCGACTGGGTTTTGGCAGGAGCCTGGTTAGGATGAGGCTCGCCGCTGAAGGAACCAAGACCGAAGCCATCCAGTCACCGTCTATAACTAGAGGAGGAGACCTTGGCACACTCATCACACCTCCGACGAGGCCACGAAGAAGAGACGGCAGGAGCGCAGGCTCAAGGCGCCAAGCCAGCGCACCTGCCTCTCCAGCCGACCCTGCAACGGGGGGAGCATATTGGCCTGGGACGCTCAAGGCCAGTGGAAGATCCAAGGCAGGAGGAGTTTGCTTCCCGAGGGGTTTCGCGGCCTTAGCAGATGGGATCCTGAAGAACCACCGTCAGGAAGGGAAGCAGCACTCAAGGAATTACAGAGATAAGGTACTTACTCATCTATGGCAATGTACTTCCTCTGTTTCAACGGTCGGAAAGCGCCGCTGCCGCAGCTTGGGGACCCCTTCCTCTTGCGGAGCGCATCGAAGTCCACACGGAGTCGGCCGAAGCGTTGGGCGTGGTGACCAGCACGGGGCATGGCTGATGAAGCACCCAAGGGGATGACCTCAGGAGCACCAAGCTGGGGAGAGCCACCAAGCACCGCCTCGTGACGGCCTCCAGAGGCCTCGGGAGCTTGGGCCTCAGGAGCAGCGGGTTGCGTCGCCCCCTCAACTACTTCCTCTGTGGGCTGCTCCAACGCCTCGCCACCCGCGCCTCCAGCTTCCAGCGATGCTTGCCCCCCTGCGTCCACTCTTGGGGCAAGTTCGGCGCCAGCGGCAAAGATGGGAACCACGGTGACTGGGTTCTCACGGGACCCCTCAAGGCCAACCGGACGCAGCCGCCATTCGTCAAAAGGGGGCATCTTGTAACGCCCTCGATGCGGCTATATCTCCCACGTGTCGAAGCACGACTTAGAGGCATAACCGCATTGAAAACAATGTCGCAAGTGAGGTAATCTTCACACAACCCATGTAATACATAAGGGAAAGAGATACATAGTTGGCTTACAATCGCCACTTCACACAATTACATGAATAAAGCATTACATCATCCAGATACAATCAAGGTCCGACTACGGAACCCAAAATAAAAGAAGACTACCCCAAATGCTACACAGATCCCCGATCGACCCCAACTGGGCTCCACTACTGATCACATAGAACGAAAACAACACAAAGGACAAGATATTCATCGAGCTCCTCCTTGAGCTTGGTTGTGTCATCTGCCCGGTTCAACGGCACCTGCAAGCTGGTTTTTGGAAGTATCTGTGAGTCACGGGGACTCAGCAATCTCACACCCTCGCGATCAAGACTATTTAAGCTTATAGGTAGGGTAAAAGGTATGATGTGGAGCTGCAGCATGCGACTAGCATATTTGGTGGCTAACATACGCAAATGAGAGCGAGAAGAGAAGGCAAAAGCACGGTCGAGGAACTATGATCAAGAAGTGATCCTAGAACAACCTACGTTAAGCATAACTCCAACACTGTGTTCACTTCCCGGACATCGCCGGAAAGAGACCATCACGGTTACACACGCGGTTGGTGCATTTTAATTAAGATCAACTTCAGATTTTCTACAACCGGACATTAACAAATTCCCATATGCCCATAACCGCGGGCACGGCTTTCGAAAGTTCAAATCCCTGCAGGGGTGTCCCAACTTAGCCCATCACAAGCTCTCACGGTCAACGAAGGATATTCCTTCTCCCAAGACAATCCGATCAGGCTCGGCATCCAGGTTACAAGACATCCTCGACAATGGTAAAACAAGTCCAGCAACACCGCCCGAATGTGCCGACAAATCCCGATAGGAGCTGCACATATCTCGTTCTCAGGGCACACTCAGATGAGCAGTCCGTACAACTAAAACCAGCCCTTGAGTTTCCCCGAGGTGGCGCTGCAAGGGGCTCTAGTTTGGACCAACACTCAGAGGAGCACTGGCCCGGGGGGGGGGGTTAAAATAAAGATGACCCTTGAGTCTGTAGAACCCAAGGGAAAGAAAAGGCTAGGTGGCGAATGGTAAAACCAATGTTGGGTATTGCTGGAGGAGTTTTATTCAAGGCGAACTATCAAGGGGTTCCCATTATAACCCAACCGCGTAAGGAATGCAAAATCCGGGAACATAACACCGATATGACGGAAACTAGGGCGGCAAGAGTGGAACAAAACACCAGGCATAAGGCCGAGCCTTCCACCCTTTACCAAGTATATAGATGCATTAATTAAATAAGAGGTATTGTGATATCCCAACAAGTAAACATGTTCCAACAAGGAACAACATCTCCATGTTCCAACAAGGAACAAACTTCAATCTTCACCTGCAACTAACAACGCTATAAGAGGGGCTGAGCAAAGCGATAACATAGCCAATCAATGGTTTGCTAGGACAAGGTGGGTTAGAGGCATGGTTCAACAATATAGGAGGCATGATAAGCAAGTGGTAGGTATCGCAGCATAGGCATAACAAAAGAGCGAGCAACTAGAAAGCAAAGATAGAAGTGATTTCGAGGGTATGGTCATCTTGCCTGAAATCCTGCAAGGAAGAAGAACGAGTCCATGAAGAAGACAAACGGACGTAGACGAACGGGTCCTCACAAACGCGACGTTATCGGAACCAACCCGAAGAAGCAACACCGGAAAGAAGCAAACAATCATGGTAAACAACCACCACATAATCATGGCATGATGCACAATCAAGTATGATGCATGTCCGGTTTAATGAAGCATGGCATGGCAAAGTGCACAAGCAGTTCTACAAATTAAGTGGAGCTCACTATGCAACGAGTTGCATATTGACGAAACACCACATGACTTATTTAGTTCTCTCTCGTTTATGTACCCAACAAGATTAAATGTTGTTAGCATGGCAAGAGGTGAAACATGATGAAACTATCTAATCTAGGCAAGTTTAAATGAGGCCGGAACAACAAAACAACAAGTCCGGAAACTCCTCATATGCATATATTAGGTTTGGTACTGTTCTGCCCTAATCCATATTTTATAGTTGTTAAACATGCAAATTGGTGCCACCATGTTAAACTAGGCATTTTTCTACCCCATTTACATATAAAGTTTATTAAATTCCGAGTTACAGTTATTTAGTTATGAAATAAATCATTTTAGCAAGTTATTTAAGCAAATTTAAACAAACGGCATTTTAAATAGTTTAAACATAAATGAAAGTTGCATATTATTAAACTAGATGAAAATCTAAGCAAGTTTCATATACAAAGTTTTTACATGTGATGCTTAGTTTGTGAGATATTAAATGCATGAAGGCTAAGGGGTTTTCTGAAAAACTGCACTCTCTGGAAAAAAGAGAAAAACGCTAGATCTGAAAAATCCATTACGGGCCGAAACAAGAACTGGCCCAACATCAGGGGAAAAAGGTGGGCGCTGGGGCTTGGCCCGGTGGGTGGAGGAGGAAGCTGGGCCGCGGGGCTTGCGGCTGGGCCTGAAGCGCGCTTGTGGCCCTAGAACAGAGAAGGGCCGACTCGAGCGACGCGGTCAACGGGCACGGGCGCTGCTCATCCTCCTCTGCTCGATCGAAACAAAGGAGCGGCGCGGCGAGGGATGAAGGGCACAGGGAGGTGCGGCTCCGGCGGCTACGAGGAGGCAAACGGCGACGGGTCTGGGACGGCACGAAGACGACGCCGACGAGCTCCACGCCCACAGCGGATGGCGGAGCTGGACGGACTCGAGGGAAGGGAGGCAGCTTCAGTCGACCTGCCGAGAGCGAGGCCCCGGTGAAGTACAACGAGGGCTCGTCGGAGCTTCGGTTGGTGGCGACGAACAGAAGGCGACGAGGCAGACTTGGCGCGGGCTTGACGAGGTCCTGCTGGTGGCTTGCCAGCGGCGAGGTTCAGTGGGCGCAGCGGGATCATGAGGTGGAGGCGCGCTCGGGCGATGCTGCCTTTTGGGGTGGGGCGCTGGGCATCTTCAGCGCGGGTGCTCGGGTAGAGGATCTCGTGCTCTCAGACGAGGGGAGGCGCAGGAGATCGGGCGGTTCGATCCAGATGCGTCCTGGACGGGTGTTGCTCGGGGAAGAAGGAGCTCGGGGAGGATTTGTCTTGGCTGCTGTTGAACGAGAGAGGAATTTTGGATCAGGGAGGACGCTGTTGGTTCGGTGTGGAATCCGAGGAAGAGAGTGGCGGCGGTGGGATGGATCCCTAGAATTTTGGGATTTGGTCTAGGGTTAGACTAGCTATATATAGTAGGTGGGTTTTACTTAGGGGTATATCGTTCCTCCGGTTGCAATCGGACGAACAAGAAAAATGGGCTAGGGGGTCCAAATGAGAAAACGGTGACGTTTTGTAGATGTTAGGGGATGATCCGGACACAACGGTGGCGACAGTCCGGGTCGGGTCCGGGACAACTTTTCGGACGCGCGCACGAGGGGGTTTGATGCACTGAGCAGAGAGGGTTTCGGACCGTGCGATCGCATCGGACAACTCCAGAAGCAAAGAGGGGAAGGAGGATGGACTAGGTGGGCTGTGGCGAGACTGCGAGGGGGAGAAGAGAGAGAGAGGGCCCGGCATCAGTTTCCGGAGACCGAAAACGTCCGACAAAAAGACTGGCTATACTGCCGCTATAGTTATCCGTTGGGGGGTCAAACGAACTCCGAATGCGATGAAATTTGACAAGCGGTCTATCTACACTATAATAAGACCGCATGCCAACTTTCAACCCATTCCGAGAACATTTTCTGGCCACTTATAAAATATTATTTCGGACATGCCTTGGGCGCGTACAAGTGTGTCTGGGCTCAGAACAGACAACGGAAGGAACAAGGAGACCGGGACGGATGCAAGTTTTGAAAACATGATGATGCAATGCACATGATGACATGATATGAAATGCATGACACGCAAGCAAAGACAAGGCAACAACAGCGAATAACTGGAGGACACCTGGCACATCGGTCTCGGGGTGTTACACATCTGCCCCGCGAACTCCACCCTGTTCGGCTAGCAGTACAAGAGACAGCCCACCGGTGGCATATCGGCAGGCGAGGGGTTGCCCGCCAGGACCTCGAGCACTGTTCTTCGTGCCTCAAGCAGGACCTCTAACTCCTGGAGCATCAAGTGGTCCGGGCAGTCAGATAAGGCCCACATCGGCCGGGAATGGCGCTGAAGAGGGGAGTTGCAGCGTCGGAGGAACTCCTTCATCACCATGGGTGCGGTTAAGCCAAGGTCTTTCAACCTCCTCATCCAGAGCCAGACGAAGGCAAGGCAGGGGCTCGTAAGCTTCTCATGAGCCCAGCCGGAGCTGGGAACGGCAGGCGCAGATGGAGGCGAGAGCAAAGGGCTGAGCACCCCGACATCCACATACACTCACCGCATCCGGAACCTGCTCGCAGACGGTGGGAGCTCAAACAATCCACGAGCCGGCCGTCGCCGCCACAGCCTGGAAGCTCAGGCACCCCGAGCTTTGCCGGGGGTCGGTCAGGTGCCGCGAGAAGAAATGGCGCAAAAGGGCCACGGAGGGGGCGATGCCCACCATGGCCTCGCAGGCAAAGGCGGAGACGGCAAGAAGAGTGACAGATTGGGGATCTAAGTACAGCAGGTGAATCTGGTAATGGGAAAGCACGGTGTTGAAGAAGGCGGAGAAGGAGGGAACTAGACCGGCACACAGGGCGTCAACGAAGAACTGGACTTCGGTGGCTGCTCTATCAATAGAAACTCGGGACGCCTGCCAGGCCGCCGTCCTCCCCCATCCATTGAAGCTGGTGGCGAGCGCAAGGCGGACCTTGTCCATGGCCTCCTCATTGAGCACCCGCGATCGGCCAACAGCGGGCTCAACGGCAGGAGGCGGGTTGGCCGAGAACATGGGCTTCTTCCCTTTCTCCGTCCGGTTCGGCGCCATGATGATGGGGAGGACTGAGCTCAGGTTGGATTGGGAGAGGAAGTTGAGGTTTGAGGAAGCGAAGGAGTCGGGGGTGCGTTGCCAGCAAGGGGGAAAATAACTGTGTGGGACGCCGTGGCCGCCTGGCCAAGCAGATATCAAGGCTGCATGGGGAAGCGGGGCCACCCACGTCCAATCGATCGCCACATGTCAAGAAGGGTCGTAGGCTATTGGGGCCCGCGGCGCTCCGCGCTTGCCCTTGGGCTTCGCCTCGAAGCCAAGCCCAAGCATGCCTTGGGCCTGGGGGCTACTATTGGCATTCTGGGAACAGGGGTCCCCAGACTTGCCTGCCTACCGCCCGCAGCGTGGCTCCACCAACGGCCCCGTACGACCCATCTTCACCAGCAAACATTCAAGACCCTCGCGAGGGGCCAAGCCTCACGAGGCGGACGACGCAAGACCTCCTCAGGGGCGGCCTCACCAGGCTGGCTGCGAGGGACGGAGAGATCAAGGCGAGGGGCACCTCGCGAGATTCTGTGACGCAAGCCATGACGATAGAACCAGGCAGGCGCCAAGCAGGCGCCAGAGCGCGCAGTGTCCTCATTTCCTCTTTGGTGCTAAAGGGGCAAGTGCGGGCGAGGAGTCCCGAGGCATCAAGCAAAGGTTTCCATATCGGTGCAACAAGACCAAGACCAGTAGGACGGCAAGATGGAGGTCATCGTGGAGCCCAAGACGGCGTCACCACCAGAGCCTTTGGCAGGCGAAGACCACTTTTGTTAGGATAGCTTGTACTAGTTGTCTCCCTTCGAATTTGGCCGTTGTGGGATCCCTTCCCGCTCAATATTTGGGAAGAGGACCAGTGCCTCTATAAATAGGACTAGCCACCACCATAGGAAGGGGAGATCTGATCTGATCTGATTCCGATCCTCAACCACACAAGCACACCAAGCACAAGAACACCTTACCTCGCGAGTCAGTTCTTCCCTTGTATCTGTTCATTCTCAGCCAGAGAGGCAATCCATCACACCACACTAGAGTAGGGTATTACACCACAACGGTGGCCTGAACCAGTATAAATCTTGTGTCTCGTATTCTTTGGGTTCGTCGAGCTAGGCTGTGAGATCATAGAGTGCGCGAGC
Organism: Triticum dicoccoides; assembly: GCF_002162155.2. Classification (NCBI taxonomy): domain Eukaryota; kingdom Viridiplantae; phylum Streptophyta; class Magnoliopsida; order Poales; family Poaceae; genus Triticum; species Triticum dicoccoides. Next base: position 98,446,609 of record NC_041388.1, read on the forward strand.
TAGAGAGGGTGAGAGATCTTTGTGTGCACCCCGGTGTTCGAACCTCAAGGGTTTTGCCGGAACTCGAAATCCGACACCTTTGTCAGCGTAGGTGATATGATTTAGATGTGATGGAGATAAAGCAGTGTCCATCAATAAGTTCCTATCACCAGTCATGTGATTTGTACATCCACTTTTGAGGACCTACTCAGTGGCTTTGGGTTGATCATGCTGCAGATGAATTAGTGCAACTTACGAACTCATATACTTCATCAGTGAATAATATGACATCAAATTCATCAGATCAATTTCATCAAGCAATAGAACAGATATACAGTATGAGGACGTGAGAAATGAAAATTCATTTCTTCATGATTAGCTTGCGTCCTTTCAAGCATATTCAGGTCTCCAGCAAATTCTTCAGGCGTTTAGGTTCGTATGGAGACCTAACCCTGCATAAGAGATTAGTTCTTTTTCTTCACCACCCACATCTGGAGGGATGGCAAATAGTTCATCATTCTGCGAGCTGCATGAGAGAAAGGTGGCATTGAAGCCAATCCACTTCGTTTCACATAAGAGGGGTTAGAGTAAGCATATGAATAAGCAGATAAATTCTTCGAGGACTTATGAACATAATGATTTGAAGAATAATGCACATATTCATAGCCCTTAGATCTTCCCTGCGAAACAGAAGGGTTAGCACAATGATGTTCATATGAGGATCTGAAGAATTTGGTCCATATGAGGACTTGGATCCGTATGAAGACTTTGGTCCATATGGAGAATTTGATCTGGGGTTCCTATTCTTCACAGGTGGTGTCATGATGACATTCACCTGAAGACTTTCAAGGCACCTTTTGGGAACCCAGGTTCTCTTCATGGGGGACCGTTCCTGTAGTTAGTGCCAACATATCTAGCAAATACTTCACCATTCTGATTTTTGAATAGTTTATAGTTGGAGTCAAATGACTCATTAGAAGAATATGAAGATTCACATGTAAAGCCAGATAAACACTACAAAAATACACTTCCGTGATGATACGTGTTTGTCACAGTAGGTCGCGTTTTTTGTCATGCATGTACATCCATGACAAATTTATGACAGAATCAAGATAGTCATACCTGCGCTGTCGTAGAAGTGTTCCATGACATTACCAAAATTATCATCATGGAAGTGTCGACTTCCATGATGATAAATCACGCGTCACAGAAGTGCTTTCATCAAGGGTGACTGACACGTGGCATCCACTGTAATGGAACGCCGTTAAGCTATCGGGTCGGGTTTTGGATCCGATAACCCGTTAACAGCCCCGACCAATGGGGATTTTCCACGTGTAAAATCATCATTGGCTGGAGGAGACATGTGTCAGGTCCGCGTTGGCACAGGTATCACTCATCCAATGGGCGAGACGCGCCTATGATATGTTGACACGTGGACCGGCCCATCAAGTTTAAATGGGCCGGCCCAACTAAAGGCCCACAAGATTTTGCGGACCATAATGGGCCGGCCTAGCTAAAGGCCCACGAGATTTTGCGGACCATAATGGGCCGTCCCAACTAAAGGCCAACAAGATTTTGCGGGCCATAATGAGCCGGCCCAGGTAAAGGCCCACAAGATTTTTGTGTGCCATAATGGGCCGGCCCAGGTAAAGGCCCACAAGATTCTTGCGGATCATAATGGGCCGACCCAGCTAAAGGCCCATGAGATTTCGCCGACATTAATGGGTCGGCCCAGCTGTAGGCCCACAAGATTTTGAGGACCCTAGTAGGCCGGCCCATTAACTGGCTGCCATGTTTTGGGCCAAATGTCGGCCCATATTTGATCCGGTCCATTAATGGCCTGCCACGCTTCGGGCCTAATAGTGGCCCATATGAGATCCGGCCCGTTAAAAGGCTACCACGTTCTGGGCCAAATTACGGCCCAGATCAGGTCCGACCCTTTAAGAGGCTTTGGGCTCAATTATGGCCCATATCAGATTCGGCCCGTCAACTAGACACTATGCTTTCGGGCCCACTTGCTAAAGGCCCACTTAGTAATTTGGCCTGATATTAGTTTTGGCCTGTTAAGGGCCCGTTTAACATTTCGGACCTATATTAATTTCGGCCTGTTAAAAGCCCGTCATATAGTTGGGCCTAACTATGGCCCGGTTTGCATCCGGCCTGCTCATAGCCGATATCTGATTGGGCCAAACAAGGACCGAGACAATTTTGGCCTGTTAAAAGTCCGTGATTTGATTCGCACAATCATGGGTTGGGGTTCATTTCGGGATGCTGCCAGCCCGTGAGCTGTTCGGCATGTTTCAGGCCCAACCTACATCGTGATTGCATGACAGCCCGATTATGTACCGTAATTTTACGGTTTGGCCGGTTTACTGCGAAGACAGGATATATATACAGTAAAATAACTGCAGCATCGTGAATAAGAAAAAACCTAGACTATACAATAAAGAAATTACGGCATATTACATCCACTGGGCATCAAAGTTCGCCACTATCATAATAAAGCACAAGCAGACAGCAGATTACATACACTGGGCATCAAAGATCGCCACCAATGCAAATAAACACGCCAACAAAATAATATAAAAAACCGGCAGCACTTCAATAGAGTTCAAGAAAGGCTAGCCCTGCTGGGGAGCTGCAGTGCAAGCAGCTGAGCAAGATGATGAGACTGCGCTTGTTCAACACTTATATCTTCCTCACTCTGAAAGATAAACAAGCAGACAGATGACAGGTTTTGCACATAAAAGTATCAGTGCTGACAATTCATCACATTTCTTACTGACGAATAAAGTGACATAGTTTAAAATTGCATTAACACAATATGGTATTGTTCAGGTCAAGACATGGCAGGAAATGACATTGTGAAGGAGTTGGCAGCTTCACGACACCACTGGATTACAGATCAAGAACTCATAAGTATCAATGGTTAGTGTGCTATCAATTTATACCATTTCAGATTGGCAAATAAAGAGACGATTTAAATAATAGTAGAATGATATGACATTGTTCATAGTTAAGATATTGCAGAATATGACATTGTGTTGTAGTGGGTAGGTTCACCACACCACTGGATTACGGATGAAGAACAGAAGCATACATGCAGTGCAAAAGAAGATCACTTGCCCTGTATAGTTTAATTTACATGGTATGAAGAAGGAACTTGGTTGTACAACTGAAAACTTAAATTGAGAAAGGACAAACTTTTGTTTATGAACTACATCATAAACTTTAAACAAGCAATTTGATGCAAACACCAAAAATAAACAGCTGTTGCAGTCATGCGTAACCAAATATATACAACAAAGTTTGAAGGCTTGAGATGGACAAACTTACATTATTGGTGAATACAGGCTCTATAAAGGCCTTGTCCATGCTGATGGGGGGGCAATTCAAGAAGTTTACCACAGAATCTTCTTCAAAAGCATTGCCTTTATTCTACATTTTGTTAAGAGTAAATATAGATGTGATAATATACGAAAAATGGAGAATATTTAAGATAAGATGAAGAGTGGTGCTACATAACCAAGTAGCTATAAATGTAAGTGCAGCGATACAGGCAAAAGGTACAGCCAAGAGCAATGCACAGCTAAACTTCTTCAGTACCAACCTTATGGTAAGAGTAAATATAGATCTGATGTGTAGAAAATGGAGGGCAAAGGAAAATAAGCTGCAGAGTGATGGTAGATGAACAACTACCTGTCATTATAAGTACACTGATAAAGGACAGCATGTACTTACAAGAACAATGCAGAGCTAAAAAAACATTGGCATTGGATATATTCTACACTAATGTAACCATTCATACAGATCAGATAATTTGGAGCGAACAATTGATAAGCAAGCTATCATGCACACTGCTGTCACATAATGAACCAGGTATGTATGCAAGTACAGTGATACAGGACAACAGGTACTAACAAGAGCAAAGCAGCGGGCAGCATATTTGTGATATCCTGTCGTTCTTGTCAAACCGGAATTCTTCTTCGAGCAGATTTCCTGCAAAAAAGATCCGTAAGGCACATGCAGAAAAGTAGAAGTTCAAATTGTCATGTGATTTCATAGACAGTACCTCATCCTAGGAACGAGACCAGTGCATAATAAGGTTTTTCCATTCAATGTCTTCTAAATTTAGCATAGGAGACTTCACCAGAAATTCGTTTATAGACTTCCCATCAAAGTGTGATTTCCTCAGGTAACACCGATACTGCTGCAATGCTTCCTTGAAAAGCGCAAGCAAGCTTTGCTCGTCATGACTATCCAGATTGACCCTCGCCTAGTTACAACAATTAATGCAAATCATTGATGTGTTCAATCAGCAGAAAATAGGAAAATAATAACCATGAATAATAGCACTTACACGTAAGTTGGACAGGAAGATGTGAAAATGGTGTTTGTCTTCACAATAATCTTCTCATGATGGGAATATATGCATGTAGTCCCTAACAACATTAAAAGTATTGTCTTTTAAACTGGGAATAAATGGAATGGGGTTCCAATCTGCAGGAATTGGCCGTCTCTGCAGTTGGGATAGGTCTTCGGCCGGTGGACTTGCTGTACTTTTTGCTGGAGTGGGATTTTTCTGTGGTACAGCTGGTGCTATGGCAAATGAAATCGGTATACCTTTTGCTGGAGTGCAGGTCCTGTGTGGTGGGGCTAGTGGTGTGGCTAGTGAAGTATGGGTACAGTCTGCTGGAGTCGGTCCTACGTTTTGTGTCACTGGTTGTACAGCCAATATAAGTGGGGTGATGTTTGATTTCTCCGGCACCACCACGTTTTTCAAGGACTTTGTTGGTGCTCCTTCAGGTTCGGCAATCACCCTCTTCCTTTTTGATGTCTGATGCACAAGAACAACATTTGAGTGGAAAAACATGGTATCATGACAGATGGAATATGTATTGATAATGGATGGGCATGGCATCTCGACATATATGATGAGTAAACTAAGCAGATGGCGGTACAACAAAGTAGAAGAAATGCAAGACAACATATGCAAGATACCCGCAATCAATAAAACATTGCCAAATTAGAACAGGCACCTTGATGGGTGAACAGGACAGGCCATCTGCCTTTGACTCCTCGAGGTTAGAATAGTCATTAGGATCATATTCTGAACAAGAATCAACAGGTGGGGGCGTATGAGTTTCATTGCATCCAGAATGGCACTCAATGCCTTGGTGCCAATTTTGTAAGTCATTGCAGTGTTTAGCTTCAAGAGAGGATTGCTGCTAGTGCGACACAAAGCAGCTACACAGATCATAGTGTAGATATAACAGGAAAACCTTAAGCATCAGAGTAAAATCAGCAAAGTGGAACTTGCTAGAATATATGTGCTAGTACTGCCGGTATGGCTAGAAAGGCTTCGGATACCAGCTCTCTTCAAGTGAAGGTGTGGTACTGTTAATATCAGTATAACTCTCAAAGGCGACACAGCTCCCTGCATTTCCTTGCTATTCTTATAGGATTCAAGTGGGCAGGCCACTACAAATCCTATTCCTATGTTTACAAGATCCTACGAATCAAAGAGGCTCAAAGTGTCCATCACAACCGACCGTATAGACCTCTACACTGCAAATGTCCCTGCTCATCTTCAGTACAAGGAACATACTGTACTACTATCATACTCCCTTCGTTCCAAAATATAAGTCTTGGTAGAGATTTCCACTATGGATCACATACAGATGTATCCAGATACATTTTAGACTGTAGATTCACTCATTTTTCTCCATATGTAGTCCATGGTGGAATCTATACAAAGACTTGTATTTAGGAACGGAGAGAGTACATATTAAAGAAGAACGGAAGAGGAACATGGTAAAGAAGAGCAAGCAGATTTTGGATAATAAAATGTTGGTTGCGCAGTGCCCAGATATGATGAACTAGAGCGCATTAAGAATGCAACTCACAGCTGTCTCTTGACCATTTCAGGTGGTTGGATGAAGATCCTACGTCTCCTAACCCTTCTTCTTCCTCGTCTCTGATTCTTCCCATACAGAACACCGCACGGGCCGCCGGCCGGACCACCGGCCCCCACCGCCTGTGTTCCTCCGCCACCCCCACCCTCCACCCCCACCCCAACCCCCACCCGCGTCGAGTTTTCTTCGTTCGGTGAGGCCCCACAACCACCCGATCCCCTTCGGTCGCACCGGCGAACTCCGGCGAGCTCCGAAAAATCGACTGGCCCAATTTTGAAATTTAGTCTACTGTGATTTAATTAGTGTGGAATATAAAAGGGGAAAACCATAAGCATTGGGAGTATAGTGTTGAGCGTGCCATGGCGGATCTGAAGGTGCAAACCGGACAAAGGCAACTTCGCAACCAAGACAAGAAATCAGAGTAAAGCAGTGGCGATCTAATTTCTTGCTGCGATAAATAAGTTGAGTAGATACGAAAGAGTACCGCCTCTGGTGCAGTGCCATGTATGCATCTGCTGAGAATTTGACGGTGCTGCGATAGCGATGGCTGTCGGCGGCGTGGAAGCAGATCTAGGAGGGTAGACGGTGGCGGCGGGGCGCGGTGGACGAGACGGTCATAGGAGCGGCGCCGGCAAGGTGGACGACGGCAGGGATGAAGCGAGAGGATGGGATGCAAGGATCCCGGTCCGAAGCCGTGGATGAGAGAGGTCGATCTCTTGTAATGGACGGCGGCGTTGGGGTATCAGCTCCGGCATGGTGGAGGAGGACGGCGGTGGATGGGGTGGCGGACGGCGGCGGACGGAGGAGTGTGGGGTGGAGAGGGTATTTTGGCGCCCACGGAGTACGAATGGGGAAAAGGGAGGTAGAGAGGAAGGGGGAACCATGTATTCAGGGTGCGCTTGTCTCAAATGCGAGGAAATTTACAAACTTAGCCCCCATTTCAAATTTCTACTACATCACAGCAACATTAGTCGGTTGGGGATAGGACGGTAATCTCGCATACACTGAATCTTTGCTGACGAGAATTTGTTTTTGGCGCCCACCATGTATGAATATGAATCGGGGAGGGAGTCGATTTCGGCCAAGGACACACTGTGTTTTGGCGCCCACCGTGTATGAATCCGGGTGAAAGGCGGTTATGTCATGTTTGGGTGAAATTACAAACCTACCCCTATCGAAACCTATAGAAATCTAGCAGATAGGCTTTGCGTGGCAGGGATAGGCAGTAGTGATTTCCATCTCACAGATTTTGGTTTCGGACGGTTACTGCGACTTTCCCTGCTTCGTTCAAATTTTGCAGAGTGCACGTTTACCGTGCCAACTCAATTCGAATCCCATTTGTATTCTTTTTTTTTCAGGCGGGATCCATTTTCAATTGGAATTACATTCTATATACATCATTTTATATATATACTTTCAAAATCACAACAAAGAATTCTGCTCCTTTTATATGTATAATATGATTTACAAATACAACGATCTCAAAATCTTAAGGTTGAATTCGAAAAAAAATAACCAAATTATGTTCTACTAAAATGTATGGATCATTAATATCTACATATTAAATAACATAGATGTGCGTGAATTCATATGAGTATGCATGTTTGATAGATCAATTTTGGTTCAAGTATGGATTACATGTATCATCATCTCGAATTCAAATATTTGAATCCCTTTTTTGTTCACTCCTTTCACGCCCATCTCTCTCGCATGCATGCTCCTTCAGGTAGCTATCACTCTCTTTTCTCCAGCTCACCCGCACGCTCACTTCATGTTTCTCCTATCCTCGCAAACATGGTCTCCCGACGTCTCCCTTGAGAAGTGTCACACTCTCCCTATCATTATACATTACACGATTTTCATTATCTCTCACGTATCTACTGTTCTCTGGTATCACTCGGTACCTAAGCTTTCTTTTTCACCGCCACACACACAGTCTCCACACATCTTTCACTTTGTCTTTCTCTCTATGGGATTCTCTCACACACCCTATATGTCTCTACATATGACTCATACCACTAAAATTACTCTCTCTCTCTCTCTTGTAGACACAACATTTTTTGCGGTCTCCTTTTCGTCTCCATCCTAGACTGACATTATTCATTTGTTTACTGATCAGACAACCCCGACTACCGTCTCCTCTCTCTCTCACACAGACACACACACACACACACAACTCCTGCTTCCACTCCCCTTCCCGACTACCGTGTCTCTCTCTCACACACACACAAAACTCTCGCTTTCGCACCCCGACTCGTATTTCTCTCACAAACATTTATCGACTAGCTAGCCTCTAGATAGGTTTATACACCCGCACACTCGTGCTTCCACCATCGCATACATGTCTCTCTCCCGCTCCTTGTATCTATGTAGATTTTTATTCCCTTCTTGAGACATGCCCTCTCGATCGTGTGCACACACACTATCGCCTCATTTTAAGCTGATACCTATCGCACACACACTCCTTGTGTCTTTGTCACACATGCACTCCGTCCTCCTCCACTCTCCCCCTCTCTCACACACACACATGGGCTTTTTGCAACAACTAGCAAGATGCCCATGCGTTGCACGGAACATCAAGATGCATTTGTATGAGTAGTTTATCTTGTGGGGGGAAAGGATGAACGAGGGAAGGCCTTATTTGCAAATGTGGAGAGGGGTGTGGGTATCTTTTTGCAAAATTGACATAGTTTCCTTCCTATCCGTCAGATATAGATCGGACGGCCTATATTGTAGGATGGTAGGCACACGATCATCACCGACAATGCTTTTTATAAGAGTAGGGATAAAAATAGAGTTGGTGATGATGGTGGGCATGCCATCCTGCAATGTAGGTCATCCAATTTATATCTGATGGATAGGAAGGAAAATATGGCAATTTACCCGCACTCTTCACCACATTTGCAGATAAGGCCTTCCCCCGTTCATCCTTTTCTCCCACAAGATATTGATGTTCCGTGCAACGCACGGGCATCTTGCTAGTAAGAGTAGAAATTAGACATATACCACTTCTCGAATCTTGAAACCAGCAACATTCCTCCCTTATCTCATCAAAATGGCCAAAGGAAAATATTTTGAGTGAAACATAACATATTTTTAGTGATATACGTATTTCAAAACTAGACTTTTTTTCTATCAAATCGGTGAATATGTATTAATCTACTTTGATCGTGTGGCAACGCATTGGCACATTGCTATTAGTTATTATAATTTTTTGGACACCAGACAAAAGGTGGAGTACATATACGAAGAGAAGAGGCGCACGCACGTAGTAGGCCTCTCGCTGTCTCGCACACATGAGTGTTATGTAAAGGCGACGTTAACAAATAAACCCTAAAACCCTAGGTGCACGATTGCTGCATTCGCGAGTACCAGGTACATGGTGGAGCACCTTTGTAGGAATAGTCAGCTCGCATGATAATTTGATCCGTAGAAGTTGATGGTCGGGACCACAGGTGAACGACTTGGAGCGCGGTGGCTCGCCAGTTGCCACAGATCGAGTAGCCACGTTTAAAATATCATTTTTTAGTGGGGTTAAGAGTTCCGATTTTCAACGGCGCGTTATAAGTAGTAAGTAGTTTTTAGAACGATTGGTATGGAGCGAAAATGGAATTCATAGTACTACGTACCTCCTTGGCGTATGGTTGTATGGTTTTTTTGCGATGGAGGTTGTATGGGTTTATGTTGCGAGATGTTGAACCTGGTAGTTCTAGGGCAAATACTATGGTTTAGATTTAGATGCTGGTTTTCAGTAATGAAAATCGGAAGGGGAAACCCTTCTTTGATTAAAAAAACTACTACCTCCATTTTGGTTTACTAGTTCCCATCGTACTTTGGGTCAAAGTTTGTCCATGAACTTTACTTGTAAAATGTGAAGGGAAAACGAGATTTTGTTATACCCAAACAAAAAAGGACCGGAGGGAGTGATTGCTCTGACACGGACGTGACCTCTCATAGCGCAGGCATTGGACCGGCGCACCGGCCAAGAGGGCCGCACTCACTACAGGCCCGGCTGAGCACGCTTCCTCGCCGCGTGCAACCAGCTTAAGACTGCCCCGCCTGCCTTCATTGAATCCATGTGTGTGCCGCCAACACGTCCTTCCACGAGCCGGCATGCATTTTAGAATACAAAAAATGACTAAAATATAATTAATTTACGCATGGTCTTGACTTGTTGTTCTCGCACTAGTGGTAGGAACTAGTAGAGGATTTTCTTTATTTATAACTCTCCTCACAATTTTTTTGGCTTTGAAGTGAATCATGGTTGCGGACATTATGTATGAATGTGCAGATATCTGTGAACATGAGTTTGATGTGGAAGTTGAACTTGGAATGTCGGGCTTGCGCGTGAACTATACCATGTCCAATGCTTCGTCCGTTATTGTTTGGAAAGTAATTGCTGTTATTACATGACCCAAAAAAACATTTTGTGCCACATCAGTAGATGCACGGACATCACAACAGGCATGCTGACTGGATAAACATTTGAACCTAGCTATTATGAAGGAAATTTTGTATTGACAACAATTTTAGATAGTAGGAGATGCCTAGCCTGCTCTGCCTCTGCTAGCTTATTTCTGGCTTCTTCCGTCTCTTCTTTGGCTTGGGTGAAGAGAGCATCTGATTGCTCTTTTCGCTTCTTCAGGAACTCAGCTACATTCTCAAGGGCTGTTGCACACTTTCTTTCAGCCTTTACTAATGCCACAAGGACACGAACAGCTGACGACTCCACCTAGCTTGTGTGTAATCCAGCATCATCTGGGAATTTGAAACTTGTGTCTAATCCAGCATCATTAGGGAACTGGCACCTTGTGTGTAATCCAGCCTCATTTTGGAAACATGATCTCGAGGTTGACCATACTTCCCTCCTCGCAGGAACTGCATCCTGACATGAAGTTACTTCTTTTTTAGATCAATACTCAGAGCAACCTAGATCCATTTAGTAGAAGCAAGATAAACAGAACTCGAAGAAGTGAATTCAAAAGGAAAAATAAAATAAAAACAGACTACAAGGTGAGAACACCCACTTCCTACATCAAGCTAAAAACAAAAGCATTAGGACGATTAAGACTTTTCTTATTACACATCGAAGAACACCACGCTTAAGAGAAACAGAAACTACAACATATACACATTGAAGAACACGAGGCTACACGAAAGTAATTGAAAGGGTGTTACTTACCAAAGCTCGTTTTACAGGTTCGGTGCAGCTCCTCTTTAACTTGCCACGCTCCTTGAAGATGTCCAGAATATCCCGTGTTTGGTCTTCATTGCTCCTCTGCATGTTCACACTCGTGGTTCTAAAATCTCAACATGGCCAGAAAAATATACTACTAGTAATACTCGCGCATCTTGTGGGAAACATTAAAGCACTCACCTGCCATGTTAGAGCATCTCCAACAGAATCGCAATGCGCGGCGCTTTAAAAATCTCAACATGCTATCTCTACTCTCTTCTCTACTGTTATATTTATTTTATATTTAATATTTATCTCTACTTCCTTTACTGTCTACTTTTTTTCTCTATACTTTTTTTCTTGCAATATAGGTCGTCTGATTTATATCTGACAGATAGGAAGGAAACAAATGGGAATTTTGCAAAAAGATACCCATACCCCTCTCCAAATTTGCAAATAAGGCCTTCCCTCATTCATCCTTTTCTCCCACAAGATAAACTACTCATACAAATGCATCTTGATGCGTGCAACGCATGGGCATCTTGCTAGTTCTAAAAACCTTTCCATCATTTGCCACACTACTGGTTGCAAATGAAAAACCTACCCAAGCACAACGCGATACAGGAGCGATGCACAATTACAAGCTGATATTCTGTTGGACAATGGAGGCTATAACCAATTACTTTTACGGGAACAATAGCACCCAGGAAATTTGAAGGGTAGATATGAACAAAATTGGAACTGCACATGTACTGCTAAGTGATTCAATACACACATTACCAATCGAGGAGGAGAACGATGGCCGCGGCGGCCTCTGTGAGTCATGGTCGGCAACGGGAGTCAGTTCATTGTCCATGACGGTGGTACTTCTGTGCTTGGCATCGGCTTCCGGGAAGCAGATCCAAGACCATGGAAGACGATGCCGGGGAAGAGGCTCCGTGTACGACAACGACGGTGGACCGGCTCCAGTGCGGCGTATGAGGTCGTCGATGAGGCAGATGCGCTGCGGTGGACGAGTGTGCCGATGTAAAGGGGAGGAGCACGAAGGCTGCGGTGCCGTGGAGAAGTCTATTTTGCGGTGGGGATAGAAAATGGGGAGTATTCAGGTGTACTACTCTGGGTGCCGGGGTGGGGTTGGCTGGGTAGGGTGAACCTGAAGTTACGAAAACAGCCCCCTACCAAGCGTCATCCGTAGGCCTGCTCCAAAGGCTATGATGGTAACTTCCCACAGCTCGAATCAGGGTCACAGGAGATTTTCCCGCCGACCTCAAAATTTTGTGACACTGGACTCCCCGTGTGGCGTGTTGAGTGATTCGGCTAAACAACTAGCGAGTAGTAGTAGTAAACTCTGCATATTAGGTTTGACCGAAGTCAAACTTCCTAAAGTTTGACCAAGTTTATAGAAAAATATAAACATTTACCATAACAAATATGTATGATGTGAAAGTACATTCAATAATGAATCTAATGGTATTTATTTGTTATTGTATATGTTAATATTTTTTGTTATAAACTTTCTGAGAGTTTACAAAACTTGACTTTGACCAATGCTAATACGCAGACTTAAATAAAAACAGAGGGAGTACACATTTGTTTTCTTAGTTTGTAGTGAACTAATCATTTGTTGAAATTGTGAAATAAATATATTAGGCTATTGACTTCGAATGTAATGGTCTATACAATTCAATAGTTACAATCATTGTCGAATCCCAAGATGTATACAAGGTCTATAGTACTTCACAACATGCTCAAACTCACATAATCCCAGTCAAATGAGAATCTAAATGCATTTCATAGTTATTACTTTGTAGGATGCAACAAAAACAACCATAACTCTACATCAGCCATTATAGAAGCAACATTTTGACATATCCCAATGTGTGAATGAAACGTGCAGAGAGAGCTTTTGAAGATGGAGCAGATAGGGCGGGAAGGATTGTATGTATGTGGACGAGAGAGTAGGAGACAAACCTAACGAGATAGAGAGAGATAGAGAGAGAAAGAGAGAGGAAGAAGTTAGGTATGTGAGAAAGATGGATACAAGTAATATACATGAGATGCGTGTGCATCTGGATTCTGTATACGTGGAAGGAGAAGAGACAACATGTTTGATGAGAGAGCTGGAAAAACATGGACGAGAGGGGAAGGATCTCGTGGGTTGAGGGATTGACAATTTTGTGCGGGGGAGAGAGGGATTGGTAATTTTGTGCAAGAGAGAGGGAGAGAGGGTGGGGGGAGTCAGTCAGCCGTTGTCACATCACCCTGCTTCCAAATGACCCCGCATTCTCTAGTGCGGTGTGGTCGCCATCTTTGATCTTCTCGATGCCCTCTTTGAAGATTGAGGTGTTGTGCATGTTGGGGTGCAAAGAAGCACAAGCGAGAGTGGTTGTCGTATAACCTTGGATGGGGATGAATTGTGTGCTCGGGGGAGTGTGTGTGTGTGTGTGTGTTGTGCTGCGTGTGTCTGTGTGTGTGTGTCAGATATTGAGAGAAAACAAACCTAAGGAGAGAAATGGGTATTCACAAAGAGATTGTGCGGGCCTTGAGTTGGGCAGGGGCCGGGTGAGGGTGTCAAAATGTGTGCGTTGATGCATGTGTTGCATGCGACCGTGCGAGGGACGAATGAATCGAGAGAGATGGTTGTTGTGTTACGGATGCTCCTCTGTCTGTCTCTCTCTCTCTCCCCCTCTCTCTCTCACACACACACAAGTAAACTAGAAGACCGTTCTCTCATGTATACACAATGTATCGGCATCTGTCTATGTCTCACTCATGCATGATCATTTGCACATTCACACCTCTCTATGTCTGTATCACACGCACACCATCTCCACATTGCCCTTCCGCCACAACACACATATGGACACATACACATGTTCTCTCTCAGTCACACACACAAAATCAGTATTAAAAAACTAGGGCGCACCTGAAACGTCCAAATCCAAATAAACACGAACTGGAGCTAAATTCAAATATATGGAAATATTGCAGCATCAAGAACTATCACAGGAAAAAAAAGTTGAGTAATATTCGAGGATTGTTTTCACACACAAAAAAAGGTTCGGTGGATGTCCTTCGAGCGCGACACGGTGACACACTGTTCGATCGACCGCGCGGCCGCGGTTCACGCGCTTGCACAGGATTCCGTATCGTGGCTGTGGTACTAACTAAGAAAAGCGCTGCCTAAGTCTAATGTTTACGTATACTAGTACAGTTTTCTTTTAAGTTTGACCAACCTTATATATAAAACTAAAGTAAGCTCCCACACGCGCACTCATCAATATGCCGTCGCCGCCGTTGCGCATGCCGGCGCCCGCCTGCTCCGGCCAACAATTTCTCGCCCATCACCGTCGTGTCGCCGCCATCCCTGTGCCATGAAGTCGAAGGCTCGCCCGCTCACATCATCTGCAGTCCCTCCTCGCGATGTCGTCGCGCTGCCAAGCACGCGAGCAGCTGGTGGAGCCGCGTCTATGCACGCAGCGTACGAAGAGGAGGACGAGTGCGTGCTCCAGGACGCCGGCGAGGAGGAACTAGCGTGTCATTGTTGTCTCCGCCCGCGCGGAGGAGGCGCGCATGGTGGCTGTCGCGGCGGAAGCCGGTCGCGCGCGCGTCGAGCCCGCAAACCGGGTGCAGATGCGGAATCTACCTTCAAGACCTTGAATGGCACGTGGATCCTGCAATCTGAAGGAGCAATTTGGGTCAGTCGACTCATGTGAGCTGTTTGATGCAACATGGATAGCTAGAAGGGCTTCTTCCACCTCTTCTTCCTTCGCTCCGTCGAACTTCTTTCACAAATCGACTGACCCAAATTATACTACTAGTACGAACGTATTAAGTACAGTAGGAACAACGAAGATACGAGCAGTAGTATCAACTGCAAGAAGAACAGTAGTAAGACATAGTACTAGTACTATTGTACGTACTAAAGAGTTCAAATAACGAGAAAGAACATAAACATAGTTCTGCTGGGGCCTCAGCACAACACACCCTTGAAAATAAATTAAGCAACTAGTCCGCTTGACACTGCAGTAGAACCAGCATGAGCGACGGCACTGCCACCTACTCGGAGTCCGAGTCCACGTCCTCGACTTCGTCCTCGTCCCTCTTCCTCTTCCTCTTCGCCGACGCTTCTTTGCTTGAACCGGACATTGGGCTCCGCTTCTTCATCCAACCCTTGTAGATATTTAAACAAAGGTAGGCATCCATTGTTGCGTACAGGATGTGATCTTCATCTAATGTCTTCGACTCCCATGCATGATGAAACTCGTGATGAGGTTTCTTCAGTTTAGCGTACAAAGGATCAATCATGGCTACTGCCAGGGTCAGCATTGAAGGTTGAGAGGAGGACACCAGGCTTGCCTTTTGGAGATCGAAGGGCTGGCCTACAACGAGACCTATCCGGCGCAGGACATCCCTGTCATTCTTAAAGCCTACAGTAATGAATTTCACTCTTTTGTCCTTGAGGAAGTTCTTAAAATCCTGGCACTCAACATCGGCATGGCATATGTGGTAGACCAAGCAAACGTTATGTACGCAAACCTGGATCACGACGGGCTTCTTCCTCTCTTCGTCCTTTAGATCCTTCTCTCGTCTCAGGACTGTGGTGTACTCAACATCTAGCCCAGCGACCCACTCATCCGTTGAACTGTTGAACATGCGTAGGAAGCGAGCAAGCCATGCTTTCAC
The DNA here is from genome assembly GCF_002162155.2 of Triticum dicoccoides. NCBI lineage: Eukaryota > Viridiplantae > Streptophyta > Magnoliopsida > Poales > Poaceae > Triticum > Triticum dicoccoides. The sequence goes on from NC_041388.1 coordinate 98,462,365, forward strand.
CGTCTCAGATCCACGTGTGTAGATGACGATGAACTAATCACCGGTGATGGCTCTAACCTGGTACTTAGCAGCGACCATGGAGATTTGGGAGGCCATGGATTTTGGAGGAGGGTTAGGAGAAGTTGAATTGTTGTACCCTGCAAAAAAACTGGGAGCGAACTAATGTGAAAGGACAGGGCGACTGGGAGCGAACTGTTGTAAGGTAGAAGACGGAGACGAGTAGGGCGTGCGAACGACATGGGGTTGCCGGCTTGCCCGGTGGATAAACGGTTGCAAGCCCCCAAAGAGTTCTCGAGAACTATACGGGACCCACTAGATGTCATGTCTACTAGACCCATATCGTAGGCCTGACGGTATAGCTTCTGCCTGTTCGTACGTCATGCCGGCGCATGGATGTAACTTCACTTAATTCCGTCAAACATCGCGCCTCCCATGACCTTCGCCTCCCTCGCGTGGTCGCGCCCTTTGAGACTTCGACCGGCTATAAATGAGCAATTTTTTGCCTTTTTTAGACAAGCAATTTTTTTGCCTACTCCGCATGCATGATACTCCCTCTGGTCCTTTTTACTCCCGTCAACCGTTTGCAAAGTGTTTGACTAAATTTATACTTTTTTAACACCACCTTATATTAATTAACTAGCCACACTAGTACACTCATTGGATACAATATTCACCACACAGGGCGGTACGTTATTTACAAGAATACCATCTAATCTATTGTCAAAGCTATACTTAGCGATTAAGTGTGCCACCTTATTGGCCGAACGGCTAATCTTTGATAATTGAAGATTGTTGATCAACTTCGAGATGCTCAACGCTTTCATCTTCAGGTCACGCATAGCAGACCTGTCATAGTCCCCTGATGCAAGAGACGCTACCACAAAAGCGCAATCAGTCTCCAAAATTACAAGATTATGAAGAGAAATACCTATGTAGAGACCGGCAATGCAATCCCTAAGCTCCGCTTCCTCCATGCTTTGACAGGCATCAATGAAATCCCACGACCAAATTTATACTAAAAATATCAATATCTACAATACTGATTATAATGAGTATAAGAACTATGTTTTATAATGAGTGTAAAAATATTGATTTGACATTGTGAATGTTGACACATTTTTCTATAAGTCTGGTGAAAGTAGAGGTACATTGACTTCAGACAAAACTTAAATGCACAATGCAGACTACTTCCTCCGTCCAGGTGCTTGCCATGTCCTATCTTGTCATCACAACAAGGTTAGCTATTAGAGTACCACTACCTCCCTTCTAGTTTAAAGGGCTCGATTCAAAAATTTCACCAACTCTTAGCAAGATAGTAGAGGCGGTGGAATAGTTTTTTAAGTCTGCAAAAGTACTCAACTAGTGTTGTCGTTCTTCACAAAAAATGTGTTTACCAATGCATGCATGAACACTAGTTACTCTAACCCCCCTCTCTTCTTTAATTCTTTGCCACATCAGCATGTTTACTATTCCCGTGTGCATGATACCAGCTCAGATACCACCATTATGGCCAGCCTTAATCATCGCATGCAATAATTTAGTGCACCTTGAAATATGAACATGTGTGGGGCGTGTATGTTTTTAATGACTTGAGACTATACCTAGCCCGGCATGCGAGATGACTTATTATGCACCGTTCCTCATACCTGCAGGAAGCCCGTTCGTCTCCAAATATTTTCCCCTCCATGTGTGGAAACAATATGCCTGCCAAACTCTCCTTCTCCATCCGGCGGTCCCACCACTCCACCCCGTGTGAAAAAATCTGCATGCATGACTCTCCTCCCCCCACGCTCGTCCAATCCGTTGTGACCAG
>NC_041388.1:98464722-98489860 GCF_002162155.2 Triticum dicoccoides
AGCCCTACGAGCCCCTCGCTGCACCACGCAGACGGTCACACGTCGTTGTTCCGTTCCTCGCCGCCACTAGTCGAGGAGGATGTGTCGGTGTTCCACTCCTCGCCGCTACGCGACGCGCCACCGTTCCGTTCCTCGCTGCCACTAGTCGAGGAGGACGCGTCGGTGTTCCTCTCCTCGCCGTGACGGGACGCGTCGCCGTTCCGTTCCTCGCCGCCACTAGTCGAGGAGAACGTGTCGGCTTTCCACTCCTCACTGCGACGCGTCGAGGTGGATGCGTCGGCGTTCCCAATCTCGCCAGCACACGCGCCGGAGGACGCGTCGGCTCCCCGCTACGAGGAGAACGCCGCGCCGCCCGCCAAGCCCCCCAGCCTTGAGGAGCTTTGGAAAGAAATGGATGTCGCCTTGTGGGAGGCTTTGCCTCCAGCAGAGCGCGCCAAAATAGAGGCGGAGAAGAAGGCCGAGGAAGAGAAGCACACCGCCGAACAAGCTGCCTGGGAGACCTATGTCGCGTCCGAGAGAGTCGGGCGATTGGCTCTTTGGCAGAAGGCTCGTGCGAGGGCCGTGAGGGTGGCGGAGGACGCCCGTTCCGACGCCCTCAGTGCAGTCGGGCCCAAGTGTCTCATCTACACTTGGCGGTACGTGGACCGGGTGCACGCTTCCAGCGAGGAGGAGTACATGTTGGCACCGGATCACCACACCGGTGAGATCGCGCTCGCCCGTCGGCAAGCCGCCAATCAGCACCTGCGAGTTGCGAGGCTGAGGAAGAGGCGTTGTGTCGGCGCGCTGGAAAACAACCGCGCACCAGGGCACTCGTGGCGCGCCGCAAGCGCTCCTGCGAGCACCGTGGCTTTTAGGAGGAGTATAATTTTTGTTTCATAAGGCGATGTCATTAGTTTTGGGACGCAAATGATAAATCCTGAACGTTCAGGAATTTTTAGCGTCCTTAATTAAGTATGTAAAAGGGAAAGTTTGGAAACCTTGTGTATTCATACGCATTTTGCAAGTACGTGCATATAGCACAAACTTTACTATATACTATCGCACTACACGTCTCTCTCGATATATGCTTGCAGACTGTGCTACTCCCTCCGTCCAGGTCAATAAGTCATCTTTGGTTGTGCACTGTGACCAAGAAGGAGGGAAGACTTATACACCTAGACAGAGGGAGTACTACTATTACTTATGTACATGCAAATGCACGTTTTAACATTACGATGCGGTTTTTGTAAAAGTAGAAAAACAACACTAGTCAAGCTTGTGAAACGATTCAATGCAAAATAGATGCAAAAATGCTCGTTTGTTTGTTTACTTTTAGCTTCCTTCTCTGTGGTTATTTCTATGTCGTACTTTGTACGGAGTATCTCACTGGTTGGAAAGGCATGCAAATTCCCAAACCGCTTCCTACACCCTGTATTGAATTTTTTGCCTAACAAGTTGTGTCATGCAATTGGAATTCCAACTTGAGTACTACTACTAGTAGGAGTACCAGGGGCCAGTTCTTTTAGGCTTCTAGATTAGTAATCCCATAACTACTACCTTCGTCTTGGATTATTGGTCCCCATTGTAATCTGTGTCAAATTTTGACCATAAATTTAACTAATGAAATGTTAGTGCATGTCACATGCACTATTACATCCGTCTAGGTGAGTAAGTCATCTTAGGCTGTGCACCGTGACCAAGGAGGAGGAGAAAACGAGAAACATTAATGTTTATTTGCTAATTAATAGTATTGCATGCAATGAACTAACCACTGCATGTCGTGTTTGATATCTCAAGTCATTAAAAGCATGCACACTCTTTATCTCTTATTGGTTGATATGTCAAGAAACAAGAAAAGATGTAGAAGTTAATGCACCGCGCCTAAGTGTTTTGGGATTATTTGGTTTTCGTAAGATGACTTACACACCTAGACGGAGGGATTACAATGGTGAGGAATAAACCAGTTAAATATTTGGTCAAAATTTAGCACAAATTACAATGATGAGGAATAAACCAGGATGGGGTAGTAGTTTAGAAGCCCAAATAAATGAGTGAGGCGCCTTATTGTTACTCTCCACTGTGACTAGTCTTGTGGGAAAAGCTGGGGAAGCCGCCAAAAGAACTGGCCCTAGGAGTGGTAGCTAGGGATCGAGTGTGCGAGATGAACCGGAGAAAGTAAATGCATGGAGATGAAATGCAAAAAAGACGGAGGGATGTGATGGTTACTTGTCCGTTTATTTTACCAGGCCACTTATTACTGGGAGTGGTTGGGTTTTGTGATATGACGACTTTACTTCCACGCCACGAGCGGGGTGACAGGTGAGACTCCCGTGCAGCGCCGCCCTCTACACTTGTACTACATCGGTCGTGGTTTATTAGTCCCCCATTGAATTTGACTGAAGATTTAACTGACAAAATGTTAGTGCATGTCAACAAAAACTATATCGTTAGATTTGTATTTGAACATAGTTTTGAATGATATAATTTTAGGTGACATGCATCAGCATTTATCGTACTATATATAATGTTAGTTCAATTTTTGATCGTACTAATCTATAGTAGTAAGGTGCCCATGCGTTGCACCGAAGAGTGAAATGCATTGATCGGGGAGTTGTTTATTTTGACAAAGGATGTGGGGGTCATCTCATGTGTAACGGGTATTGATAGGTTTGTTCGAATATTATTTCATCTCTAGAGCTCACCAACATCCGAGTGAAATAGATAAAAAGGTATCTTTTGCAAACAAAAGCGTTCAACTGTTCAACCTGCATCCAAAACTTGTGAAGAAATAACACTTATTGTGCTTTGCAAGAAATGATCTTTAAGAATTAGTTTTTGAGTATCGATTGTTATACATGTTGGCTATAGATGACATGGCACTTTCTTATAGTCAACAGTTGGCTATACTATTAAGTAATATTAACCATGCCCTTATACACCTAGACGGAGGGATTAAATCAGGATGACTTGCAAGCGGGCAGAGGAGATGTAAGAAATGGTTCATCGTAAGTCTTTCACCAGTACTGTAGTAAAAATTCATACATGGAAGATTCTAAACTAAACCATAAACAGATACACTTTTATTCATGCGCGATACTCCAATAGAGCAAGATCCTGCATGGAAGTCTCCACATGCTTAGACAATGGATTACATTGAGCGATTTCGAACAAGAAGGACAGAAACACGTACGGTGCAACGGGAGCAGCACCATTGGCGTTGAGGTTGTCGCCCATGTCCAAACACCACGTAGACACGGTCTTTGAGCACGGTTCATAGTCGTTCCATGCTCGGGCATTGAAGTTTGTAACTATTTTAGATTAGAATATACTACTCCTCCAGTGCTAGTAGTAGAGCAGAGTCCTACTCTACTACTCTACTCAAGCAAGTTAGGGCATAGCACTATAGGGAGTACCAGTACTGTGATCACTCAAGCAAGTTGTATGGCATCGACATGACCCTATGCTGCTGGTATGTGTCTCGTAAGTCAAGCGGCATGTTGTAGTCATCATCACCTGTCCACTTCCCGCAGCACATATTCGCTTCTCCATCTTTGTCCGCACATAATCTCGTCCAATCTTCCATCCCCGCTAAGGCGCCTCCCCCCCTCGTCCGAAACCCAATCACTAACAATGGCAGAACCGAGTAGCGTCCGCCGAAAGAGTGGCTGGAATTCGCTCCCCACAGAGGTAATCAAGCTCATTGTTTCGCGTGTGGACAATCTCAGTACCATGCCGCTCGCCGCGTGCTCGTCGAGGCTGTACCATTTACTCAAAGCCCTCAGGCCGGAGCTTTTTAAGCCAGCTCCTTGCTTGCTGATGCCGCCTGATCTTCAGAAACGACATGTCACGCAGCATAACGATCGTAGGGTGGTGAGCATAAACCCCTTGGCTGCGATCTGATCCCCGTCAGCCTCAACTACATTAACAGTATGTACTGGGTCGGCATGAACACGTCTTGGATTGTGCTCGTCGATGGCCACGGCAGCTGGATGCTCGTGGAGGTCTACACCCGGCGATTGATCACCCTTCCTTCGATTAACACTACACTGCTTTGGCACCGCGGCCCAGAATACTCGGGATCTTACAGTAGCCAACATGATACCAAGTTTGATTTGTCCAAGGTTGTAATCTGCCAAGTGCCCACAAGATCTGCGAATTATAAAGACTTCAGGCTAATTGCATTCTTCAACCGCGATCTCGCCTATCTGACAGGTCACTGCGGTAAGTGGATAAATTTGCACGTCCATCGCAGGATCATACATCCTCCATGGTTCTCTAATGTCATTGAACACAAGGGCTTCATTTACGCTGTCGACTCCTTCTATGGCTGGACGTATTGCTGGCCTACTCCAGTCATCGCTACAAACGGCTGTTACAGCAGTATGTTACTTTCCTATGATATCCCGATGGCTTGCTTATATTACTGTCAACATTTGCTGAAAAAATATTCATGCTCATAACATGTTGTTCTTAAGATTGACTAAATCAAGAGCCCTTTTTTATTTGACTCCAACTTGATATGATGTTGTAGGCCGCCTGGTGTCCCTACCCTTCCTAATCCCAGAACCTTTCAAAGAAAAGTGGCATGGCAGTTGCAGGTGGTTCCTAGCTCGATCAGACGACGGTGAAAGATTGATGATCGTTTGCACGTACCGGACGTGTTGTTTCGCGGAATACAATCACAGTCACTGCAAGGTCTTTGAGCAGGATCCCAGCTTCTCTGGGCCTTCAGGAATTTTTGACTGGAGGCTGGTAAGTAGCCTTGGTACACGCTCTCTGTTTGTTGGACTGAATTATTCGATTAACCAGGAGATAACAGACGGCAAGGATCATGATGGCAGCGCGGTTTCGTTCATCAGGCAAAACTGTGTGTACATAGCGTACCATGCGTCTATGCATGCATCATACCCTGATATGTGCCGCCACGCTCTGCAGCCCAAAGTAGGAGAGAGGGTCGCAAGTATCAGACTTCGACCTGCTGGCTGGAGTTTCCCCTGTCAGGCACCCATCTGGTTCAAGCCGTCAGCCAATCTCCACAGCTTAATAAATAGTAACGTCTAACTGAGCCAGTTAGTTAGATGCGTACACTTGGTGTAGTAGGATCTTTATTTAGTTTGATGCATACACTTGTTCTTTTTTGGTAGCCCTTTTGTAATGATTGCTGATGTTTGGTTTGGAAGAGAGAGCTGCGTCTTCACTCTTCTGGCTTGCTTACTGCTTCTGTTGCACCCCCAGACCTGGTTGCTGCTGCTGCTGTTTTCAATGTACAATCAGTAGTATATTTCGTCTGTTGGTTGAATAAATATGTTGTTAGAACGTCAAACACAATGTTTTGGAAGTTGTTGCATGGTTCGATCATTTAGTGCCCCGTGCCATACATAGCGCATACTATTTTTCGTACGGAACACATTTCCCACTTGTTGATAAAATGCAACCCACTGATGAAGGCCCAATAGAGAAGCCCATAATTAACTGGAAGGGAGGCCCTCACATGAATCCGGCCCAGGTACATGCTCATGGTCCCCTAAACATAAATAAGTAAATAAATAAATAAAGCTAAATGCTCATGCACCAGTTCTTTGGGAAAATAAGTAGCCTGGTATTTCTTTTTGAAGAATACCCAAGCTAGGCCTATTTGTTTTCTCCGAATTACTGAGCTGCAAATCTTTCAAGACGAGGAGGGATGCATTCATTCCGGCCTGGCTTAAGAGTATGGTCAATGTCTGTTAAAAGTAATATCAAAAGGGGTTGAAAATTCCAAAAAAAATATAGCAAATGGGATATAAGTTTCTTTTTTTGTTTTTGTTCTTCACTGATATCTTATACGTATTTCATTGGATTTAACATGACATAGTACTAATTTATTTTTAAATTTGTTTTAGTATGGCTATTAATTTTTGGATTAAGAATATTTCGTTCCCCAGCCAAAAATTGCGAATTTTCAAAATTTCCCGCATATTTAGTTAATTTTTTGACCCTGGTACTGACCAGAAAATGGCCAGCAATTCTAAAAATGGAAAACGGGCTGCAATAAATTCCATATGAATTAGAAAATGAGTAAAAATTATAAAAATAATAGCAAATGGGTTGTACATGCCACATATTTCGAGGCTGACTTGTTTACGCAAGGCTTTGTTAGTGAACACACGATTTTAGCAGCAATGACTATTGGATGTCCATCCAACGGCCGGCGTGCTTCTTCAATCTCTGATCTTCCTGCTCCAGCCGCCTAAACTAGCGCCGGCAGGACTGCCTGCTCCCTCCTCTTGTGGCCCGTTGTGATGCCGCGCAGGCTTCCCCGGCCCACCCTACTCCCTCCGGTGGCCTGGCCGCACGCAATCAACTGCCTCCTTATTACCTAAAAAAATGATTCCTCCCACAGACATCTGGGGCGCACAGGTTGGGAGGCTGACTTGTGGTCCTACTAAGTTGACGCGTACGCATGGCTTGTTAACTTCGTCAACAAACGATTCTAGCAGTAGTAACCGTTGGATTTGAATCGAACGGTCCTGCTGCTTCTTCAATTGCTGCTCTTCTTGCACCAGCCGCTCAAACTAGCGCCGGGGAGACCGCCTGCTCCTGCCTCCAGTGGCCGGTTGTGCTGCCGTTGAGGCCTCATCGCCCCCTACTACTCCCACCGCTAGCCAGGCCCTGCGGCGACGGCAGCCTCACACCGCAGCCGAACCAGTGAACCCTCGTACTCCTCTTCGTGTGGGCATCCACTGCCGCGTCTTTCCCAGCTCTGCATCGTCCCCTTCCTAGGCCTCACCGTCGTCCACCGCCTTGGTGCTCTCGGCGCGGCGTGGTCAACATGGTCAACGACATTCCATCGGAACAGTACTGTACGTGGAGAGGCTGACAGCTGGGTCCACGGCCACAGCCCAGTTTTTTGTGATTTGCCAAGTAAGTCACTTTGTCAGGCCTGTTGGGCTGCAAATCTTTCAAGACGAGGAGAGTTTTCATTCGGCTGACCGAGAAAATGGCCCATCAGTAATGAGAAATGGGTTGTATATTTTTAAAACACATCAAACCGGCAATTAGTTTCAAATATCTTTTTTTTCATTTTGAGATTTTAAATTACATTAATTTTTATGCATGGAGAATTTGTTGGATTTTATATTGATATACATTTATTTTTTAAATCAGTTTGAATGTGAGTCGATATTTCGGGATTAAAAACAGTTCGGACCGCACCGAAATATGCAAAATTTCGTATAATTTTTTAACCGTGGCCACAATATGGGCTGTAATGCTAACAAAAAGAATATGGGCTCCAAAAAAACCTTAATAATTAGCAAATGGGCTGTAAATTATTAGAAATAATGGCAGATGGGCTGTATGCTGTTTTTCACAGATTTGAGGCTTTCTAAAAAAGGTTGACGCACAAGCAGTGACTATTGGATGGCCATCCAACAGCCGTCGTGCTTCTTCAATCACTGCTCTTCCTGCTCCAGCCGCTCAAACAAGCGGCGGCAGGACTGTCTGCTCCCTCCTCCCCGCGGCCGGCTCTGCTGTCGCGCAGGCCTCACCGCCCCACCGTACTCCCATCGCTGGCCTATTCATCCCTCTACTCACCCACACCTGCTGTTATTCTCCAACGACGGCAGACGAACCAGTAAACCCTCGTACAGTCGTACTCCCCTCCGCGTGAGAAACAATTGCCGAGTCTTCCCTGCCTCCGTGTCGTTCCCTTCCTAGGCCTCGCCGTCGTCCACCACCCTGGTGCTCTCGGCGCGGCCTGGTCAACGTGGTCAACGACTGACATGCATCTGAAGTGGACTATACGCGGAGAGGCCGACAGCTGGGTCCACGGCCGCACGCAAGGAAATGCCTCCTTATTACGCGCAAAATAATGATTCCTCCACCTGACATCAGGGACCCACCGAAAGGGCCTCTGTATTTGCGGAAAAAACGTTACCGCCGTAGTGCTTCTTCAACCTCTGGTCTTCTTGCTCCAGCCGCCCAAACCAGCGCCGGTCGTGCCTCGTGCTCTTGCCTCCTGTGGCCGGCTGCGATGCGGCAGAGGCCTCGCTGCCCCCTACTACTCCCATCGCTAGCCAGGCCATCCCTCTACTCATCCACACCCCATGTTATTCTGCGGCGACGGCAGCCTCACACCACAGCGAACCAGTGAACACTCGTACTCCTCTACGCGTGGGCATCCACTGTCGCGTCTTCCCCGGCTCCGCGTCGTCCCCTTCCTAGGCCTCGCCGTCGTCCACCGCCCTGGTGCTCTCGGTGTTGCGTGGTCAACATGGTCAAGGAACGGCTTCCATCGGACGTGGACTGTACGTGGAGAGGCTGACAGCTGGTTCCACAGCCGCAGCAAGGAAGTGCATCCTTATTACGTGCAAAATAATTATTCCTCCACCTGACAGCGGGGACCCACCGGACAAACCACCGTATTTCGCGAAAAAAACGTTTCCCCCTGACTGCTGGGACCCACCAGCTACATCTTCGCACGCAAGGAAGTGTGTGACAGTCGGGACCCACCTGGTCGAAGCGTACGTAGCACTGTCATTCTGGTCACGAACGTGTACGTACATATATACTGGTCGATGTAGAGGCGCGCATGTGTCGTAGTAGAGGCGCGCACGTAGCATGTACACATACGTACAACGGCCAGGGTGCAAGAAAGAAAATATGACCACGTATGTGTACATACGAGCGGGGTCTCGAACGCCTACTCGCGCATACGTACGGCCAGGGCTCGTGTACATGGCTGGGTTGGAACAGAGAAACAATGTTGTCATCGTGTTCATGGGGAGGCAACGGAATGTGTCGTGTTCATGGGGAGGCAACGGAATGCGTCATGTTCATCAGGAGACAACGGAATGCGTGGGAGCCAACCGGCTGGGTCGGAACGGAATGCATGGTCGTGTTCATCGGGAGGGCTTGGACAGAACAGGCGATGGAAACGAAACCTGGCGTACCATAAAACGGAGGAAACGGACCTCCTACATTCGGAACAGGGTCCTGTTGATCGGGAGGGGTGTGGCGTACCACAATACGGAGGAAACGGACCTCCTACGGTCGAAATGGGGGTCCTGTTGATCGGGAGGGGTGTGGCGTACCGCAAAACAGACAAAACGGACCTCCTACGGTCGAAACAGGGGTCCTGTTGATCGGGAGGGGTGTGGCGTACCGCAAAACGGACGAAACGGACCTCCTACGGTCCAAACGGGGGTCCTATTCATCGGGAGGGTGTGGCCTACCGCAAAACGAGACTCCACGGGATACTGTTCATCTCCACCGTCGACCTCCTCCAGCCTCCACGGGCTACCGTTGAAAGCACAAGTGCTCCCTAGGTGGTTTTGGTAATTAATGACAACATATCTCTTGTTGGACTAACACTTTTACCTAGTATGTTTCAGACAAGTTCAACAAATTAGGTGGCATGGACTAAAGGATGTGGAACCCCTTCAAGATGCTAAGGACAAAAGATTGGCTCAAGCTTCAAGATCAAGACTCTACCATTTTCTATTTTAGTGGTCCAAGATCACATTGAGTCTATAGGAAAAGCCAATACTATCAAGGAGGGATGAGGTGTTGCTTAATGGCTTGCTTGCTCAAAGTGCTTAGTGATATGCTCCAAAACCCTTAACTACCTTCCCACATCCACATATGACCTAAACCAAAAGTCAAACTCGGCCCCACCGATTCTTTCTATCCGGAGCCACCGAGTTTAGTTGACATAGCCACTGCCAGAAACCCTAATCAGTTCGGTCTCACCGATGGGATCTCAGTCTCACCGAGATGGGCTTGCAAACTCTCTGTTACCTGTTGCAATATTTTTGGTCCCACCAAGATATGCAACCGGCCCCACCGAGTTTGATTGGCCAACTCTATGTTTAGCTTATTACCCAAATCGGTCCCACCGAGTTTGAGTAATCGGTCAAACCGAGTTTTGGTTTTACCCTAACCCTAGCACATCGGTTCCACCGAGTTGATCCAGTCGGTCCCACCGAAAACCCTAACAGTCACTAGGTTTGCTAAATCGGTCCGACAGAGTTTTTCAATTCGGTCTCACCGAGATTGGTAAATTGTGTGTAACGGTCAGATTTTGTGTGGAGGCTATATATACCCCTCCACCCACTCTTCATTCGTGGAGAGAGCCATCAGAACATACCTACACTTCCAATACACATTTTCTGAGAAAGAACCACTTACTCATGTGTTGAGGCCAAGATATTCCATTCCCACCATATCAATCTTGATCTCTGGCCTTCCCCAAGTTGCTTTCCACTCAAATCTTCTTTCCACCAAATCCATATCCTGTGAGAGAGAGTTGAGTGTTGGGGAGACTATCATTTGAAGCACAAGAGCAAGGAGTTCATCATCAATACACCATTTGTTACTTCTTGGAGAGTGGTGTCTCCTAGATTGGCTAGGTGTCACTTGGGAGCCTCCGACAAATATTGTGGAGTTGAACCAAGGAGTTTGTAAGGGCAAGGAGATCGCCTACTTCATGAAGATCTACCACTAGTGAGGCAAGTCCTTCGTGGGCGATGGCCATGATGGGATAGACAAGGTTGCTTCTTTGTGGACCCTTCGTGGGTGGAGCCCTCCGTGGACTCGCGCAACCGTTACCCTTCGTGGGTTGAAGTCTCCATCAACGTGGATGTACGATAGCACCACCTATCGGAACCACGACAAAAACATCTGTGTCTCCAATTGCGTTTGAATTCTCCAAACCCTTCCCCTTACATTTTTGCAAGTTGCATGCTTTACTTTTCGCTGCTCATATACTCTTTGCATGCTTGCTTGATATGTATTGTGTTTGTTAAACTTGTGCCAAAACTCCACTTCAAGTTAAAGAAGTTATAAAAACTACAACTTTTAGCACTTAGTGTCTAATCACCCCCCCCCCTCTAGACACCTCTTCTCGATCCTTTCAATTGGCATCAGAGCTTTGGTCTCCATTGCCTTGGTTTAAACACCATTGGAGGAAGATGGATGAGTCTACTTTGGGGAGTCTTAGACATAGAGTGCCTATTCTTGATGGAGAATACTTTCATGGGTGAAAAAATGAAATGCTTGAGATTTTCAATGAATATCACTTGAACAAGTATATTGCTAGCCCTTGTGCACCTCATGTTGATCCCATGCATCCTACCCTTGATGAGTCAATTGACATGATTCGCAATCTTAGAACTGTTAATCTTATCACTAAAGGCTTGCCTAGAAACTTGATTGGATGTTTGCCTACTCTTAAGTGTGCCTACACAATATGGAAATTTCTTGAGGAACTCTTTCCAAATTATTCCTTGAAAGATCTAGATGAAATTCTCCATAAGCCTATTGCCTTGATTAAGATGAGTTCCAATGATCCCAAATTTGGTGACTGCTTATTTGAGCTTACTAATCTTACGAGTGCCAAAGGAGACGTTGGAATCATTAGCAATATCATTTCCAGAGCTATTAGAATTCATAAATATAACTATAGAAATGATCATTTATCTAATGAATTATCCTCTCTAGGAATTGATCAACCACAAGATGATGTTGAACATGGATACTCTGATGAGGATGATGATGATAGATACTATGATCTCGATGATGCGATGAGACACTTTGGTCTTATGGCAAATCTTCGCGGCTACATGGCTGGAGGAAAGGAATGGGTCCTTGATAGTGGATGTACTGATCATATGACCGGAGATAAAGACATGTTCCGTGAGCTTGCTAAAAACGACGGCCCTCGAAAGTATGTCACTTTTGGTGATAATTCAAAGGGTAAGGTGGTTGGCCTTGGTAAGGTGGCCATCTCACATGATAGCTCCATACAAAATGTCATGCTCATTGAATCTCTTGGCTACAACTTACTCTCAGTGTCTAGACTTGTTGATTTCGGTCTCAGTGTCCTATTTACTGAAGTAGACTGCCAAGTGTTTCGTAGAGATAATCATAAAATGGTCTTTACCAGTATACGTAGAGGAGATCTTTACATTGTTGATTTCACTAAAAAGGCTCAACCTAAAACTTGCTTAATTGCTAAATCTTCTAAAGGCTGGTTGTGGCATAGAAGGCTAGGCCATGTGGGCAAGCGAAATCTTGACAAACTCATTAAAGGAAATCATATCCTTGGCATTAACGATGTCATAATTGACAAGGATAGACTTTGTAGTGCTTGTCAAGCAGGGAAACAAGTTGGAGGAAGTCATCGCGCTAAGAACATCATGACCACAAGAAGACCACTCGAGCTACTTCACATGGATCTTTTTGGTCCAAATGCCTACAAGAGTCTCGGTGGTAACTCATTTGGTCTTGTCAGAGTTGATGATTTTTTAAGATTTACGTGGGTGTTCTTTCTTGATGACAAATTGCAGGTCCAAAAGATCTTCAAAAACTTTGCTAGGAAGGCCCAAAATCAATTTGACGTGAAGATCAAGAAGGTTCGGAGCGACAACGGAACGGAGTTCAAGAACGCAAATGTGGACACCTTTCTTGACGAAGAAGGGATCGCACATGAGTTCTCGGCTACGTACACACCTCAACAAAATGGAGTTGTTGAGAGGAAGAACCGGGCTCTTATTGAGATGGCAAGAACGATGCTTGATGAGTACAAGGCGCCAAAACACTTTTGGGCGGAAGCGGTAGAGACAGCTTGTCATGCAACAAATCGCTTGTATCTTCACAAGCTACTCGGCAAGACGGCATACGAGCTCCTCACCGGTAACAAACCCCAAGTTGGATACTTTCGAGTATTCAGCTCAAAGTGCTACACTCTTGATAAGCATCATCGTTCTAAATTTGCTCCAAAGTCTCATGAAGGTTTCCTACTTGGTTATGGCTCAAACTCTCACACATACCGTGTCTACAACAATTTCACCCGAAAGGTTGAAGAAACGGTAGATGTGAAGTTTGATGAATCTAACGGCTCGCAAGTAGAGCAATTGCCAATTGATGTAGGAGACAAAGAACCCTCGGAAGCAATCCAAGACTTATCTATTGGCAAGATTCGTCCAATGGAGATAAAGGAGAGTACTTCGTCCGTCCAAGTGGAAGCTTCTACCTCACGACAAGGTGAACCAAGAGTTGATACGGAAGCATCCACGAGTGGGACACACCAAGATGAAGAAAACGAGGAAGTGCACCAAGACGAACGTCAACAACCTCCTTCTCAACCACGACAAGAGAACGACAACGCTAACAATGAAGAAGGCCAAGAAGAAGAACAAGATGAAGAAGATGTTCAAAAAAGACCCAAGCAAAAGCTTTCACGAGTTCGAGTAAGAATTGCTAAAGATCATCCCGTGGAGCAAATCTACAATGATATCCAAACCGGGAGAATCACTCGCTCAAAAACTCGTTTAGCCAACTTTTGTGAAAACTATTCATTCATCTCTCGCATTGAACCTATGAAGGTTGAAGAAGCATTGGAAGATCCGGATTGGATAAACTCTATGCATGAAGAGCTACACAACTTTGAGAGAAATCAAGTGTGGACATTGGTCGAGAAGCCCGATAACAACCACGACATCATCGGTACCAAATGGGTATTTCACAACAAGCAAGATGTAGATGGACAAGTGGTTCGCAACAAAGCACGTCTCGTCGCCCCAAGGCTACACACAAGTCGAAGGTATGGACTATGGTGAGACATATGCTCCCATGCTAGACTTGAGTCCATTCGCATCTTACTTGCCTATGCTAATCACCATGATATCACTTTGTACCAAATGGACATTAAAAGTGCTTTTCTAAATGGTGAAATCGAGGAGGAAGTTTATGTTAAGCAACCTCCCGGCTTTGTCAATCCTAAGAAACCTAATCATGTCTACAAACTTCACAAAGCCCTTTATGGTCTTAGACAAGCTCCTAGAGCATGGTATAAATGCTTGACCAAGTTCCTTATTGAAAAAGGCTTTGAAATTGGAAAAATAGATTCTACTCTTTTTACTAAAAGGGTTAATGGAGAACTATCTGTGTGCCAAATTTATGTTGATGATATTATATTTGGATCAACTAACCCTCATTTTAGTGAAAAGTTTGGGAAGCTAATGTCGGAGAAGTTTGAGATGTCTATGATGAGTGAACTCAAATTCTTTCTTGGTTTGCAAATCAAGCAAACTAAGGAAGGCACCTTTGTCTCTCAAACGAAGTACACCAAGGACTTATTCAAGAAGTTCAATATGCAAGAATGCAAAGGTATGATTACACCCATGCCTACTAGTGGACATCTTGATTTGACCAAAGATGGTGAACCGGTTGATCAAAAGGTTTACCACTCTATGATTGGTTCATTATTATACCTATGTGCTTTACGTCCAGATATCATGTTAAGTGTGTGCATGTGTGCATGATATCAAGCTTCTCCTAAGGAATGCCATCTTAAGGCCGTGAAAAGGATAGTGAGATACTTAATACATACACCAAATTTTGGCATTTGGTATCCAAAGAGGGCTTCCTTTGATCTTGTTGGCTACTCCGACTCGGACTATGCTGGTGACAAGGTTGATAGAAAGTCCACTTCTGGTACTTGCCAATTCCTTGGTAGATCTCTTGTGTCTTGGTCTTCCAAGAAACAAATCTCGGTATCCTTATCCAACGCTGAAGCGGAATACATTGCCGCTGGTTCATGTTGTGCTCAATTAATCTAGATGACCCAGACTCTTCAAGATTATGGGATATATGTGAAAGATGTTCCATTACTTTGTGACAATGAAAGTGCTATCAAGATTGCTCACAATCCCGTGCAACACTCTCGAACTAAGCATATTGAAGTTCGTCATCATTTCATTCGAGATCACATAAACCTTAAGCATGTTCGCACCGATAAGCAATTAGCGGATATATTCACTAAACCACTTGATGAGAAAGTGTTTTGCAGCTTAAGAGGTGAATTTAACATCATTTATGCTTCAAACTTGGAGTAGGAACTCCATTGGATACATGCAAGACTTGAGCTCACGACTAATCACTTGATATTTTGATGATTATCTTATGTCTTGAAAATTTGCATCTTGCATGTTATCTAACCCTTGTAGGTGAAGGAAATATGCCCTAGAGGCAATAATAAAGTTATTATTTATTTCCTTATAATCATGATAAATTTTTATTATTCATGCTAGAATTGTATTAACCGGAAACATAATACATGTGTGAATACATAGACAAACAAAGTGTCACTAGTATGCCTCTACTTGACTAGCTCGTTAATCAAAGATGGTTATGTTTCCTAACCATGAACAATGAGTTGTTATTTGATTAACGAGGTCACATCATTAGTTGAATGATCTGATTGACATGACCCATTCCATTAGCTTAGCACCTGATCGTTTAGTGTGTTGCTATTGCTTTCTTCATGACTTATACATGTTCCTATAACTATGAGATTATGCAACTCCCGTTTGCCGGAGGAACACTTTGGGTACTACCAAACGTCACAACGTAACTGGGTGATTATAAAGGAGTACTACAGGTGTCTCCAAAGGTAAATGTTGGTTGGCGTATTTCGAGATTAGGATTTGTCACTCCGATTGTCGGAGAGGTATCTCTGGGCCCTCTCGGTAATGCACATCACTTAAGCCTTGCAAGCATTGCAACTAAATGAGTTAGTTGCGGGATGATGTATTACGGAACGAGTAAAGAGACTTGCCGGTAACGAGATTGAACTAGGTATAGGAATACCGACGATCGAATCTCGGGCAAGTAACATACCGATGACAAAGGGAACAACGTATGTTGTTATGCGGTCTGACCGATAAAGATCTTCGTAGAATATGTAGGAGCCAATATGGGCATCCAAGTCCCGCTATTGGTTATTGACCGGAGACGTGTCTCGGTCATGTCTACATTGTTCTCGAACCCGTAGGGTCCGCACGCTTAAGGTTACGATGACAGTTATATTATGAGTTTATACATTTTGATGTACCGAAGGTTGTTCGGAGTCCCGGATGTGATCACGGACATGACGAGGAGTCTCGAAATGGTCGAGACGTAAAGATTGATATATTGGAAGCCTATGTTTGGATATCGGAAGTGTTCCGGCTGAAATCGGGATTTTACCGGAGTACCGGGAAGGTTACCGGAACCCCCCGGGAGTTAAATGGGCCATGATGGGCCTTAGCGGAAAAGAGAAGAGGCAGCCCTACATGGGCTGCGCGCCTACCCCTCCCCCTAGTCCTATTAGGACTAGGAGAGGTGGCCGGCCCCCTCTCTCTCTTTTCCCCCTCCGCGAATCCTATTCCAACTAGGATTGGGGGGGGGGGAATCCTACTCCCAGAGGGAGTAGGACTCTCCTGGCGCGCCACACCTTGGCCGGCCAGCCTCCCCCCTCTAGTCCTTTATATACTGAGGTAGAGGCACCCTAGAACACACAAGTTGATCCACGTGATCTATTCCTTAGCCGTGTGTGGTGCCCCCTGCCACCATATTCCTCGATAATACTATAGCGGAGTTTAGGCGAAGCCCTGCTGCTGTAGTGCATCAAGTTCGTCACCACGCCGTTGTGTTGACGGAACTCTTCCCCGACACTTTGCTGGATCGGAGTCCGGGGATCGTCATCGAGCTGAACGTGTGCTCGAACTCAGAGGTGCCGTAATTTCGGTGCTTGATCGGTTGGATCGTGAAGACATACGACTACTTCCTCTATGTTGCGTCAACGCTTCCGCAGTCGGTCTGCGTGGGTACGTAGACAACACTCTCCCCTCTCGTTGCTATGCATCACCATGATCTTGCATGTGCGTAGGAAAATTTTGAAATTACTACGAAACCCAACAGTGGCATCCGAGCCTAGGTTATTTATGTTGATGTTATATGCACGAGTAGAACACAAGTGAGTTGTGGGCGATATAAGTCATACTGCCTACCAGCATGTCATACTTTGGTTCGGCGGCATTGTTGGACGATACGACCCGGACCAACATTACACGTACGCTTACGCGAGACCGGTTCCCCCGACGTGCTTTGCACATAGGTGGCTTGCGGGCGACTGTCTCTCCAACTTTAGTTGAACCGAGTATGGCTACGCCCGGTCCTTGCGAAGGTTAAAACAGAGTCTATTTGACAAACTATCATTGTGGTTTTGATGCGTAGGTGAGGTTGGTTCTTGCTTAAGCCCGTAGCAGCCACGTAAAACTTGCAACAACAAAGTAGAGGACGTCTAACTTGTTTTTGCAAGGCATGTTGTGATGTGATATGGTCAACGCATGATGCTGAATTTTATTGTATGAGATGATCATGTTTTGTAACCAAGTTATCGGCAACTGGTAGGAGCCATATGGTTGTCGCTTTATTGTATGCAATGCAATCGCGATGTAATGCTTTACTTTATTACTAAACGGTAGTGATAGTCGTGGAAGCATAAGATTGGCGAGACGACAACGATGCTACGATGGAGATCAAGGTGTCGCGCCGGTGACGATGGTGATCATGACGATGCTTCGGAGATGGAGATCACAAGCACAACATGATGATGGCCATATCATATCACTTATATTGATTGCATGTGATGTTTATCTTTTTATGCATCTTATCTTGCTTTGATTGACGGTAGCATTATAAGATGATCTTTCACTAAATTATGAAGAAGTGTTCTCCCTGAGTATGCACCGTTGCCAAAGTTCGTCGTGCCCCAGACACCACGTGATGATCGGGTGTGATAAGCTCTACGTCCATCTACAACGGGTGCAAGCCAGTTTTGCACACGCAGAATACTCAGGTTAAACTTGACGAGCCTAGCATATGCAGATATGGCCTCGGAACACGGAGACCGAAAGGTCGAGCGTGAATCATATAGTAGATATGATCAACATAACAATGTTCACCATTGAAAACTACTCCATCTCACGTGATGATCAGTTATGGTTTAGTTGATTTGGATCACGTAATCACTTAGAAGATTAGAGGGATGTCTATCTAAGTGGGAGTTCTTAAGTAATTTGATTAATTGAACTTAAACTTATCATGAACTTAGTACCTGATAGTATCTTGCTTGTTTATGTTGATTGTAGATAGATGGCTTGTGCTGTTGTTCCGTTGAATTTTAATGCGTTCCTTGAGAAAGCAAAGTTGAAAGATGATGGTAGCAATTATACGGACTGGGTCCGTAACTTGAGGATTATCCTCATTGCTGCTCAGAAGAATTACGTCCTGGAAGCACCGCTGGGTGCCAGGCCTGCTGCTGGAGCAACACCAGATGTTATGAACGTCTGGCAGAGCAAAGCTGATGACTACTCGATAGTTCAGTGTGCCATGCTTTACGGCTTAGAATCGGGACTTCAACGACGTTTTGAACGTCATGGAGCATATGAGATGTTCCAGGAGTTGGAGTTAATATTTCAAGCAAATGCCCGGATTGAGAGATATGAAGTCTCCAATAAGTTCTATAGCTGCAAGATGGAGGAGAACAGTTCTGTCAGTGAGCATATACTCAAAATGTCTGGGTATAATAATCACTTGATTCAATTGGGAGTTAATCTTCCGGATGATTGCGTCATTGACAGAATACTCCAATCACTGCCACCAAGCTACAAGAGCTTCGTGATGAACTATAATATGCAAGGGATGAACAAGACTATTCCCGAGCTCTTCACAATGCTGAAAGCTGCGGAGGTAGAAATCGAGAAGGAGCATCAAGTGTTGATGGTTAACAAGACCACTAGTTTCAAGAAAAAGGGCAAAGGGAAGAAGAAGGGGAACTTCAAGAAGAACAGCAAGCAAGTTGCTGCTCAGGAGAAGAAACCCAAGTCTGGACCTAAGCCTGAAACTGAGTGCTTCTACTGCAAGCAGACTGGTCACTGGAAGCGGAACTGCCCCAAGTATTTGGCGGATAAGAAGGATGGCAAGGAGAACAAAGGTATATGTGATATACATGTTATTGATGTGTACCTTACTAGAGCTCGCAGTAGCACCTGGGTATTTGATACTGGTTCTGTTGCTAATATTTGCAACTCGAAACAGGGACTACGGAATAAGCGGGCACTGGCAAAGGACGAGGTGACGATGCGCGTGGGAAACGGTTCCAAAGTCGATGTGATCGCGGTCGGCACGCTACCTCTACATCTACCTTCGGGATTAATATTAGACCTAAATAATTGTTATTTGGTGCCAGCGTTGAGCATGAACATTATATCTGGATCTTGTTTGATGCGAGACGGTTATTCATTTAAATCAGAGAACAATGGTTGTTCTATTTATATGAGTAATATCTTTATGGTCATGCACCTTTGAAGAGTGGTCTATTTTTGATGAATCTCGATAGTAGTGATACACATATTCATAATGTTGAAGCCAAAAGATACAGAGTTGATAATGAAAGTGCAACTTATTTGTGGCACTGTCGTTTAGGTCATATCGGTGTAAAGCGCATGAAGAAACTCCATACTGATGGACTTTTGGAACCACTTGATTATGAATCACTTGGTACTTGCGAACCGTGCCTCATGGGCAAGATGACTAAAACACCATTCTCCGGTACTATGGAGAGAGCAACAGATTTGTTGGAAATCATACATACCGATGTATGTGGTCTGATGAATATTGAGGCTCGTGGCGGATATCGTTATTTTCTCACCTTCACAGATGACTTAAGCAGATATGGGTATATCTACTTAATGAAACATAAATCTGAAACATTTGAAAAGTTCAAAGAATTTCAGAGTGAAGTTGAAAATCATCGTAACAAGAAAATAAAGTTTCCACGATCTGATCGTGGAGGAGAATATTTGAGTTACGAGTTTGGTGTACATTTAAAAAATTGTGGAATAGTTTCGCAACTCACGCCACCCGGAACACCACAGCGTAATGGTGTGTCCGAACGTCGTAATCGTACTTTACTAGATATGGTGCGATCTATGATGTCTCTTACTGATTTACCGCTATCGTTTTGGGGTTATGCTTTAGAGACGGCCGCATTCACGTTAAATAGGGCACCATCAAAATCCGTTGAGACGACGCCTTTTGAACTGTGGTTTGGCAAGAAACCAAAGTTGTCGTTTCTTAAAGTTTGGGGCTGCGATGCTTATGTGAAAAAGTTTCAACCTGATAAGCTCGAACCCAAATCGGAGAAATGTGTCTTCATAGGATACCCAAAGGAGACTGTTGGGTACACCTTCTATCACAGATCCGAAGGCAAGACATTCGTTGCTAAGAATGGATCCTTTCTAGAGAAGGAGTTTCTCTCGAAAGAAGTGAGAGGGAGGAAAGTAGAACTTGACGAGGTAACTGTACCTGCTCCTTTATTGGAAAGTAGTACATCACAGAAAACTGTTTTCTGCGACACCTACACCAATAAATGAGGAAGCTAATGATGATGATCATGAAACTTCAGGACAAGATACTACTGCACCTCGTAGATCAACCAGAGTAAGATCCGCGCCAGAGTGGTACGGTAATCCTGTTCTGGAAATCATGCTACTAGATCATGATGAACCTACGAACTATGAAGAAGCGATGGTGAGCCCAGATTCCGCAAAGTGGCTTGAAGCCATGAAATCTGAGATGGGATCCATATATGAGAACAAAGTATGGACTTTGGTTGACTTGCCCAATGATCGGCAAGCAATTGAGAATAAATGGATCTTCAAGAAGAAGACTGACGCTGATGGTAATGTTACTGTCTACAAAGCTCGACTTGTCGCAAAAGGTTTTCGACAAGTTCAAGGGATTGACTACGATGAGACTTTCTCACCCGTATTGATGCTTAAGTCTGTCCTAATCATGTTAGCAATTGCCGCATTTTATGATTATGAAATTTGGCAGATGGATGTCAAAACTGCATTCCTGAATGGATTTCTGGAAGAAGAGTTGTATATGATGCAACCAGAAGGTTTTGTCAATCCAAAGGGAGCTAACAAAGTGTGCAAGCTCCAGCGATCCATTTGTGGACTGGTGCAAGCCTCTCGGAGTTGGAATAAACGTTTTGATAGTGTGATCAAAGCATTTGGTTTTATACAGACTTTCGGAGAAGCCTGTATTTACAAGAAAGTGAGTGGGAGCTCTGTAGCATTTCTGATATTATATGTAGATGACATATTGCTGATTGGAAATGATATAGAATTTCTGGATAGCATAAAGGGATACTTGAATAAGAGTTTTTCAATGAAAGACCTCGGTGAAGCTGCTTACATATTAGGCATTAAGATCTATAGAGATAGATCAAAACGCTTAATTGGACTTTCACAAACAACATACCTTAACAAAATTTTGAAGAAGTTCCAAATGGATCAAGCAAAGAAAGGATTCTTGCCTGTGTTACAAGGTGTGAAATTGAGTAAGGCTCAATGCCCGACCACTGCAGAACATAGAGAGAATATGAAAGATGTTCCCTATGCATCAGCAATAGGATCTATTATGTATGCAATGCTGTGTACCAGACCTGATGTGTGCCTTGCTATAAGTCTAGTAGGGAGGTACCAAAATAATCCAGGAGTGGATCACTGGACAGCGGTCAAGAACATCCTGAAATACCTGAAAAGGACTAAGGATATGCTTCTTGTATATGGAGGTGACAAAGAGCTCGTCGTAAATGGTTACGTTGATGCAAGCTTTGACACTGATCCGGATGATTCTAAATCGCAAACCGGATACGTGTTTACATTAAACGGTGGAGCTGTCAGTTGGTGCAGTTCTAAACAAAGCGTCGTAGCGGGATCTACATGTGAAGCGGAGTACATAGCTGCTTCGGAAGCGGCAAATGAAGGAGTCTGGATGAAGGAGTTCATATCCGATCTAGGTGTCATACCTAGTGCATCGGGTCCAATGAAAATCTTTTGTGACAATACTGGTGCAATTGCCTTGGCAAAGGAATCCAGATTTCACAAGAGAACCAAGCACATCAAGAGACGCTTCAATTCCATCCGGGATCTAGTCCAAGTGGGAGACATAGAAGATTTGCAAGATACATACGGATCTGAATGTTGCAGACCCGTTGACTAAGCCTCTTCCACGAGCAAAACATGATCAGCACCAAGGCTCCATGGGTGTTAGAATCATTACTATGTAATCTAGATTATTGACTCTAGTGCAAGTGGGAGACTGAAGGAAATATGCCCTAGAGGCAATAATAAAGTTATTATTTATTTCCTTATAATCATGATAAATGTTTATTATTCATGCTAGAATTGTATTAACCGGAAACGTAATACATGTGTGAATACATAGACAAACAAAGTGTCACTAGTATGCCTCTACTTGACTAGCTCGTTAATCAAAGATGGTTATGTTTCCTAACCATGAATAATGAGTTGTTATTTGATTAACGAGGTCACATCATTAGTTGAATGATCTGATTGACATGACCCATTCCATTAGCTTAGCACCCGATCGTTTAGTGTGTTGCTATTGCTTTCTTCATGACTTATACATGTTCCTATAACTATGAGATTATGCAACTCCCGTTTGCCGGAGGAACACTTTGGGTACTACCAAACGTCACAACGCAACTGGGTGATTATAAAGGAGTACTACAGGTGTCTCCAAAGGTAAATGTTGGTTGGCGTATTTCGAGATTAGGATTTGTCACTCCGATTGTCGGAGAGGTATCTCTGGGCCCTCCCAGTAATGCACATCACTTAAGCCTTGCAAGCATTGCAACTAAATGAGTTAGTTGCGGGATGATGTATTACGGAACGAGTAAAGAGACTTGCCGGTAACGAGATTGAACTAGGTATAGGAATACCGACGATCGAATCTCGGGCAAGTAACATACCGATGACAAAGGGAACAACGTATGTTGTTATGCGGTCTGACCGATAAAGATCTTCGTAGAATATGTAGGAGCCAATATGGGCATCCAGGTCCCGCTATTGGTTATTGACCGGAGATGTGTCTCAGTCATGTCTGCATTATTCTCGAACCCGTAGGGTCCGCACGCTTAAGGTTACGATGACAGTTATATTATGAGTTTATACATTTTGATGTACCGAAGGTTGTTCGGAGTCCCGGATGTGATCACGGACATGACGAGGAGTCTCGAAATGGTCGAGACGTAAAGATTGATATATTGGAAGCCTATGTTTGGATATCGGAAGTGTTCCGGGTGAAATCGGGATTTTACCGGAGTACCGGGAAGGTTACCGGAACCCCCCCGGGAGCTATATGGGCCATAGTGGGCCTTAGTGGAAAAGAGAAGAGGCAGCCCAACATGGGCCGTGCGCCCCTCCCCTCCCTTGGTCCGAATAGGACAAGGAGAGGGGGCCGGCCCCTCTCTCTCTTTTCCCCCCTCCGTGAATCCTATTCCAACTAGGATTGGGGGGGGGGGGGAATCCTACTCCTAGAGGGAGTAGGACTCCCCTGGCGCGCCTCTCCTAGGCCGGCCGCACCCCCCCTTTAGTCCTTTATATACGGAGGCAGGGGCACCCCAGAAAGACACAAGTTGATCCACGTGATCTTATTCTTAGCCGTGTGCGGCGCCCCCAGCCACCATAGTCCTCGCTAATATTGTAGTGGTGCTTAGGCGAAGCCCTGTGACAGTAGTGCATCAAGATCGTCACCACGCCGTCGTGCTGACGGAAATCTTCCCTGACACTTTGCTGGATCAGAGTCCGGGGATCGTCATCGAGCTGAACGTGTGCTCGAACTCGGAGGTGTCGTAGTTTCGGTGCTTGATCGGTTGGATCGTGAAGACGTACGACTACTTCCTCTATGTTGCGTCAACGCTTCCGTAGTCGGTCTGCGTGGGTACGTAGACAACACTCTCCCCTCTCGTTGCTATGCATCACCATGATCTTGCATGTGCGTAGGAAAATTTTGAAATTATTACGAAACCCAACAGTAGGTACTTGGACGAATCTAATTCTATGAGATTGCAACTCACTCACATCTTGAGCAATCTCTACATCACCAAGTCTCTACACAATGGTGGCACAAAACCTTTCAAACATATCCTTTGACAAATTCTATGTTGAGTTTCATGATTGTCATGTTGGATACACAAGTGCTCTTCCTTGCGAAAACTAACCCATGTAGGTAGATGAACTCAAAATCCAAAGGGTGCTCCCAACACTTGACGGGCTACATCAACTTTGAGCAACCCACACAAGTTCAACTACATGATCAAGATCAACACCGCCACCCAAGGTATGTTATTCCATCTTAGAGTAGCTTTACTCCAAGTCATGAGTCAAAGCAACTCGACAAGATGTGAATACATCAAGATACTTAAACGAAAAATGGTAACCCCATTTTGAGCTTAAACGATGAGTATGACCTATGATCAAGTGATCTCACTTGACTCCTAAGTCAATGTACTCTAACATAGGTGACTTTGTCACCGCCCAACTCTAGATGAAGTTCTCTTGTGTTCTTTTCTGTGTTCTTTCACTTGTCTCGTGCATATTTGTTTCCCCTTTCAAACTTAATCTAGACTTTTTAGTTTTTTTTCTTTGTTCTTTGCTCTGCATTTTCTGCATCAAATTCTTTGCAAATCTTTGTGCGATCCTTTTTTCTAGTGAGCTGAGGTGACAAGTGTTTTTCTCTGTGATGAACTTGGTTCCACCAGTTTCATGATTCCGGTCTAGCCGCAGATTTTTGGGGCAACCGAAGCATCCAACTCGGTGACACCGATTTTGTTGGGGAACGTAGTAATTTCAAAAAAATTCCTACGCACACGCAAGATCATGGTGATGCATAGCAACGAGGGGAGAGTGTGATCTACGTACCCTTGGTAGATCGACAACGGAAGCGTTTGGTTGATGTAGTCGTACGTCTTCACGGCTCGACCGATCAAGCACCGAAACTACGGCACCTCCGAGTTTTAGCACACGTTCAGCTCGATGACGATCCCCGGACTCCGATCCAGCAAAGTGTCAGGGAAGAGTTCCATCAGCACGACGGCGTGGTGACGATCTTGATGCACTACTGTCACAGGGCTTCGCCTAAGCACCACTACAATATTATCGAGGACTATGGTGGCTGGGGGCGCCGCACACGGCTAAGAATAAGATCACGTGGATCAACTTGTGTCTTTCTGGGGTGCCCCTGCCTCCGTATAAAAAGGACTAAAGGGGGGGTGTGGCCGGCCTAGGAGAGGCGCGCCAGGAGAGTCCTACTCCCTCTAGGAGTAGGATTCCCCCCCCCCCCAATCCTAGCTGGAATAGGATTCGCGGAGGGGGGAAAAGAGAGAGAGGGGCCGGCCCCCTCTCCTTGTCCTATTCGGACCAAGGGAGGGGAGGGGCGCACGGCCCATGTTGGGCTGCCTCTTCTCTTTTCCACT
>NC_041388.1:98490248-98524883 GCF_002162155.2 Triticum dicoccoides
CGATATCCAAACATAGGCTTCCAATATATCAATCTTTATGTCTCGACCATTTCGAGACTCCTCGTCATGTCCGTGATCACATCCGGGACTCCAAACAAACTTCGGTACATCAAAATGCATAAACTCATAATATAACTGTCATCGTAACCTTAAGCGTGCGGACCCTACGGGTTCGAGAACAATGTAGACATGACCGAGACATGTCTCCGGTCAATAACCAATAGCGGGACCTGGATGCCCATATTGGCTCCTACATATTCTACGAAGATCTTTATCGGTCAGACCGCATAACAACATACGTTGTTCCCTTTGTCATCGGTATGTTACTTGCCCGAGATTCGATCGTCGGTATTCCAATACCTAGTTCAATCTCGTTACCGGCAAGTCTCTTTACTCGTTCTATAATACATCAACCCGCAACTAACTCATTAGTTGCAATGCTTGCAAGGCTTCAGTGATGTGCATTACCGAGGGGGCCCAGAGATACCTCTCCGACAATCGGAGTGACAAATCCTAATCTCGAAATACGCCAACCCAACATGTACCTTTGGAGACACCTGTAGAGCACCTTTATAATCACCCAGTTATGTTGTGACGTTTGGTAGCACACAAAGTGTTCCTCCGGTAGACGGGAGTTGCATAATCTCATAGTCATAGGAACATGTATAAGTCATGAAGAAAGCGATAGCAACATACTAAACGATCGGGTGCTAAGCTAATGGAATGGGTCATGTCAATCAGATCATTCAACTAATGATGTGATCCCGTTAATCAAATAACAACTCTTTGTCCATGGTTAGGAAACATAACCATCTTTGATTAACGAGCTAGTCAAGTAGAGGCATACTAGTGACACTCTGTTTGTCTATGTATTCACACATGTATTATGTTTCCGGTTAATACAATTCTAGCATGAATAATAAACATTTATCATGATATAAGGAAATAAATAATAACTTTATTATTGCCTCTAGGGCATATTTCCTTCAGATTTCACTACAGGAAAAACATTTTGCCACTTATTCCTGCCTTATTCTTGATCCAGCTCCACTCAATGAATCTTGTCCTCTTCAAGCATCACATTTACCTTAATGTTGTGATTCAAGGACCGAACCCATTCACAACAAATTCCAGGAGACCCTTCTTGAAAATTGATGTCAAAGGGGGAGAGAGATCACATCAAAGCTTAATCATATCTCTAGGGGGATAGATCTCTAGGGGAGGGAATACTCCAGGAAAGAGTAATCTTCAAGGATCCCAGATGCTTGATGTTCAAGAGGAGAGATGCCACATGTCTTCTTGGGGGAAAGGCATGTTCATATGTGCTTATTTGCATTAGCTCTGTTCATTTGTTTCTTTGAGCTCTGTTTTTCTGTTCCCTATCTTCTCCCAGCATCCCATGCTAGATTCAGGGGGAGCAAGACATCCAAGGGAAAGAAATTCATTAAATTCATTGCCTATCTTTCTTTTTGGGGACATGTCAATCTCTATCGTTGTACTTTGTACTCACTCTACATGTCATCCCAGTCTTGGTACTCTTGTGGTTTCTTTTGTTTGATCTAGCTAGTAGGTGCATCTGTGTTATCTAACCTTGTTTACGCAGGTTCATCCCATCCTAGCCAACTCAAGACCACAAGGTAAGTATATGCATCATGGTCATGTGTATGAGAAATTCTTGCTGATGTACATAATGTTTGCAAGAAGGACTCATGGGCATGAAGGTACATTTCTCATATTTTCATCACTTGCTCTGATGCATATAGCCAAGATACATGTAACACATTGCTACTCTATCATGGTTATGCCCTCACATGCTTCTATATACCATATTCACATGATTGCATACATGTAGGGGGAGCCTATGCTTGTTACATGTCTTTCCAAAGCTTTACTTGCTACTCTCTATATCTTTATCTAAAGCTTTGATGTATGTTGCCATCAATTACCAAAAAGGGGGAGATTGAAAGTACAAGTGCTCCCTAGGTGGTTTTGGTGATTAATGATAACATATCTCTTGTTGGACTAACACTTTTACCTAGTATGTTTCACACAAGTTCAACAAATTAGGTGGCATGGACTAAAGGATATGGAACCCCTTCAAGATGCTAAGGACAAAAGATTGGCTCAAGCTTCAAGATCAAGACTCTACCATTTTCTATTTTAGTGGTCCAAGATCACATTGAGTCTATAGGAAAAGCCAATACTATCAAGGAGGGATGAGGTGTTGCTTAATGGCTTGCTTGCTCAAAGTGCTTAGTGATTTCCTCCAAAACCCTCAACTACCTTCCCACATCCACATATGACCTAAACCAAAAATCAAACTCGGCCCCACCGATTCTTTCTATCCGGAGCCACCGAGTTCATTTGACATAGCCACTGCCAGAAACCCTAATCAGTTCGGTCTCACCGATGGGATCTCGGTCTCACCGAGATGGGCTTGCAAACTCTCTGTTACCTGTTGCAATATTTTTGGTCCCACCAAGATATGCAATCGGCCCCACCGAGTTTGATTGGCCAACTCTATGTTTAGCTTATTACCCAAATCGGTCCCACCGAGTTTGAGTAATCGGTCAAACCGAGTTTTGGTTTTACCCTAATCCTAGCACATCGGTTCCACCGAGTTGATCCAGTCGGTCCCACCGAAAACCCTAACAGTCACTAGGCTTGCTAAATCGGTCCGACCGAGTTTTTCAATTCGGTCTCACCAAGATTGCTAAATTGTGTGTAACTGTTAGATTTTGTGTGGAGGCTATATATACCCCTCCACCCACTCTTCATTCGTGGAGAGAGCCATCAGAACATACCTACATTTCCAATACACATTTTCTGAGAAAGAACCACCTACTCATGTGTTGAGGCCAAGATATTCCATTCCCACCATATCAATCTTGATCTCTAGCCTTCCCGAAGTTGCTTTCCACTCAAATCTTCTTTCCACCAAATCCATATCCTGTGAGAGAGAGTTGAGTGTTGGGGAGACTATCATTTGAAGCCCAAGAGCAAGGAGTTCATCATCAACACACCATTTGTTACTTCTTGGAGAGTGGTGTCTCCTAGATTGGCTAGGTGTCACTTGGGAGCCTCCGACAAAGATTGTGGAGTTGAACCAAGGAGTTTGTAAGGGCAAGGAGATCACCTACTTCATGAAGATCTACCACTAGTGAGGCAAGTCCTTCGTGGGCGATGGCCATGATGGGATAGACAAGGTTGTTTCTTCATGGACCCTTCATGGGTGGAGCCCTCCGTGGACTCGCGCAACCGTTACCCTTCGTGGGTTGAAGTCTCCATCAACGTGGATGTACGATAGCACCACCTATCGGAACCACGACAAAAACATCCGTGTCTCCAATTGCGTTTGAATTCTCCAAACCCTTCCCCTTACATTTTTGCAAGTTGCATGCTTTACTTTCCGCTGCTCATATACTCTTTGCATGCTTGCTTGATATGTACTGTGTTTGTTAAACTTGTGCCAAAACTCCACTTCAACTTAAAGAAGTTATAAAAACTACATGGGATAATGTTCATCGGGAGGGGTGTGGCCTACCGCAAAATGGTCGAAACGGGGGTCCTGTTCATCGGAAGGGGTGTGGCCTACCGCAAAACGGGACTCCACGGGATACTGTTCATCTCCACCGTCGACCTCCTCCAGCCTCCACGAGCTACCGTTGAAAGCACAAGTGCTCCCTAGGTGGTTTTGGTAATTAATGACAACATATCTCTTGTTGGACTAACACTTTTACCTAGTATGTTTCAGACAAGTTCAACAAATTAGGTGGCATGGACTAAAGGATGTGGAACCCCTTCAAGATGCTAAGGACAAAAGATTGGCTCAAGCTTCAAGATCAAGACTCTACATTTTGTATTTTAGTGATCCAAGATCACATTGAGTCTATAGGAAAAGCCAATACTATCAAGGAGGGATGAGGTGTTGCTTAATGGCTTGCTTGCTCAAAGTGCTTAGTGATTTCCTCCAAAACCCTCAACTACCTTCCCACATCCACATATGACCTAAACCAAAAATCAAACTCGGCCCCACCGATTCTTTCTATCCGGAGCCACCGAGTTCATTTGACATAGCCACTGCCAGAAACCCTAATCAGTTCGGTCTCACCGATGGGATCTCGGTCTCACCGAGATGGGCTTGCAAACTCTCTGTTACCTGTTGCAATATTTCTGGTCCCACCAAGATATGCAATCGGCCCCACCGAGTTTGCTTGGCCAACTCTATGTTTAGCTTATTACCCAAATCGGTCCCACCGAGTTTGAGTAATCAGTCAAACCGAGTTTTGGTTTTACCCTAACCCTAGCACATCGGTTCCACCGAGTTGATCCAGTCGGTCCCACCGAAAACCCTAACAGTCACTAGGTTTGCTAAATCGGTCCGACCGAGTTTTTCAATTCGGTCTCACCGAGATTGGTAAATTGTGTGTAACGGTTAGATTTTGTGTGGAGGCTATATATACCCCTCCACCCACTCTTCATTCGTGGAGAGAGCCATCAGAACATACCTACACTTCCAATACACATTTTCTAAGAAAGAACCACCTAATCATGTGTTGAGGCCAAGATATTCCATTCCCACCATATGAATCTTGATCTCTAGCCTTCCCCAAGTTGCTTTCCACTCAAATCTTCTTTCCACCAAATCCATATCCTATGAGAGAGAGTTGAGTGTTGGGGAGACTATCATTTGAAGCACGAGAGCAAGGAGTTCATCATCAACACACCATTTGTTACTTCTTGGAGAGTGGTGTCTCCTAGATTGGCTAGGTGTCACTTGGGAGCCTCCGACAAAGATTGTGGAGTTGAACCAAGGAGTTTGTAAGGGCAAGGAGATCGCCTACTTCACGAAGATCTACCGCTAGTGAGGCAAGTCCTTCGTGGGTGATGGCCATGATGGGATAGACAAGGTTGCTTCTTCGTGGACCTTTCGTGGGTGGAGCCCTCCGTGGACTCGCGCAACCGTTACCCTTCGTGGGTTAAAGTCTTTATCAACGTGGATGTACGATAGCACCACCTATCGGAACCACAACAAAAACATCCGTGTCTCCAATTATGTTTGAATTCTCCAAACCCTTCCCCTTACATTCTTGCAAGTTGCATGCTTTACTTTCCGCTGCTCATATACTCTTTGCATGCTTGCTTGATATGTATTGTGTGAAGGAAATATGCCCTAGAGGCAATAATAAAGTTATTATTTATTTCCTTATATCATGATAAATGTTTATTATTCATGCTAGAATTGTATTAACCGGAAACATAATACATGTGTGAATACATAGACAAACATAGTGTCACTAGTATGCCTCTACTTGACTAGCTCGTTGATCGAAGATGGTTAAGTTTCCTAGCCATAGACATGAGTTGTCATTTGATTAATGGGATCACATCATTAGTTGAATGATGTGATTGACTTGACCCATTTCGTTAGCTTAGCACTTGATCATTTAGTTTGTTGCTATTGCTTTCTTCATGACTTATACATGTTCCTATGACTATGAGATTATGCAACTCCCATTTACCGGAGGAACACTTTGTGTGCTACCAAACGTCACAACGTAACTGGGTGATTATAAAGGTGCTCTACAGGTGTCTCCGAAGGTACTTGTTGGGTTAGCGTATTTCGAGATTAGGATTTGTCACTCCAATTGTCGGAGAGGTATCTCTGGGCCCTCTCGGTAATGCACATCACATAAGCCTTGCAAGCATTGCAACTAATAAGTTAGCTGTGGGATGATGTATTACGGAACGAGTAAAGAGACTTGCCGGTAACGAGATTGAACTAGGTATTAAGATACCGACGATCAAATCTCGGGCAAGTAACATACTGATGACAAAGGGAACAACGTATGTTGTTATGCGGTCTGACCGATAAAAGATCTTCGTAGAATATGTAGGAGCCAATATGAGCATCCAGGTTCCGCTATTGGTTATTGACCGGAGATGTGTCTCGGTCATGTCTACATTATTCTCGAACCCGTAGGGTCTGCACGCTTAACGTTACGATGACAGTTTCATTATGAGTTTATATACTTTGATGTACCGAAGGTTGTTCAGAGTCCCGGATATGATCACGGACATGACGAGGAGTCTCGAAATGGTCGAGACATAAAGATTGATATATTGGACGGCTATATTCGGACACCGAAGTGTTTCGGGTGATCTCGGAGAAAACCGGAGTGCCGGAAGGGTTACCAGAACCCCCCGAGGAAGTATTGGGCCTTAGTGGGCCTGACGGGAGAGAGAGGGCAGTAGCCCAGGAGGTGGCGCGCCCCCTCCCATGGGGAGTACGAATTGGACTAGGGGAGGGGGGCGCGGCCCCTCTTTCCCTCTCCCTCTGCCTCTCTTTTCTTCCCCCTTCTCTCTTCCTAGTTGGACTAGGAAAGGGGAGTCCTACTCCTACTAGGAGGAGGACTCCCCCCTCCTTGGCGCGCCCCAAGGGCCGGTCGGCCTCTCCCCCTTGCTCCTTTATATACAGGGGCAGGGGGGCACCTCTAGACACACAAGTTGATCTTCGTGATTGTTCTCTTAGCCGTGTGCGGTGCCCCCCTCCACCATAATCCTCGATAATATTGTAGCGGTGCTTAGGCGAAGCCCTGCGAAGATAGAACATCAAGATCGTCACCATGCCGTCGTGCTGACGGAACTCTTCCCCGACACTTTGCTGGATCAGAGTCTGGGGATCGTCATCGAGCTGAACGTGTGCTAGAACTCGGAGGTGCCGTAGTTTCGGTGCTTGATCGGTCGGGCCGTGAAGACGTACGACTACATCAACCGCGTTGTGCTAAACGCTTCCGCTTCCGGTCTACGAGGGTACGTAGACAACACTCTCCCCTCTCGTTGCTATGCATCACCATGATCTTGCGCGTGCATAGGAATTTTTTTGAAATTACTACGTTCCCCAACAGTGGCATCCGAGCCTAGGTTTTATGCATTGATGTTATGCACGAGTAGAACACAAGTGAGTTGTGGGTGATATAAGTCATACTGCTTACCAGCATGTCATACTTTGGTTCGGCGGTATTGTTGGATGAAGCGGCCCGGACCGACATTACGCGTACACTTATGCGAGACTGGTTCTACCGACGTGCTTTGCACAAAGCTGGTTGGCGGGTGTCAGTTTCTCCAACTTTAGTTGAACCGAGTGTGGCTACGCCCGGTCCTTGCGAAGGTTAAAACAACACCAATTTGACAAACTATCGTTGTGGTTTTTGATGCGTAGGTAAGAACGGTTCTTGCTAAAGCCGGTAGCAGCCACGTAAAACTTGCAACAACAAAGTAGAGGACGTCTAACTTGTTTTTGCAGGGCATGTTGTGATGTGATATGGTCAAGACATGATGCTAAATTTTATTGTATGAGATGATCATGTTTTGTAACCGAGTTATCGGCAACTGGCAGGAGCCATATGGTTGTCGCTTTATTGTATGCAATGCAATTGCGTTGTAATGCTTTACTTTATCACTAAGCGGTAGCGATAGTCGTGGAAGCATAAGTTTTGGCGAGACGACAACGATGCTACGATGGTGATCAAGGTGTTGCGCCAGTGACGATGGTGATCATGATGGTGCTTCGAAGATGGAGATCACAAGCACAAGATGATGATGGCCATATCATATCACTTATATTGATTGCATGTGATGTTTATCTTTTATGCATCTTATCTTGCTTTGATTGACGGTAGCATTATAAGATGATCCCTCACTAAATTATCAAAGTATAAGTGTTCTCCCTGAGTATGCACCATTGCGAAAGTTCTTCGTGCTGAGACACCACGTGATGATCGGGTGTGATAGGCTCTACGTTCAAATATAACGGGTGCAAAATAGTTGCACACGCGGAATACTCAGGTTTAACTTGACGAGCCTAGCATATAACAGATATGGCCTCGGAACACGGAGACCGAAAGGTCGAGCGTGAATCATATAGTAGATATGATCAACATATTGATGTTCACCATTGATACTACTCCATCTCACGTGATGATCGGACATGGTTTAGTTGATTTGGATCACGTGATCACTTAGAGGATTAGAGGGATATCTTTCTAAGTGGGAGTTCTTAAGTAATATGATTAATTAAACTTAAATTTATCATGAACTTAGTATCTGATAGTATCTTGCTTGTCTATGTTTGATTGTAGATAGATGGCTCGTGCTGTTGTTCTGTTGAATTTTAATGCGTTCCTTGAGAAAGCAAAGTTGAAAGATGATGGTAGCAATTACACGGACTGGGTCCGTAACTTGAGGATTATCCTCATTGCTGCATAGAAGAATTACGTCCTGGAAGCACCGCTAAGTGCCAAGCCTGCTGCAGGAGCAACACCAGATGTTATGAACGTCTGGCAGAGCAAAGCTGGTGACTACTCGATAGTTCAGTGTGCCATGCTTTACGGCTTAGGACCGGGTCTTCAACGACGTTTTGAACGTCATGGAGCATATGAGATGTTCCAGGAGTTGAAGTTAATATTTCAAGCAAATGCCCGGATTAAGAGATATGAAGTCTCCAATAAGTTCTATAGCTGCAAGATGGAGGAGAATAGTTCTGTCAGTGAACATATACTCAAAATGTCTGGGTATCATAATCACTTGACTCAACTGGGGGTTAATCTTCCTGTTGATAGTGTCATTGACAGAGTTCTTCAATCACTGCCACCAAGCTACAAAAGCTTCGTGATGAACTATAATATGCAAGGGATGAATAAGACTATTCCTGAGCTCTTCGCAATGCTAAAAGCCGCGGAGGTAGAAATCAAGAAGGAGCATCAAGTGTTGATGGTCAATAAGACCACCAGTTTCAAGAAAAAGGGCAAAGGGAATAAGAAAGGGAACTTCAAGAAGAACAGCAAACAAGTTGCTGCTCAGGAGAAGAAACCCAAGTCTGGACCTAAGCCTGAAACTGAGTGTTTCTACTGCAAGCAGACTGGTCACTGGAAGCGGAACTGCCCCAAGTATTTGACGGATAAGAAGGATGGCAAAGTGAACAAAGGTATATGTGATATACATGTTATTGATGTGTACCTTACTAATGCTCGCAGTAGCACCTGGGTATCTGATACTAGTTCTGTTGCTAACATTTGCAACTCGAAACAGGAGCTACGGATCAAGCGAAGATTGGCTAAGGACGAGGTGACGATGCGCGTGGGAAATGGTTCCAAAGTCGATGTGATCGCGGTCGTCACGCTACCTCTACATCTACCTTCGGGATTAGTATTAGACCTAAATAATTGTTATTTGGTGCCAGCGTTGAGCATGAACATTATATCTGGATCTTGTTTGATGCGAGACAGTTATTCATTTAAATCAGAGAATAATGGTTGTTCTATTTATATGAGTAATATCTTTTATGGTCATGCACCCTTGAAGAGTGGTCTATTTTTTATGAATCTCGATAGTAGTGATACACATATTCATAATATTGAAATCAAAAGATGCAGAGTCGATAATGATAGTGCAACTTATTTGTGGCACTGCCGTTTAGGTCATATCGGTGTAAAGCGCATGAAGAAACTCCATACTGATGGACTTTTGGAACCACTTGATTATGAATCACTTGGTACTTGCGAACCGTGCCTCATGGGTAAGATGACTAAAACGCCGTTCTCCAGTACTATGGAGAGAGCAACGGATTTGTTGGAAATCATACATACAAATGTATGTGGTCCAATGAATGTTGAGGCTCATGGCGGATATCATTATTTTCTCACCTTCACGGATGATTTAAGCAGATATGGGTATATCTACTTAATGAAACATAAGTCTGAAACATTTGAAAAGTTTAAAGAATTTCATAGTGAAGTTGAAAATCATCGAAACAAGAAAATAAAGTTTCTACAATCTGATCGTGGAGGAGAATATTTGAGTTACGAGTTTGGTCTACATTTGAAACAATGCGGAATAGTTTCGCAACTCACGCCACCCGGAACACCACAGCGTAATGGTGTGTCCGAACGTCGTAATCGTACTTTATTAGATATGGTACGATCTATGATGTCTCTTACTGATTTACCGTTATCGTTTTGGGGTTATGCTTTAGAGACAGCTGCATTCATGTTAAATAGGACACCATCGAAATTCGTTGAGACGACACCTTATGAACTGTGGTTTGGCAAGAAACCAAAGTTGTCGTTTCTAAAAGTTTGGGGTTGCGATGCTTATGTGAAAAAGCTTCAACCTGATAAGCTCGAACCCAAATCGGAGAAATGTGTCTTCATAGGATACCCAAAGGAGACTGTTGGGTACACCTTCTATCACAGATCCGAAGGCAAGACTTTTGTTGCTAAATTCAGAGTTTTTCTAGAGAAGGAGTTTCTCTCGAAAGAAGTGAGTGGGAGAAAAGTAGATCTTGATGAGGTAACTATACCTGCTCCCTTATTGGAAAGTAGTACATCACAGAAACCGGTTTCTGTGACACTTACACCAATTAGTGAGGAAGCTAATGATAATGATCATGAAACTTCAAATCAAGTTACTACCGAACCTTGTAGATCAACCAGAGTAAGATCCGCACCAGAGTGGTACGGTAATCCTGTTCTGGAAGTCATGCTACTAGATCATGATGAACCTACGAACTATGAAGAAGCGATGGTGAGCCTAGATTCCGCAAAATGGCTAGAAGCCATGAAATCTGAGATGGGATCCATGTATGAGAACAAAGTGTGGACTTTGGTTGATTTGCCCGTTGATCAGCAAGCAATTGAGAATAAATGGATCTTCAAGAAGAAGACTGACGCTGACAGTAATGTTATTATCTATAAAGCTCGACTTGTTGCAAAAGGTTTTCGACAAGTTCAAGGGATTGACTATGATGAGACCTTCTCACCCATAGCGATGCTTAAGTCTGTCCGAATCATGTTAGCAATTGCCGCATTTTATGATTATGAAATTTGGCAAATGGATGTCAAAACTGCATTCCTGAATGGATTTCTGGAAGAAGAGTTGTATATGATGCAACCAGAAGGTTTTGTCGATCCAAAGGGAGCTAACAAAGTGTGCAAGCTCCAGCAATCCATTTATGGACTGGTGCAAGCCTCTCGGAGTTGGAATAAACGCTTTGATAGTGTGATCAAAGCATTTGGTTTTATACAGACTTTTGGAGAAGCCTGAATTTACAAGAAAGTGAGTGGGAGCTCTGTAGCATTTCTGATATTATATGTGGATGACATATTATTGATTGGAAATAATATAGAATTTCTGGATAGCATAAAGGGATACTTGAATAAGAGTTTTTCAATAAAAGACCTCGGTGAAGCTGCTTACATATTGGGCATTAAGATCTATAGAGATAGATCAAGACGCTTAATTGGACTTTCACAAAGCACATACCTTGACAAGGTTTTGAAGAAGTTCAAAATAGATCAAGCAAAGAAAGGGTTCTTGCCTGTGTTACAAGGTGTGAAGTTGAGTAAGACTCAATGTCCGACCACCGCAGAAGATAGAGAGAAAATGAAAGATGTTCCCTATGCTTCAGCCATAGGCTCTATCATGTATGCAATGCTGTGTACCAGACCTGATGTGTGCCTTGCTATAAGTCTAGCAGGGAGGTACCAAAGTAATCCAGGAGTGGATCACTGGACAGCGGTCAAGAACATCCTAAAATACCTGAAAAGGACTAAGGATATGTTTCTCGTATATGGAGGTGACAAAGAGCTCATCGTAAATGGTTATGTTGATGCAAGCTTTGACACTGATTCGGACGATTCTAAATCGCAAACCGGATACGTATTTTTACTAAACGGAGGAGCTGTCAGTTGTTGCAGTTCAAAACAAAGCGTCGTGGCGGGATCTACATGTGAAGCAGAGTACATAGCTGCTTCGGAAGCAGCAAATGAAGGAGTCTGGATGAAGGAGTTCATATCCGATCTAGGTGTCATACCTAGTGCATCGGGTCCAATGAAAATCTTTTGTGAAAATACTGGTGCAATTGCCTTGGCAAAGGAATCCAGATTTCACAAGAGAACCAAGCACATCAAGAGACGCTTCAATTCCATTTGGGATTTAGTCCAAGTGGGAAACATAGAAATTTGCAAGATACATACGGATCTGAATGTTGCAGACCCGCTGACTAAGCCTCTTCCACGAGCAAAACATGATCAGCACCAAGGCTCCATGGGTGTTAGAATCATTACTATGTAATCTAGATTATTGACTCTAGTGCAAGTGGGAGACTGAAGGAAATATGCCATAGAGGCAATAATAAAGTTATTATTTATTTCCTTATATCATGATAAATGTTTATTATTCATGCTAGAATTGTATTAACCGGAAACATAATACATGTGTGAATACATAGACAAACATAGTGTCACTAGTATGCCTCTACTTGACTAGCTCGTTGATCGAAGATGGTTAAGTTTCCTAGCCATAGACATGAGTTGTGATTTGATTAACGGGATCACATCATTTGGAGAATGATGTGATTGACTTGACCCATTTCGTTAGCTTAGCACTTGATCGTTTAGTTTGTTGCTATTGCTTTCTTCATGACTTATACATGTTTCTATGACTATGAGATTATGCAACTCCCGTTTACCAGAGGAACACTTTGTGTGCTACCAAACGTCACAACGTAACTGGGTGATTATAAAGGTGCTATACAGGTGTCTCCGAAGGTACTTGTTGTTGGGTAACGTAGTAATTTCAAAATTTTCCTACGCACACGCAAGATCATGGTGATGCACAGCAACGAGAGGGGAGAGTGTTGTCTACGTACCCACGCAAACCGACTGCGGAAGCGTTGACGCAACGTAGAGGAAGTAGTCGTACGTCTTCTCGATCCGACCGATCCAAGCACCGTTACTCCGACACCTCCGAGTTCTTAGCATACGTACAGCTCGATAACGATCCCCGTACTCTGATCCAGCAAAGCGTCAGGGAGGAGTTCCGTCAGCACGACGGCGTGGTGACGATCTTGATGTTCTACCGTCGCAGGGCTTCGCTTAAGCACTGCTACAATATAATCGAGGTGGAATATGGTGGCAGGGGGCACCGCACACGGCTAAGGAACGATCTCAATGATCAACTTGTGTGTCTAGGGGTGCCCCCTGCCTCCGTATATAAAGGAGCCAAGGGGAGGGGGCCGGCCGGCCAAGGAGGGCGCGCCAAGGGAGTCCTACTCCCTCTAGGAGTAGGATTCCTCCCCCCAATCCTAGTTGGAGTAGGATTCGCTGAGGGGGAAAGAGAGAGAGGGGGGCCGGCCATCTCTCCTTGTCCTAATAGGACTAGGGGAGGGGGGAGGCGCGTGGCCCATCTAGGGCTGCCCCTTCTCCTTTCCACTAAAGCCCATTAAGGCCCATACAGCTCCCGGGGGGTTCCGGTAACCTCCCGGTACTTCGGTAAAATACCGATTTCACCCGGAACACTTCCGATATCCAAACATAGGCTTCCAATATATCAATCTTTATGTCTCGACCATTTCGAGACTCCTCGTCATGTCCGTGATCACATTCGGGACTCCGAACTAACTTCGGTACATAAAAATGCATAAACTCATAATAACTGTCATCGTAACGTTAAGCGTGCGGACCCTACGGTTCGAGAATAATGCAGACATGACTGAGACACATCTCCGGTCAATAACCAATAGCGGGACCTGGATGCCCATATTGGCTCCTACATATTCTATGAAGATCTTTATCGGTCAGACCACATAACAACATACGTTGTTCCCTTTGTCATCGGTATGTTACTTGCCCGAGATTCGATCGTCGGTATCCAATACCTAGTTCAATCTCGTTACCGGTAAGTCTCTTTACTCGTTCCGTAATACATCATCTCGCAACCAACTCATTGGCTGCAATGCCTGCAAGGCTTATGTGATGTGCATTACCGAGAGGGCCCAGAGATACCTCTCCGACAATCGGAGTGACAAATCCTAATCTCGAAATACGCCAACCCAACATCTACCTTTGGAGACACCTGTAGAGCTCCTTTATAATCACCCAGTTACGTTGTGACGTTTGGTAGCACACAAAGTGTTCCTCCGGTAAACGGGAGTTGCATAAACTCATAGTCATAGGAACATGTATAAGTCATGAAGAAAGCAATAGCAACATACTAAACGATCGGGTGCTAAGCTAATGAAATGGGTCATGTCAATCAGATCATTCAACTAATGATGTGACCTCGTTAATCAAATAACAACACCTTGTTCATGGTTAGGAAACATAACCATCTTTGATTAACGAGCTAGTCAAGTAGAGGCATACTAGTGACACTAAGTTTGTCTATGTATTCACACATGTATTATGTTTCCGGTTAATACAATTCTAGCATGAATAATAAACATTTATCATGATATAAGGAAATAAATAGTAACTTTATTATTGCCTCTAGGGCATATTTCCTTCAGTCTCCCACTTGCACTAGAGTCAATAATCTAGATTACACAATAATGATTCTAACACCCATGGAGCCTTGGTGCTGATCATGTTTTGCTCATGGAAGATGCTTGGTCAACGGGTCTGCAACATTCAGATCCGTATGTATCTTGCAAATCTCTATGTCTCCCACCTGGACTAGATCCCGGATGGAATTGAAGAGTCTCTTGATGTGCTTGGTCCTCTTGTGAAATTTGGATTCCTTTCCCAAGGCAATTGCACCAGTATTATCACAAAAGATTTTCATTGGACCCGATGCACTAGGTATGATACCTAGACCGGATATGAACTCCTTCATCTAGACTCCTTCGTTCGCTGCTTCCGAAGCAGCTATGTACTCCGCTTCACATGTAGATCCCGCTACGACGCTTTGTTTAGAACTGCACCAACTGACAGCTCCACCGTTTAATGTAAACACGTATCCGGTTTGCGATTTAGAATCGTCCGGATCAGTGTCAAAGCTTGCATCAACGTAACCTTTTACGGTGAGCTCTTTGTCACCTCCATATACGAGAAACATATCCTTAGTCCTTTTCAGGTATTTCAGGATGTTCTTGACCGCTGTCTAGTGATCCACTCCTGGATTACTTTGGTACCTCCCTGCTAGACTTATAGCAAGGCACACATCAGGTCTGGTACACAGCATTGCATACATGATAGAGCCTATGGCTGAAGCATAGGGAACATCTTTCATTTTCTCTCTATCTTCTGCAGTGGTCGGGCATTGAGTCTGACTCAACTTCACACCTTGTAACACAGGCAAGAACCCTTTGTTTGCTTGATCCATTTTGAGCTTCTTCAAAATCTTGTCAAGGTATGTGCTTTGTGAAAGTCCAATTAAGCGTCTTGATCTATCTCTATAGATCTTAATGCCTAATATGTAAGCAGCTTCACCGAGGTCTTTCATTGAAAAACTCTTATTGAAGTATCCCTTTATGCTATCCAGAAATTCTATATCATTTCCAATCAGTAATATGTCATCCACATATAATATCAGAATGCTACAAAGCTCCCACTCACTTTCTTGTAAATACAGGCTTCACCGAAAGTCTGTATAAAACCAAATGCTTTGATCACACTATCAAAGCATTTATTCCAACTCCGAGAGGCTTGCACCAGTCCATAAATGGATAGCTGGAGCTTGCACACTTTGTTAGCTCCCTTTGGATTGACAAAACCTTCTGGCTGCATCATATACAACTCTTCTTCCAGAAATCCATTCAGGAATGCAGTTTTGACATCCATCTGCCAAATTTCATAATCATAAAATGCGGCAATTGCTAACATGATTCGGACAGACTTAAGCATCGCTACGGGTGAGAAGGTCTGATCGTAGTCAACCCCTTGAACTTGTCGAAAACCTTTTGCGACAAGTCGAGCTTTGTAGACAGTAACATTACCATCAGCGTCAGTCTTCTTCTTGAAGATCCATTTATTCTCAATTGCTTGCCGATCATCGGGCAAGTCAACCAAAGTCCATACTTTGTTCTCATACATGGATCCCATCTCAGATTTCATGGCTTCAAGCCACTTTGCGGAATCTGGGCTCACCATCGCTTCTTCATAGTTCGTAGGTTCATCATGATCTAGCAGCATGATTTCCAGAATAGGATTACCGTACCACTCTGGTGCGGATCTCGCTCTGGTTGATCTACGAGGTTTTGTAGTATCTTGTCCTGAAGTTTCATGATCATCATCATTAGCTTCCTCACTAATTGGTATAGGTGTCGCAGAAACAGTTTCTCTGTGATGTACTACTTTCCAATAAGGGAGCAGGTACAGTTACCTCGTCAAGTTCTACTTTCCTCCCACTCACTTCTTTCGAGAGAAACTCCTTCTCTAGAAAGGATCCATTCTTAGCAACGAATGTCTTGCCTTCGGATCTGTGATAGAAGGTGTACCCAACAGTCTCCTTTGGGTATCCTATGAAGACACATTTTTCCGATTTGGGTTCGAGCTTATCAGGTTGAAGCTTTTTCACATAAGCATCGCAGCCCCAAACTTTAAGAAACGACAACTTTGGTTTCTTGCCAAACCATAGTTCATACGGCGTCGTCTCAACGGATTTTGATGGTGCCCTATTTAACGTGAATGCGGCCGTCTCTAAAGCATATCCCCAAAACGATAGCGGTAAATCAGTAAGAGACATCATAGATCGCACCATATCTAGTAAAGTACGATTACGACGTTCGGACACACCATTACGCTGTGGTGTTCCGGGTGGCATGAGTTGCGAAACTATTCCACAATTTTTCAAATGTACACCAAACTCGTAACTCAAATATTCTCCTCCACGATCAGATCGTACAAACTTTATTTTCTTGTTACGATGATTTTCAACTTCACTCCGAAATTCTTTGAACTTTTCAAATGTTTCAGACTTATGTTTCATCAAGTAGATATACCCATATCTACTTAAATCATCTGTGAAGGTAAGAAAATAACGATATCCGCCACGAGCCTCAATATTCATCGGACCACATACATTTGTATGTATGATTTCCAACAAATCTGTTGCTCTCTCCATAGTACCGGAGAACGGTGTTTTAGTCATCTTGCCCATGAGGCACGGTTCGCAAGTACCAAGTGATTCATAAGTGGTTCCAAAAGCCCATCAGTATGGAGTTTCTTCATGCGTTTTACACCGATATGACCTAAACGGCAGTGCCACAAATAAG
The DNA here is from genome assembly GCF_002162155.2 of Triticum dicoccoides. Taxonomy (NCBI): domain Eukaryota; kingdom Viridiplantae; phylum Streptophyta; class Magnoliopsida; order Poales; family Poaceae; genus Triticum; species Triticum dicoccoides. The sequence goes on from NC_041388.1 coordinate 98,507,302, forward strand.
TTGCACTATCATTATCAACTCTGCATCTTTTGGCTTCAACATTATGAATATGTGTATCACTACTATCGAGATTCATAAAAAATAGACCACTCTTCAAAGGTGCATGACCATAAAAGATATTACTCATATAAATAGAACAACCATTATTCTCTGATTTAAATGAATAACCGTCTCGCATCAAACAAGATCCAGATATAATGTTCATGCTCAACGCAGGCACCAAATAACAATTATTTAGGTCTAATATTAATCCCGAAGCTAGATGTAGAGGTAGCGTGCCGATCGCGATCACATCGACTTTGAAACCGTTTCCCACGCGCATCGTCACCTCGTCCTTCGCTAGTGTTCGCTTAATCCGTAGTCCCTGTTTCGAGTTGCAAATATTAGCAACAGAACCAGTATCAAATACCCAGGTGCTACTGCGAGCTCTAGTAAGGTACACATCAATAACATGTATATCACATATACCTTTTTTCACCTTGCCATCCTTCTTATCCGCCAAATACTTGGGGCAGTTCCGCTTCCAGTGACCAGTCTGCTTGCAGTAGAAGCACTCAGTTTCAGGCTTAGGTCCAGACTTGGGTTTCTTCTCCTGAGCAGCGACTTGCTTGCCGTTCTTCTTGAAGTTCCCCTTCTTCTTCCCTTTGCCCTTTTTCTTGAAACTAGTGGTCTTGTTAACCATCAACACTTGATGCTCCTTCTTGATTTCTACCTCCGCAGCTTTCATCATTGCGAAGAGCTCGGGAATAGACTTGTTCATCCCTTGCATATTATAGTTCATCACGAAGCTCTTGTAGCTTGGTGGCAGTGATTGGAGAATTCTGTCAATGACGCAATCATCTGGAAGATTAACTCCCAATTGAATCAAGTGATTATTATACCCAGACATTTTGAGTATATGCTCACTGACAGAACTGTTCTCCTCCATCTTGCAGCTATAGAACTTATTGGAGACTTCATATCTCTCAATCCGGGCATTTGCTTGAAATATTAACTTCAACTCCTGGAACATCTCATATGCTCCATGATGTTCAAAACGTCGTTGAAGTCTCGATTCTAAGCCGTAAAGCATGGCACACTGAACTATCGAGTAGTCATCAGCTTTGCTCTGCCAGACGTTCATAACATCTGGTGTTGCTCCAGCAGCAGGCCTGGCACCCAGTGGTGCTTCCAGGACGTAATTCTTCTGAGCAGCAATGAGGATAATCCTCAAGTTACGGACCCAGTCCGTGTAATTGCTACCATCATCTTTCAACTTTGCTTTCTCAAGGAACGCATTAAAATTCAACGGAACAACAGCACGAGCCATCTATCTACAATCAAACATAAACAAGCAAGATACTATCAGGTACTAAGTTCATGATAAGTTTAAGTTCAATTAATCAAATTTCTTAAGAACTCCCACTTAGATAGATATCCCTCTAATCCTCTAAATGATCACGTGATCTAAATCAACTAAACCATAACTGATCATCACGTGAGATGGAGTAGTTTTTAATGGTGAACATCGTTATGTTGATCATATCTACTATATGATTCACGCTCGACCTTTCGGTCTCCGTGTTCCGAGGCCATATCTGCATATGCTAGGCTCGTCAAGTTTAACCTGAGTATTCTGCGTGTGCAAAACTGGCTTGCACCCGTTGTAGATGGACGTAGAGCTTATCACACCCGATCATCACGTGGTGTCTGGGCACGACGAACTTTGGCAACGATGCATGCTCAGGGAGAACACTTCTTGATAATTTAGTGAGAGATCATCTTATAATGCTATCGTCAATCAAAGCAAGATAAGATGCATAAAAAGATAAACATCACATGCAATCAATATAAGTAATATGATATGGCCATCATCATCTTGTGCCTGTGATCTCCATCTTCGAAGCACCGTCATGATCACCATCGTCACCGGCGCGACACCTTGATCTCCATCGTAGCATCGTTGTCGTCTCGCCAAACTTATGCTTCTACGACTATCACTACCGCTTAGTAATAAAGTAAAGCATTACATCGCGATTGCATTGCATACAATAAAACGACAACCATATGGCTCCTGCCAGTTGCCGATAACTTGGTTACAAAACATGATCATCTCATACAATAAAATTTAGCATCATGTCTTGGCCATATCACATCACAACATGCCCTGCAAAAACAAGTTTGACGTCCTCTACTTTGTTGTTGCAAGTTTTACGTGGCTGCTACGGGCTTAAGTAAGAACCTACGCATCAAAACCACAACGATAGTTTGTCAAATAGACTCCGTTTTAACCTTCACAAGGACCGGGCGTAGCCATACTCGGTTCAACTAAAGTTGGAGAGACAGTCGCCCGCAACCCACCTATGTGCAAAGCACGTCGGGGGAACCGGTCTCGCGTAAGCGTACGCGTAATGTTGGTCCGGGTCGTCTCGTCCAACAATACCGCTGAACCAAAGTATGACATGCTGGTAGGCAGTATGACTTATATCGCCCACAACTCACTTGTGTTCTACTCGTGCATATAACATCAAACCGTAAAACCTAGGCTCGGATGCCACTGTTGGGTAACGTAGTAATTTCAAAATTTTCCTACGCACACGCAAGATCATGGTGATGCACAGCAATGAGAGGGCAGAGTGTTGTCTACGTACCCACGCAGACCGACTGCGGAAGCGTTGACGCAATGTAGAGGAAGTAGTCGTACGTCTTCTCGATCCGACCGATCCAAGCACCGTTACTCCGACACCTCCGAGTTCTTAGCACACGTACAACTCGATGACGATCCCCGGGCTCTGATCCAGCAAAGCGTCGGGGAGGAGTTCCGTCAGCACGACGGCGTGGTGACGATCTTGATGTTCTACCGTCGCAGGGCTTCGCTTAAGCACTGCTACAATATAATCGAGGTGGAATATGGTGGCAGGGGGCACCGCACACGGCTAAGGAACGATCTCAATGATAAACTTGTGTGTCTAGGGGTGCCCCCTGCCTCCGTATATAAAGGAGCCAAGGGGAGGGGGCCGGCCGGCCAAGGAGGGCGCGCCAAGGGAGTCCTACTCCCTCTAGGAGTAGGATTCCTCCCCCCAATCCTAGTTGGAGTAGGATTCGCTGACGGGGAAAGAGAGAGAGGGGGGCCGGCCACCTCTCCTTGTCCTAATAGGACTAGGGGAGGGGGGAGGCGCGTGGCCCATCTAGGGCTGCCCCTTCTCCTTTCCACTAAAGCCCATTAAGGCCCATACAGCTCCCGGGGGGTTCCGGTAACCTCCCGGTACTTCGGTAAAATACCGATTTCACCCGGAACACTTCCGATATCCAAACATAGGCTTCCGATATATCAATCTTTATGTCTCGACCATTTCGACACTCCTCGTCATGTCCGTGATCACATCCGGGACTCCGAACTAACTTCGGTACATCAAAATGCATAAACTCATAATAACTGTCATCGTAACGTTAAGCGTGTGGACCCTACGGTTCGAGAATAATGCAGACATGACTGAGACACATCTCCGGTCAATAACCAATAGCGGGACCTGGATGCCCATATTGGCTCCTACATATTCTACGAAGATCTTTATCGGTCAGACCGCATAACAACATACGTTGTTCCCTTTGTCATCGGTATGTTACTTGCCCGAGATTCGATCATCGGTATCCAATACCTAGTTCAATCTCGTTACCGGTAAGTCTCTTTACTCGTTCCGTAATACATCATCTCGCAACCAACTCATTGGCTGCAATGCTTGCAAGGCTTATGTGATGTGCATTACCGAGAGGGCCCAGAGATACCTCTCCGACAATGGAGTGACAAATCCCAATCTCGAAATACGCCAACCCAACATCTACCTTTGGAGACACCTGTAGAGCTCCTTTATAATCACCCAGTTACGTTGTGACGTTTGGTAGCACACAAAGTGTTCCTCCGGTAAACGGGAGTTGCATAAACTCATAGTCATAGGAACATGTATAAGTCATGAAGAAAGCAATAGCAACATACTAAACGATAGGGTGCTAAGCTAATGAAATGGGTCATGTCAATCAGATCATTCAACTAATGATGTGACCTCGTTAATCAAATAACAACACCTTGTTCATGGTTAGGAAACATAACCATCTTTGATTAACGAGCTAGTCAAGTAGAGGCATACTAGTGACACTAAGTTTGTCTATGTATTCACACATGTATTATGTTTCCGGTTAATACAATTCTAGCATGAATAATAAACATTTATCATGATATAAGGAAATAAATAATAACTTTATTATTGCCTCTAGGGCATATTTCCTTCAGTCTCCCACTTGCACTAGAGTCAATAATCTAGATTACACAGTAATGATTCTAACACCCATAGAGCCTTGGTGGTGATCATGTTTTGCTCGTGGAAGAGGCTTAGTCAACGGGTCTACAACATTCAGATCCGTATGTATCTTGCAAATCTCTATGTCTCCCACCTGGACTAGATCCCGGATGGAATTGAAGCGTCTCTTGATGTGCTTGGTCCTCTTGTGAAATTTGGATTCCTTTGCCAAGGCAATTGCACTAGTATTATCACAAAAGATTTTCATTGGACCCGATGCACTAGGTATGATACCTAGATCGGATATGAACTCCTTCATCTAGACTCCTTCGTTCGCTGCTTCCGAAGCAGCTATGTACTCCGCTTCACATGTAGATCCCGCTACGACGCTTTGTTTAGAACTGCACCAACTGACAGCTCCACCGTTTAATGTAAACACGTATCCGGTTTGCGATTTAGAATCGTCCGGATCAGTGTCAAAGCTTGCATCAACGTAACCTTTTACGGTGAGCTCTTTGTCACCTCCATATACGAGAAACATATCCTTAGTCCTTTTCAGATTGAACTAGGTGTTGAGATACCGACGATCAAATCCCGGGCAAGTAACATATCGATGACAAAGGGAACAACGTATGTTGTTATGCGGTCTGACCGATAAAAGATCTTCGTAGAATATGTAGGAGCCAATATGAGCATCCAGGTTCCGCTATTGGTTATTGACCGGAGACGTGTCTCGGTCATGTCTACATTATTCTCGAACCCGTAGGGTCCGCACGCTTAACGTTACGATGACAGTTTCATTATGAGTTTATATATTTTGATGTACCGAAGGTTGTTCGGAGTCACGGATATGATCACGGACATGACGAAGAGTCTCGATATGGTCGAGACATAAAAATCGATATATTGGACGGCTATATTCGGACACCGGAAGTGTTTCGGGTGATTTCGGAGAAAACCGGAGTGCCGGAAGGGTTACCGGAACCCCCCGAGGAAGTATTGGGCCTTAGTGGGCCCGAGGGGAGAGAGAGGGCAGCAGCCCAGGAGGTGGCGCGCCCCCTCCCATGGGGAGTCCGAATTGGACTAGGGGAGGGGGGCGCGGCCCCTCTTTCCCTCTCCCTCTCCCTCTCTTTCCTTCCCCCTTCTCTCTTCCTAGTTGGACTAGGAAAGGGGAGTCCTACTCCTACTAGGAGGAGGACTCCCCCCTCCTTGGTGCGCCCCAAGGGCCGGCCGGCCTCTCCCCCTTGCTCCTTTATATACAGGGGCAGGGGGCACCTCTAGACACACAAGTTGATCTTCGTGATCATTCTCTTAGCCGTGTGCGGTGCCCCCCTTCACCATAATCCTCGATAATATTGTAGCGGTGCTTAGGCGAAGCCCTGCGACGGTAGAACATCAAGATCGTCACCACGCCGTCGTGCTGACGGAACTCTTCCCCGACACTTTACTGGATCAGAGTCCGGGGATCGTCATCGAGCTGAACATGTGCTAGAACTCGAAGGTGCCATAGTTTCGGTGCTTGATCGGTCGGGCCGTGAAGACGTACGACTACATCAACTGAGTTGTGCTAAACGCTTCCGCTTCCGGTCTACAAGGGTACGTAGACAACACTCTCCCCTCTCGTTGCTATGCATCACCATGATCTTGCGTGTGCGTAGGAATTTTTTTGAAATTACTACGTTCCCCAACATTGTGTTTGTTAAACTTGTGCCAAAACTCCACTTCAACTTAAAGAAGTTATAAAAAGTGCAACTTTTAGCACTTAGTGTCTAATCACCCCCCCTCTAGACACCTCTTCTCGATTCTTTCAACCGTCAACCTCCTCCAGCCTCCACGGGCTCCTGTTCATCCAGCCTCCACCGCGCGCTAGTCCACCGTCTACTGTTCAACCACCCCTCCACGGGCACCCCTCCACCATCTACTGTTTATCCAGCCCTCCACACCACGGGGTCCTATTCAACCACCCCTCCACCGTCTACTGTTCATCCAGCCCTCCACCACATCACGGGGTCCTGTTCATCTAGAGGCAACGCCACCGCTCACTGTTCATCCACCCCCCGGCAACGCTCACTGTTCATCCAATCGATCGGCTTCAGTTAGCAGCAGTAGCGAAGGAATCGCTCGATCGGGTTCAGTTAACAACCATCGATCGATCGCTCGGGTTCAGTAACATGTAGCCTGCAGTGCAATCACTCGGGTTCAGTTAGAGCCCAACGCCTCGCTCGGGTTTAGTTAGAGCCAACGCCTCACACACACGCGCGTACGTGTATGAGAGAAACGCGCATCGCTCGGCCCCCGACCTCCCACCGTAACCGGGAACTCCCCAAAATTTTCCTCGCCCTCGCTTCTACCATGGTTTTTTCCGTCATGGACGGCCCAAAGAATGTCATGCGGCTGCGTCTCCGGCCCGCCCAGGACGAAAAGCCCATTTTTTGTCATGATTTTTTATCATAGAAGTAGGAACCCACCACATCTATGATGATACCGGGTTTTGTCACAATTATGGTCATAGAAGTGTCATATGTATGACAGAAACATTTTTCGTTCGACCCAAAATGTCACGGATGTGTCTTTTTTTGTAGTGAAAGTAGATGGATCTACTAAAGGTCCCTTTGCAGCAACCCATGAGGTTTTGGGATACTGCTCAGGTTTCCAGTAGGTCCCATCAGCATTGAGTTTCCTCTCAAAGGCAACACGCTCTTTCCTAGGGTTCCTGTTGAGGATCTGATTTTTAAGCACATCACAAAGTGCCTCGTGCCCTTTGAGGCTTTTGTACATGCCTGTCACATACAATTCCTTCAGCCCTGCATTGTCAGTGATACTAGTAGCATCCTCAGATGAGGAATTAGTGATAGTAGAGACAGGTGAAGAATTTGCAATAATAGAAGCATTTGAACTTTCAGGTGAAGAACTAGCAGATTCATGTTCAATACATTTCAAACATGGTGGAGTGAATTCAACCTAAGCGGAACTGATTTGTTGAGCAAGCAATGAATAACACTCCTTCTGAAGATCTTCATAACTCGCCCTTAGCTGCTCAAGATCTTGCTTTCTTTGAAGAAACTCGTAAGAAAGCTTCTCATGATCAGATAAGAGAGTGCTATGATGACTCTGAAGATTATCAAACTTAGTCTAAAGTCTCTGAAGACTTTCAGTCAAAGTTTTAGTGCGATCCATTTCTTCACCCAACATATCATCGCTTTTATCTAGCATATTTTGAACTTTTTCCAAAACTCTTTGTTGTTTGGTGGCAAGGGAATCAAATTTGGTATAACTGGGTCCAAATTCATCACCAGATTCATCATCACTAGACTCAGATAGGTAGCATTTAGTTACCTTAGCACCTTTTGCCATAAGGCATGATGAAGAGGATGATGATTCTAGATCGAAAGTCATAGCCTCGCGTGATTCCATGAAATCCCCAAACCAGGGATCATGATGAGTTCGATGACCTTCATAGACCTTAGAGAGTTGGTCCTAGATGAGCTTCGCATGGCTGAGATGCATAATGTTCCTAAACTGATTTTGGGACAAGCTAGAGCAGATGATGTCCTTCGCCGTGAGGTTAAGTAGAGTACTTGCAAATATCATCCGCGTCCGCCATCTTGCAGAGATCGATAAGACCAATCTCAGCGATGGTCCACAGTTCGTTGTTCATTGCCATGAGGCGCTTCTTCATCATGGCCTTCCACTTGGGATAATCATGACCATCAAAGATGGGGCATGTCACTGTCTTCATTCCTACGGTCGACATAACTAAAACTCCAGGCGGTTAAACCAAAATCACACAGAACAAGGGAGTACCTTGCTCTGATACCAATTGAAAGTGCGTTATATCGACTAGAGGGGGGTGAATAGGCGATTTTTACAAATTCATCACTGAGGAATTTCAAGGTGAGGAAATTCCTAAGTCACAAACTACTTAGCAGCGGAATAAGTACTCAGAAGCAAGCATAATAGAGTAGTAGCACAGTCATCATGAAGAAATAAAAGCAAGCAATGAGTACAAGAAGCGTAAACACAGGATAAGCAGGCTGAAGACAAACAGAATGAAGAAATTGAACTGAGGAAATTGAGAAAGTCTTCAGTCAAAGTCTTCAAACAGTAACGATCAAGTACACAACACAGTAATGAGGAAATGGAAGAGTAGAGGAAATAGAACCAGTTAGCTCGGTGAAGACAATGATTTGGTAGACCAGTTCCAACTGTTGTGATAGTTGTACGTCTGGTTGGAGCAGCTAGGTATTTAAACTCGAGGACACACAGTCCTCACCATATTCTCCTTGAGCTAAGGTCACACAAACATCGCCCAATCACTCGTGGTAAGTCTTCAAGTGACTTCCAAACCTTCACAAACTCGGTCACTCGCTGATCCACAATTTCCTCTTGGATACTCTAGACCATGACGCCTAACCGTCTGGAAGATGCACAGTCTTTAAAGGTAACAAGCGTCGGTTCCACACAGGAACAATCTCTTTAGTGATGCTCAATCACTTTGGGTTTGTATGTGTTTGGTTTGGGGTTTTGGGTTTTTCCTCACTTGATGATTTTCGCTCAAAGTCCTCGAAGGATGGGATACTCTCAATGACAAGTGTCAGTTTCTCGCAGAGCAGCCAACCAGCTAGTGGTTGTAGGGGGTGGCTATTTATAGCCTAGGGGCAGCTCGACATGATAAGACATAAATGCCCTTCAATGATATGACCGAACTGAAGAAATTGACTCAACTATATGAGATTTCCAATGGCTTCACTCGAAAGGATTGGTAGGTGTAGGGTTTTGAGATGAGCATCAATTGGAAACTTTTCCTTAGTTTTACCTCGACCCCCTTTAACAGTACGGTGTTCCTTATGACTCAAGAAAGAGAAAAACGAAACTATGAAAACAAAAGTCTTCGAGCTTCATATTCCTCGCATGAATATCAAGTCTTCAGGATCACACCAATTTCTTCACTTCCAAAGTCTTCAGAAAGCCAAAGTCTTCAGTTGAAGACATTCATTTTTAGGGATATACTTTCTTTGTAAATATCAAACTCCTCATAGACTTATAGACCTATGTACACTCACAAACACATTAGTCCCTTAACCTATAAGTCTTTAATACACCAAAATCACTAACGGGCACTAGATGCACTTACACCAAGTTCTTCAAGTTAAGATGGAGTTTTAGCATAAGTTTAAGCATTCACAATACATTTCAAGCAAGCATGATAAGAATATATGCAACCGGAAGAGTAAAGCATGCTAATTGCAAGAAAGTAAAGGGATGGGATTTGGAGTGTGCAAACGCAATGAAGACACCGAGATTTTTGGCGTGGTTTTGATAGGTGGTGCTATCGTACGTCCACGTTCATGGAGACTTCAACCCACAAAGGGTAACGGTTATGTGAGTCCACAGAGGGCTCCACCCACGAAGGGTCTATGAAGAAGTAACCTTGTCTATACCACCATGGCCATCGCCCACAAAGGATTTGCCTCACTCGGGTAGATCTTCACGAAGTAGGCGATCTCCTTGCCCTTACAAACTTCTTGGTTCAACTCCACATCTTGACGGAGGCTCTCAAGCGACACCTAACAAATCTAGGATACACCATTCTCCAAAAGATAATAAATGGTGTGTTGATGATGAACTCCTTGCTCTTGTGCTTCAAATTATAGTCTCCCCAACACTCAACTCTCTCTCTCTCTCACACACACACATATTTGAATGTGATGGAAAGATGATTTGAGTGGAAAGCAACTTGGGGAAGGTTAGAAATCAAGATTCTTGTTGTAGGATTGGCATATCTTGATCTCAACACAAGAGTAGGTGGTTCTCTCTCAGAAAATGTATGGTGGAAGTGTAGGCACGCTCTTATGGCTCTCTCACATATAGAGATGGGGATGGAGGGGTATATATAGCATCCACACAAAATCCAACTGTTACACACATTTGACCAAACTCGGTGAGACCGAATAGATGAACTCGGTCTGACGAATTAGTTCAAAATGTGAACATCAGGAATCTCCGTGGGACTGACTAGAACAACTCGGTGGGACTGATGTGCCAGGGCTTAGGGCAAACCTCATCTCGGTGGCGCCGGTTACATCAACTCGGTGAGAACGAAGTGAAGCAATAGGGCAACAGAGAATTGGTCAAGCCATCTCGGTGAGACAATCGTAATCGGTGAGACCGGAATAATTGCAACTGATAGCAGGGAGTTGGCAAAGCCATCTCGGTGAGACCAGATCCGTATCGATGTGACCGAACTGTTAGGGTTTCTGGCTGTGGCTATGTCATATGAACTCAGTGGCGCCGAATAGAAAAAATCGGTGGGGCCGAGTTGGAGTTTAGGGTTTTGACATATTTGGAATGAGAAAGTGGTCGATGGCTTTGGAGCAATATCACTAAGCATTTTGAGCAAGCAAGACATTAAGCAACACCTCATCCCCTTTTTAATAATATTGGCTTTTCCATGGACTCAATGTGATCTTGGATCACTTAAAATAAAATGAAGGGGTCCCACATCCTTTTGTCCTTTCCACGCCATTGTTAAACTTGTCTGAAATACACTAGATAAAAGTATTAATCCAACAAGAGATATGTTGACATTAATTATCAAAATCATTCAGGAAGCACTTGTGCTTTCACTACTGTATTGCATCATCCTCTCTTCTTCAAGGAAATCCGAATGCAGCTGACAAGTCGCAGCGCTGCGAGACTTCGCGTCGCGGGTGCGTGCCTGCTCCCTACGCTTCTCCGACACAGGAGGGCGGAGGGAGGAGCTATTGGCCTCGTCGTCGTTGCGACGCTTGCGTCCGGTGAACCCACCGCACCCGAACCCCATCGTGCCAGTCGAAGCCCCCGCCGTCGCCACGCCGTGCACCCGCGGACGCCATCTCCAGTGAGATCTGACGATCAAGTGCGTCGGAAATTTCTGCCTGAGGGGTAGAGATCTCGCCGGACTTTGAAATTTGCGGCGGAGATGGATAAGGGGAATGCCGAACGGAAACCCTAAAATGACCCCGGGCCCGCATATATACTGCAATGCCGGCTGGTTTACGAGCCGCTTGTAAATTTTTTTACGGGCCAGATCTTTGTTTGCGGACCTGTTCGGGCCATATTTTTGGCCCGTCCAGTAAACTGACCAAAAAAACACAGTTCGCCGGAATTATATGGGATCTGCTAGAAATGCTTAAAATAACTAAAAGCAAGGGTTTCTTTCGCACAGAATCCTGTACTTGTTCCTACAGATTCCTGCACCAAGATCTGTGCCATCCAACTCCGATCTAACGGGTGCTCAGGCTGAGGTTTTCTGTTTTTTTTTTTCCACCGGAGGTCCAGTTTCTATCCTAACCCCAAGTCGCCCCCGGTCCAAAGTCGAAACCCTAACCCCCAGAGGCCAAAATCCCAAAATTCCAAATAGAACGCCTCTTCCCCACCATTTTCTCCGCCTCCTTCCTTCGCCCGCCCGTCTCCCCCGTCCATGGCGGAGCAATAGATGGATTCGCCCCCCACGCCCAGAGGATAGATCATTGTGACACGCCGACGCAAGCAGCAACGCCGGAGACGGCGCCGGCGTGGGAGGGAATACGAAGGAGCCGAAGCAAGAGAGGAGGTGGGACAGGAGGGGAGGAGTTGGAGGAGGGATAGGATTTGGGGGCCAAGATGAGCACGGTGGACAAGATGCTGATCAAGGGGATCCGGAGCTTCGACCCGGAGAACAAGAACGTCATCACCTTCTTCAAGCCCCTCACCCTCATCGTCGGCTCCAACGGAGCCGGCAAAACCGTAATGCCCACCAATCCAATCTACTCATCCTGTTCCACTGTATGCCGTGTGTATGCGCCGATTCATTCATGGCCTGGGTTCTTTTGGATTTCCGCAGACCATCATCGAGTGCCTGAAGCTGTCCTGCACCGGCGAGTTGCCCCCCAACTCCCGCTCCGGCCACACCTTCGTCCATGACCCCAAGGTAATGCGCCGTCCTTATTGACCTCGCCATTCACTGTTCGGGGTCTCATTGCTGTCCATAAGGCCTTGTGCTCTCTGCTGCTGACCTGGACTTGGGAGATGTTTTACTGATTTGGGAACGGCGGCGGTGGTAGTGTGTGCGCGTGCAAGTATGTGTGTGGCCCAATGCATTGGGTTGTGCTGCTCTATAGGTTTAATCGGGGTCCAATTAGAGAGGTTCTCTGGGCTTTGTGGATTCTGAGGTCTGTTGAAATCCTGTGTGCTCTAGCACTCGCTTGCACATGGGAAAATTTGATGCCTCTGACTTGTGGTGTGCTATGAGCTTAGTCGAATTTGTGCCCGGTGTTGTTTGGATCAATACTATCTTAAGGTTGTTCTTTTCTTATGTTGTACTCATTCTCTCTTCGATTCTTACTTTTATACATGTTTGTGAGATTTAGGTAGCAGGTGAAACTGAAACGAAAGGGCAGATTAAGCTGCGGTTTAAGACAGCAGCAGGAAAGGATGTGGTGTGCATCCGCTCTTTCCAGCTTACCCAGAAGGCATCAAAGATGGAGTTTAAGGCAATCGAGAGCGTCCTCCAGACTATAAATCCACACACGGGCGAGGTCCCTTTCCCCCCCTCCTTTGGCTTTCAAGTTGCTTCATATGTGCTTTGCGATCAGTTATGTTAATTCTGTTGTATTGATGTTTGGGTTATTCATGTAATTCCTGGGTTATGCCCGAACTCAGCGCAGAAGGTTGTTTAAACTTTGGTTCTGGAAAAACCAATGCGTTGTCATGCCTACTGTTTAGGTTCCTGTTATTTATATTGCCATAATGTACTTGCATTCGGCTTAAACTTGCTTCTGTTGCTGTTTCAAACTCGAGGATCATTAAAATGATGTGAGTTATTGAACATACCAAGCACCTCTCGGCTCTCGTAGTTGATACTTGCTGTTGTTGTATGCATCTCTGTTATAGAACTATGATGCAGTACTGCTGCTCCCATGGGTACATACACAGAGACTGGTTCACAAAACATGTCAATTGTTTTAAAATCCCTGTGATATACTTCCATCCACCCTGATGGTCAAGAGTTCTACTTCTTACTCCAGCCTTTTGGAGCTGACTGAGATTTATTCTGCTTTCAAACGCCTTTATAACTTACACTCGCTTGGAACTTTCTCTCACTTTATATACTGAAAGAGAAACTAAATGCTATTTTGCCCCATTTGGTTGGAAGTATATCAAAAAGATTAGAACAGTTAACACGTCTTGTGAACCATGTAATTTTTCTAATACCTGAAAGGGCATATGATTTACTTGTTCCTTGTTATGTTTGCGTCTGGCCATAGAAAATCTTCTCTAGAGCACTCCTCCGTTTTTTATACATTATATTCCCAACTGCAAATAGGGCGATAGATTTGCACATAGGAAAAATTAATTCATGTGAATCAAGACAAAGGAAATTTTGAATCTGGACAATTGATTTTTCACAGCAGTTCTTTGATTGATTCCAAGTGATACCATTATAGTAGCATACTTAAGTTGTGTAGCCCTAGAAGCCTATTAGCTTTAATGGAATACTGCTGAAAATGTTCTATAAAATCATATCCTCACTGATCGGTTTTTATTGCTGAGCTCAGAAGGTTTGTCTCAGCTACAGATGCGCTGATATGGATAGGGAGATTCCAGCCCTAATGGGTGTTTCGAAGGCTATATTGGAGAATGTTATATTTGTGCACCAAGACGAATCCAATTGGCCATTACAGGACCCTTCAACACTTAAGAAAAAGTTTGACGACATCTTTTCTGCTACCCGGTATATGAATGCATTACTATTTACTTCATTAGTTAGAAGCTCCGATTAAGGCCATAAATTTTCTTATTTGATTGTTGCATTCTGTTTAAGATGGTGTAGTCTCCACTTATCTGGAGGCTAATCTTTCTGTGAAAGTGGGGAGATAATGTCAAAACTAGCATCTCACTACCTTAATTTCTACTGTACAGCTATACCAAAGCTCTCGAAGTCATAAAGAAACTTCACAAGGACCAAGCACAAGAAATCAAGACTTTTAGGTTAAAGTTGGAGAACCTTCAGACTCTTAAAGATCAAGCATACAGGGTAATTTGTATCTTCTATTTATATGTTTTCATTTATTTTCACAATTATGTGATATGTTTCTAGAATCCTACTTTCTGTTGTGTTACCACCCTACTTTGTGTTATGTTGCCACCATGGGGGATATATATGTATAGAATATAAATGGAGGTGATATACAAATAACCTCCCTATAATAGCTGACAACGATTCATTACACTTCACAATTCACATTACCCTAGTAGACTACTTAATTTCTGTTGCCTTTACTCTTTCATTGGCATACTTGTCAGCTCAATTTGAGTCACTGCATTTTCCAGCTCATGTCAGTATTCATGTGCAGCAACATTGAACACTTGAATGTGCACTGAAAATCAATCTGTTCTACACTTCTGCTGCAATTTAGTTTAATTTTTCGAAGGGTATGCTGCTTTTAATATTAGTTTAATTTCCTTACTTTCACAGCTTCGTGACAGTATTGCACAAGATCAAGAGAAGTCAGACGCCTTAAAAACTCAAATGGAGGACCTGAAAACAAACATCCAAGCTGTGGAAAACAAAATCCTTCGTACCGAAACAAGTATGGTGGACTTGAGGAAACTTCAGGAGCAAATTAGCACCAAAGCAACTGCTAGAAGTACATATTTTACACTTCAGCAGCAACAGTATGCTGCTCTTTCTGAGGAAAATGAAGGTAAGCAATTCCTCATCATGCTCATCACTCAAATGGTTCCTTCTCAGCATAATGACGGTTTACCTTGCTTCATTTAGATACTGATGAGGAGCTGAAGGAGTGGCAAACAAAATTTGAAGAAAAAATTGCATTACTGGAAACGAAAATCGCTAAACTTGAAAGAGAGATGAATGATGAATATGCAAAAAGCTCTCTGCTATCTGAGACCATCAATGATTCAACACGTGAAATAGGAAAGCTCCAGGCAGAAGCTGATGTAATACTGTAATCCTTTATTCTTTCTTTTGACTGGCTTGACCATTCGTAAATGATAGTGGACATTGTGACACAAGGTTAAATACAAGTATCTTGTTTTCAGGCTCACATGTCCGTGAAGCATGAAAGAGATTCAGCCATCAGAACGATATTCAATAAACATAATCTTGGGCCAGTTCCTGATGCTCCTTTTACCAATGATATTGCCATGAACCTTACAAACAGAACTAAAGCAAGACTATCGAATCTCGAGGACGATTTGCAGGAAAAGAAGGTTATAATACCTATTCTTCGTATTTTGGAATTTAGTTGCAAAATTAAACACTTCCATGTGAACTTCTTTTTTTGTATCGCACTTAACGTTTTTCTAGGCATTCATTTTGCTGCCTATTTTTGTTTGTAATCTTAGTGGTTCCATGACCCTCTGATATGTTCATGCAAGGTTTCTTGCTTTACCATACTTTATTTATTCAAAAGCATCTGTGCAAGTGCAATTAATTAGGAAATGCTGAAGACCTGCATTCTTATCAAGTATGTCCCTTGGTAATCAAATTCCTTTTCTTAAGCAGAAAACTAACGAGACACAGTTAGAATTTCTTTGGGGACGTTATCTTAAAGTAAATGCTCGCTACTCTGAAGTTGATGGGCAGATACAGTCTAAGAAGGAATCTAAGGTTAGTAATGGAAACAACACTGGACTTGCACACGCATGATGTTCCGTAACTGATACATCAGATACCATTCATTAATATACTATATTCCAGATAGGTGTTTTAAGGCGCATAAAGGATAAAGAGAATGAGCGAGATGCTGCAGAGACGGAGCTTTCAAGGCATAATCT
Organism: Triticum dicoccoides; assembly: GCF_002162155.2. NCBI lineage: Eukaryota > Viridiplantae > Streptophyta > Magnoliopsida > Poales > Poaceae > Triticum > Triticum dicoccoides. Next base: position 98,523,399 of record NC_041388.1, read on the forward strand.
GGCCCGTATTGATGAAAGAGAGCGGCATCTGGTATTTATTTAACCTAACTATCATTGTCCATTCGATCTATTCATCGTTATATACCTGTGCTTGGCTGGTCTGCTAGGTTGATTTGTTTTCACTTTGTTTACATCTATAAGTAAGTTACATCTCTCTAAGTTTAACACTCTTAATTCTAAATAAGTGTCCCATTGTGATTTGAATAGCAAATTGAAGTTGAGAGGAAGACAATTGCGCTGGGAGAAAGAGACTATGATTTGATTATAAGTCAGAAGCGCTCAGAGATATATACCTTGGATCACAAGATAAAAGCACTTCACCGAGAGAAAGATAACATAGCAACTGATGCTGATGACAGAGTAAAATTAGAACTCAAGAAGGATGAGTTGGAGAAGTGCAAGAAGAAACTTAAAAAGATGTACTTCTTTCCTTTCCCTTTTAATTTCTATCTGTGCTATGGTTTTATTGTTAGTTATATTCCAATACCAATTCTTTCGTTATGAAGATTGAGATAACATGATATAAAATGCAGATATGATGAACATAAGGATAAATTTAGAAGTGTCCTTAAGGGAAGGCTTCCTCATGAGAAGGATGTCAAGAAGGAGATTACTCAAGCTTTCGGGTTTGTGTCGCAGTGCTTTATTGATATGCATAATCGCCTCTCTTAGTGATTTTCTGGTGCATAATATGTCCTATTTTGGCTCACATTATCAAACTGAAGTTACCTATGTAAAGCTGCAATATATTGACTTCCTCCAATGCAATTCATCTTTCTTGTTCATGCCATTGTTGGTTACTGGACAGGCAGTAGTAGTATCTCTAACGAGGTACAGTTTGATAAATCATGTGCACAATAAGTATGTATCCAGTTTAAGCATACATGTTAGTTGTAAACATTCACATATGGATGTGTATTTCAAAGGTCTAGTCTGTTAATGCGACGTCTAGGCCTACACATTCCATTCTGTTCTTGAACTAGCAATCTGTTAAGCTTCCATCCTGACGTGGAAAAAAAGTTATGCACGTTACTCTGACACACCCAACTAGTAATCTATTAATTTATTATGCTTTCATTCTTCCTTATGGATTATACTACATGTGGCACTTCATATTTTCTGGTGCTGTTTGTTAATGTTGCCACAAAACTCTGCTTGGCGCAGGTCTGTAGACTCAGAATACAATGATTTGAACTCAAAATCTCAGGAAGCGGAACAACAGTTGAAATTGGCACAAATGAAAATTGATGCTGCTAAAAGCCACTTGTCAAAGCTCCAAAAAGTTTTGGATGGTAAATTTAGATATGATCACTGCACGCTTACTTATTTTACAAAGTTGATGATGCTTCTTTGGCATGTAAAAGCTCCACTATGTATGAAATTTGGAATCAAAATCTGAGAGGTGCACACAGCACACTACATCTCTCTTTTGCCTTTTAAGATGTATTTTTTTTCCCGAGAAAACGCAAAGGGCTTTTGCTTTTC
>NC_041388.1:98525370-98544786 GCF_002162155.2 Triticum dicoccoides
AGGAGGTGAGTTTACAACAGCATTGGCCAGTTAGTGTACATCCCAGGATGTGGGCAGAACAACCCTAAGCCCCTGGGCACCAGCTCTAACCCAGCAGCGGGCCTCTTCTTTAATCCTATCCACTAGGACATCAATTGAGGGTGTCGCATTGTCAAAGACACACGCGTTCCTGTGCTTCTAGAGCATCCAGGGAACAAGCAAGGCAATAGACCTGAGGGCCTTGCGATGCGTTGCCGGTGAGTGTGAGTTCGCTTGCTGCCACCATGCCATGACAGTGGTCTCATTGGTCGGTGCACGGATCGGCAGGCGCAGCCAGGACAGGGTGGCATGCCATGCTTGCCGAGCGAAGGGACAGTTCAGAAGCAAGTGCTGAATTGTTTCGGTGGCTTGGTCGCAAAGGAGGCACCTGGGGTGATGCTGCAGTCCGCGACGAGCGAGCCTTTCCGCCGTCCAGCAGCGATCTTGATTCGCCAACCAGTGAAAAAATTTCACCCGTGGTGGCGCCCAGCTTTTCCAAGTTAGCTTCCAGGAGGTGCAACGTGTGGAGCCGTGGAAGGAGACAGCATAGCAGGACTGCGCCGAGTAGATGCCGTTGGCCGTCCACCTCCATAGCAGCCGGTTTGGGTCGTTCGATAGGACGGTATGGCACACCTTCTGCCAGATCATCAAGTATTGGCCTATCTCGTGGAGGCCGAGGACTCCCTGGATGTCACGCGCCCAGGAGTTCCCAAGCAGCCCTTCCGCCACCGTTCTAGAATTACATTGCCGTTTGGGGATGCACAGGTACAGCAGTGGTGTGAGCTCGCGAATGGACTGCCCGTTGATCCAGCGATCCTCCCATAACAAGGCCAACAGGCCGTTCCCAACTGTCATGGTGGTGGAGGCGAAGAACAGCGCACACTCCTCTGATGAGAATTGGAGGTCAAGCCCCTGCCAAGCATGGTCCGTGTCCACACGTGCGAACCATAGCCATCGGAGCCGGAGCGCCATCCCAGCACGCTCCAGATCTCACATCCCAAGTCCTTCGTACTCAATTTGGTGGCAAACGTGTCGCCAGTTGACATGGCAGTGCCCTCCTTTGGCAATGGCACGTCCAGCCCATAGGAATCCCCTCTGAATCTTCTCTAGCTGCTTAAGGGTCTTCTTTGGAGGGGCGAACGCTAGCATCTGATGTACGGGGATAGCACTGAGTACCGACTTGACCAGAGCAAGGCGCCCAGCCTTATTCATGAGCCATGCCTTCCAGGATGGCAGCTTGGCGGCCACCGAGTCCACCAATGACTGTAGCTGGGCGGCAGTAGGGCGGCGCGTCGTCAGGGGAATGCCAAGGTAAGTAACAGGGAGCTGCACCACCAGGCATCCAAGCTAGGCAAGTACCGCATCCGCGCGGGTTCACCATGGAGAACAGTGGCGGAACTCTTGGCGTAGTTCATCTCTAGTCCACTCGCCTCGCCAAACAGGGTCAGGATACCCTTGATGGCAGCCACATCGCCCGTCGTGGCATGGCAGAATAACATGACGTCGTCGGCGTACAGGGAGATCGTCGGGATATGCCGGTGTGGGTGGAGCCGCTGTAGAATACCGGAGTCAATGGCGCGACGCATTAGTCTGCCAAGAGTGTCCACAACGAGCAAGAAGAGCTGTGGGGACACCGGGTCACCTTGGCGCAGCCTGTTGTGATGCCAAATCGGCGGGCCTGGCTCGCCATTGATCAAGACGTGGGTGCTTGACGTTGATAGCAGGATCGTGAGCCATTCCCGGAATCGGTCTCCGAATCCGTATTGGCGCGGTACCTCAAAGAGGAACGGCCAAGATAGGGAGTCGAAGGCACGCGTGAGGTCGAGCTTGAGCATGATCCGTGGGGCTCCAAGTTGGTGAAGCATCTTGAGCGATTGCCTGACAAGAATGAAGTTGTCGTGTAGGCTGCGGCCGGTGATGAACGCGTTCTGATTGCGACTAACCAGGCTGTCCAGCCTAGGTGCAAGGCGCAGCGATAGGACTTTGGCGAAGAGCTTGGCCACCAGATGTATCAAGCATATCGGCCGGTAGTCGCGCGGCTGGTGGGTGTCGGCGCGTTTAGGCAGCAGGGTAATGAGGGCCTGGTTGAGCTTGCTGAAACCACGGCCTCTCATCATGTACAGCTGCTGGAAAATGTCCATGAAGTCTTGCCTGACTATGCCCCAGCAAGCCTAGAGAAATTCCGCGCTGAACCCATCCGGCCCCGGTGCCTTATGGGCGGGGAGGCGCTTAACAGCGTCCCAGACCTCCTCCGCCGAGAAGGGCGCGTTGAGGCTCGCGAGATCACTCGCATCAATGAGGTGCTCCAAGTCCATCGTCACATCACGGGCGGTGGACGTACCCAAGATACCGTCGAAGTGCTCGAACGCTGCCCGCGCCATCTCAGCATGGTCGGTGAGCACACGCCCGTCCACCGTCAGGCTGAAGATCCTATTCTTCTGCCTCCGGAAGGAACACTACCTGTGGAAGAAGCCAGCGTTGGCGTCGCCGTCCTTGAGGGTGGCGATGCGTGCATGCTGCCGGGCAATGGTGCGCTCGAGGGACGCAAGACCGAGATATTTGAATTTCAGCTGCTTCCGCAACCAGGCTTCTGGAAGGGTAAGCACTCGAATCTCTTGAGCCTTGTCGAAGCGCGCAAGGAGCTCCCAGGAGATGGCCATCTTATCCTTGATGTTGCCCGTCGACTTGGCACTCCAGCTGGTGAGGCTGCGAGCTGTGGCCTGCATGTGAATCATGAGGCGGTGGAAGGGGTCCTCGGCATGGACCGAGCCCCATGCTGTGGCCACCGTGTCGTGGAACCCCTCTAGTCTCAGCCAGTAATCCTCAAAGCGAAAACGTCGGTGAGCAGCAGGCATGGGGGAGCAGTCAAGCAGGAGCGGGCAATGATCCGACACGACGGATGCAAGGCAGCGGAGATGGCACTCCCCATGTGCCTCCTCCCAGTCCGAGGTGCAGAGTACGCGGTCCAGGTGCACCAAGGTGGGTGGGGACTGCTCGTTTGACCAAGTAAACCGGTGTCCGTTGAGGTATACCTCCTTCAGGGCGAGGTCGTTGACAAGACGTCGAAATCTGCCCATCATGCGCCGGTTCAGGTTGCCATTGTTCTTGTCCTCATCGCGAAGGATCAAGTTGAAATCGCCGCATAACATCCATGGTCCCGGGCAGGCCGCGTGTATCTCCCGGAGCTCATTCAGGAACACAATCTTTTCCGTGTCCTCCTGGGGGCCGTAGACAACCGACATCCAGCAGAGCACACCAGGGGCCGTGGTCACCTTGGTCGTGACGGCGTTCGTGGTGAACAGTGGGTCTGTGATGGTTACGGCCCTGCTCTTCCACGCTAGAAGAATGCCACCTCGCGTGCCCTGTGCCGGGAGATAGGTGTAATCGTCAAACTCCGAGCCAAGGGTGTCCAGGACGACGCGTGAGCAGAGCAACTCCATCTTTGTTTCCTGGAGGCATACAATGAAAGCAGCGGTGGTGTCAAGCAGCAAGCGGACGGCGAAGCGTCGGGCTCGCGCGTTGAGGCCGCGCACGTTCCACACAGCAATCTTGAGGCCGTGATCAATAAACACTGGATCGACCAGTAAGCTACAGGACCGTCCTAACTTGCGCGAGCACGCTCGACTTGCATCTGTGCACTTGGCAGGGTGGACATGCCTGCAGGGATCTCGCGATCGACCAGGGAAGCAAAGGCCTTGAGCACCGTGAGCGGAATCGGCATCGCAAACATGCCATCGTATGCGTTCATCTCGGTTGAAGTGATCCTCTAGTTCATGCCAACGATCCCAAGCGTGCGCAAGACCTGGACCTGCGCGCGTCTCTCAGCAGTGGGCGGCGCCGCCGTTGGGGGTGTGGTCGCAGCCGAGCGGCCGCGGCATGGCGCGAAGTTCAGGGGGCGGCGCGACTTCTTCCCTGGAGTCGGCAAGGCAGCAGAGATATGCTTGGTGGTGGCGGCCAGGAATTCGCCAAGCGTGAGGGTTCGCGACGCAGAGGCACGAGCGCGTGGCCGACGCATGGTGACTGGCGGGGAGGCAAATCTTCCGGAGGCCGATAGGATTGGGCCATGGCGTCCGCTAGCCGGCGTGTGAGGGACGATGGCGGGCCTGGACGGGGTGGGGTGGGCTGGGCCTGGGGGCGTTGCAGAATAGTCGTGGCTGGGCCCAGGTCCCTGGCGGGAGAGCGATCCGGGATGAGGCGCGCGTCCCCGCCCTCGGGAGTGTGCGCGCGGGGCCCAGGTGGCTGGTCAGCAGAGGCGGCCAGGTGCACGTCAGGGCTGGCCCTACCCGCGGAATGGGCAAGATGTATTATCATTCCATCATTTTGAGTTGCTATGTTGGAACAGTGACAGATTCACTGCCAACTAAGTAGAGTCTATGCAGTTGAAATTGTTCCTTGGGCAAAATTTCCCTGACCTACAGTTACATTCTAATCCAGAACAAAGTGAAGGTGATCAAAGTATGTGAAAGATCCATTTTGATTATCATGTCGAAGGAATGTCTTGGACAATGCACCACATTGCACTATTGTGCATGCTCGATTTCTATCTCATAGTGTAGTATAAACCTTGTAGTGGTTCCAACTGTCACTACATAGGGATCAAGGGTAACTAGTGTTTCAATTTGATGAATGCAGTATCAAACCAATGTGTCACACAAGCCATTAGTTGTTCGATTTAACCGAGTTAAACTGAAGCACGAATTGGCTTGCCCACCTAGGTCAACATCCAAGTGTCTCGCTAAGAGAAATAATATATTGATATGTACTAAAATTCTAAGCAAAAACTCCATAGGCTTTAGTTATTTATTCTGCCAATACTGCAGTTTTATGGGTAAATGTTATCTCTCGTGCAGCAAAAAGAAAGCATCTGAACTCGAAACTTCAATCCATTTCTAAGGTATCTGTTGACATCAACGCTTACCCCAAGATTCTGAAAGATGCCATGGACGAGAGAGATAAACAGACAAAGTAGGTATCCATAACTGTAGCTATCTCTTTAAGCCACACCTCATTATGACGCCCAAATTCAATGCTTTCTTCCTATTTGCAGTAATTTCAGTTATGCTAAGGGAATGCGCCAAATGTATGAACCTTTTGAAAAAGTGGCCCGCCAGCATCACAAGTGTCCTTGCTGTGATCGTGCTTTCACACCTGATGAAGAGGACCTCTTTGTAAAGAAGGTGGGTAATCTAGTAAGCATAAGAGTGCTGCATTTTTCATTTGATTAGAGTTACTTTGTGGTGGATGATTTCTTTCTGTTGTATGCTGCATCTTTCAGCAAAGGACAACAGGTACAAGTACCGCAGAGCGCTTGAAAGTGCTGGCAGAGAACTTATCAGTTGCTGAAGACTTATTCAATCAATTGGATAATCTCCGTGTGATTTATGATGAATATGTGAAACTGGAGAAAGAGACTATACCTTTAGCAGAGAAGGATTTGGAACAACTTTCGGCAGATAAAAGTGAGAAGGAACAGATATCTGATGATGTTAGTCCTCCCTATTGACAGCACTTTATTTTCTGTTCTCATCATACGCAAAATAAAGATAGACACAGTCGGACGTAATACCTTAGATGACCTGTGTTTCTGTTAACCAAATTACTCTCAAACTGAAATATTTCTTAGCTCTACTATGTGTCCTGATGAAGATTCTCCACTCCTGAGGCATAACTCTAGCGACCCTTTCTCCACGTCAAGTGTCAAGATGTAGTAAATCAGTCTATAATACAGATGTACAAGTCTACTTGTGTAGATATTATGCTCTCTGGGACTAGGCCATGGAATGTTTCATCCTCTTCAGAGGGCTGGTAGATTATTTTGTTTGCAAATCTCCTAGGTCACATCCATATGATGGTTGTTTGGGCTGTTCTTAAGCTTAAGCACTTCGACAATGTGTGCTGTTGGATTGACTTCTTTCATGAAATTGAGGAAAATTTCTGTACTTTGGGTAATTGATATAATGGTCTGGTATTTTAGATAGTCGCACTGTCATTTGAGAAACTTCACTTTGCAAATGCACTTCAGGTGCACTGCCTCCAGAGAAACATGGGTTTTTACTTTTAGTTACCAAGCAGTAGCATCTGTTATAAACATAATTCATGATGTCTTTTCTATTTTGCTTTGACTTGTATGCTTGATGCGTTGCAGCTTGTGAGTGTTCTTGCTCAAGTTAAAATGGACAGGGATGGAGTGGAAATCTTGTTACGTCCAGTTGATACTATTGACAGGCATGTGCAAGAAATACAGGAGTTAGAACCACAAGTCAAAGATCTTGAATATAAGCTTGATTCTCGTGGCCAAGGTGTTAAATCTGTCGACGAAATTCAGTTGGAGCTGATCTCTGTGCAGAGGGCAAGGTAATGATTTTCTACGGGGAACAATCTTGCTAATACTCAGATGCAATTTCCATGGCCTAGAATTATAAGACCCTCTGTTGGGGAATTGAGAAAGTAGTTCAGGCAACTAAATTCTAGTTCTAGTATCAAGGGGATTAGAAAATGACTCTCCCTTACCCCCACCACTTGAGACCCTTCTAGCTCCAGTAACTCATTTTTTGATTTATGGAACATAACATAGGAGACTTCTTTAGGGTGCGTTTTTCTTCTTTAGCATGCAAGAATTAATCTCAGCGTTCCCGTGTAGCTCCTTAATTTTTCTTCTTTTTATTTTCTCACCCATGGTCCATCCCAACCATCCTTGATCCACATCATCGTCCAACCAAACTTACCATGTATATCGTTGCCCTTTTGTGTTCTCTTCTCTATTCGTTTCCTTTTTTTTTTCTGAACTGAAAACTGTATGGGAGGCCTTGACAGTAAATTTGATGAAAGAAACATAGAGATAGAAACATAAAAATATTTATGAGAGGAGAGAATTTTACGAAGGTAGAGGAGACATGGCTATGCGGTGATCTATACATGAGAGTCTAGGTGAAGCTTTGAGAGGAGCTTGCAGCTCCTCCTTCTCTTTCCTAACGGTAAATAGAGCATATGCATGATGCATGTGTGCCGTCAGTGTTGCTTTGGTTCTCTGGATGGGATTTAAAGAAAGCCTGTTCTCACATAAGTGAAAGACTGAGAATAGTTTCTTTATGTGCTTCTATCATGTTCATAGACTATTCCTTTTTTGTTGGCCTGTGAAATGAAACAAGTGCTTAAGCTTTTCTGGTTTGCCAATGAAGGAGGATATTCCTTTTGTGACACACACATGGATACACTTTTACCCTGATTAATTTGTTGTATAGCTATCAATTGAATTTGGTGAAGGATTCATTCTGCATCCTCATAGATGCTGCCTTTTCTACAGAGAACTATCCGTTTCATATTTTTATGTGGAGGTCCATATTATACTGGCTACCTACACAACTAAGCACACAAATACAGGTTATTAGGGATGTTTAAATGTTTTGGTTTACACATTCTGCAACTGTGTGCGCTAGGGATGCAGGAGCAGGCCTGCAAAATGTGAGATGTTAGTTCAACTGCAAACATCAAACAACTCAGTAACCAGACTTGCACATGAAGCGGGTTTTCTTGCATCCGTAGTGTTCGCAGGGTGTGTTCGGTTTGAGCCCAAGCCAATCCCACCAAAAAATTGTTTTTGGGCCCATTTTTTGGCCAAAGCTGGCAAGAAAAAATGAACTAGTGTTGGCCAAGGAGCCGGCATGTATGTTTGACATTATGCAAGAAAGAGCCAAAACATTGGTCATTGATGAAATATTGGTAGGGTTGGTTTTGGTGATCAACCAAACATATGCTAAGTGCGTTCAAATGTTGAATATTCAATCCGTCACCCATGAAACATTTGAATTAGTTTAGTCTTACTTCTTTTATGACTTGCTCTTGGAGGCTCAACTATACTGGTTTGTTTACTTCTGTCTGGCAGGGACACATTGACTGGTGAAGTAGACGATCTCAGGGATCAGCAAAAAATGCTTAGCGAGGATCTATCAAATGCTCAGATGCGGTGGCATGCTCTTAGGGCAGAAAAACTAAGAGCTTCAAGTGTATTGCTGAAGTTCAAAAAGGCTGAAGAAGATTTGGTACATTTTGCCGAGGAAAAGGAGCAACTGATCCTAGATCAGAAGGTATTCATTGAACTTCCATTTATCTGCAATATTGGTCCAGTTAATATTCTCTAGTGACTAGCACATATGCCCGTGCGTTTCTGTCAAGTTGTATTCTTTGGCATACACAAAGAGATATAAGATACGCTGGCAACATGTTTCTTTTGCATGATACACAAGCTTGTAGACATGCCACATTAGTATTGGGCGGTCGATTCTTCTTTCATAATGATATGTTTTTCCTCTACATGACATGTTGGTACTTCTCAACCTACCACATCTCGCTTGCTTCTAGTCCTCATGAACTACATTGACCGGTGTTAACCAATTCATTAATAATTTTGGTTATCCCCGCTTGATTCATGTCAAACTACTTTCCTATATGAAAAAAAAACCATTCATGTTGATACATCTGTACCATTCATATTGTTCAGTTCCTAGAACAACACATGCATGTCCATACATGCATATTACTTTGATGATTTTTTTCATCGCTACATATTGCATGTTATCGGATGTCAGTGAATTGCTATTTTTATTCCAGCGGTCGTTTGTATGTTGAATTGTCTATACAATCTCCACTTACGTTTATATAACTTTTTATACATAGTTCGTAATAGAAAAATTGTTATTTGTATTTCTTGACTTTTATATAGAAAATGGTTGTAGTTTTATCCACAGTATGAAATTTCTATTTTCCTTGACCATATATCTACAGCAAATTTTATGTAATGTCTGATTTAAGAAAAGATGCTAGCTACCTCTCTTTATTCCTTATTCTGAATTTTTATAGAGAGAATAATTATAGATTTTATCGACAAATAATAGTTTTCTTTTTGTTTTATTATGTACTGCCTACGTTCAGAAATACTTGTCAGAGAAATGGATGTATCTAGACGTATTTTACTTCTAGATACATCCATTTTTATCCATTTTCCAACAAGTATTTTTGGATGGAGGGAGTATATTTAAAGCAATGCTGGTCCATATAAATTTTCTAGTATTTACTGTTTGCAATAAGACCAATTTGCTAACACCTTTTATTTCTTGCTTCTTATTTCTTATTTGGAATTTAGTAAATAGAAGTTTTTGTCCTCCTGATAAGATTTTTTGGTGTCGCCTTGACCATCACTCAAAGGTAGTTTTAATTTGTACGTCACCACCATGTCCGCCTCATTACGAACATCATCATCTCTCTCTCTCTCTGTCCCTCTCATGGTTGCTTGTATGTTCATGCCGATACATATGGTTGCTTATAGGTCACACATTTGAATGGTAGACTTAATATTTATAATATTATAAGATTTCTTTCCTTGTCCCGTGACCATAATGTTGATAAATCATTAAGGATAAATAAGAAAAATAAATAGGTTTTAGCCCTTTATGAATTTGATATTATCTATGCATAAAAATTGATACCAAATTTATTAATAGGCTTTGCGAATTTCTCTTTGACACCTTTATTGCCTGATATCTATCAACTTAACCATAAGATTGATAATAAAATTTCTGGGAATTTAATCTAAATGGTGACTTGTACTTAATTGCTATTTTTCCTCGAGAATTCAGTCTAAACTACGATTCATAATTAAACCTTGTGGTTTCTGTCTCCACATGTCTCAAAACAGACCACACTTAATTTGCATTTTTTTGTGAAGTAACTTCCATTTTGTTAAAAGAGTTCTTGTAAATAATTGCAATCTATCAAGCCAACTTTGTGTGTCACGTGTCGTATTCTTCTTATAATTGTCTCTTTTGTTATAAACCAAAAAAGGTGATCACATCTTCCTGCAATATTTCCTCTTAATCTTTTTGAAAATAAGTCTATACAAAATCAATTGTAAATATGTGTGTTAAGTCGATTAGTGTGCAGTCATGGCTGAGATCGTCGGTAATGTCACTGCATGCATGCATACCCATGGCTGAGACTCTAATACTAATCTATTGGGCTGCATTCCGTCATGTCTGATCGAGCTGTTGAGCAATCAACGGAGCACACAGATTAATTTCTGACAACAGTGCACCTTCCCTATTAAAAATTCTCTTGATTAATTGTCTGTCTACTGCATGCATTTGATTCGGAAGGAATCCAAGCTATTTTAGTGCCATCTAGAGTTTCCGTAACCAAAAGGTCAATCACGTGCAAGTTGTATTAGATGGAAGTCTAGCCGGACACCAATCGTATATGCCAATCCAAGTAGACGTAGTATGTGTACCTTCCGAATATATTATTACAGTATGACCATGGGTGTCCGATGGAACTTGTCTATGCACATTGTACGTGTCCTATGAGACGTGTCTATGTACACCAATATTGTTGTACATAACTCTTATCAATTGTTGTAATTTAGATCAATAGGTAATATTTTTTTAGCCTATGTGGATTAACGTAATGGCTTGTTTGACTTCTATTTTAATAATATAATACGGAGTAGATACATAACTTGTGCAGTTGTAGGTCACTGTTTCATATGGAACTGGGTAATACTCCCTCCGGTCCTTTTTACTCTGCATATTAGAATTCTCTGAAGTCAAACTTCACAAAGTTTGACCGTATTTATATGAAAAAATATCAACATCTGCCATGCTAAAGTTAATATAATATGAAACTTTAAGTCATGACACATCTAGTGGTATTGATTTCAGATTGTGAATGTTGACACTGTTTTCTACAAAGCTGGTCAAACTTTACGAGGCTTGACTTCAGTCAAATCTTATATGCGAACTAAAAAGGACCGGAGGGAGTATTAACTGGCTGGTGCTGGCCATTGACTTACTGTTAGTAAACAGTCAGGTCTCGCCACCCACTAGTTTGATCAGTTTACTGTCATGGGCTTACAGCTCTCTTGACCAACTTTGGGTAGTACTGGGTGCATGCAAATTAACTTGTGACAGTTGGTCTAGATTTTAACCCTGAAGGCATGATCTCATTATTCTTTCTGTCGTACTCCTATGTAGTTTTGTGCATCAGTGACACTGCAACTCTTGCGCTTGTGCATGATGATCTAATACATGCTAAATGTTTATTTCTTATGGACACAGCATTTAGAAGAAGCTCTTGTTCCATTGTCAAAAGAGAGAGAAAGCTTGTTGCAAGAATATAAAGCTTTGAAGGAAAGGTTTGATCAGGAGTATGATCAGCTGGCAGAAAGAAAAAGGGGATTCCAGCAAGAAATCGATGTACTTGGAACCCTTAACACACGCATCAAAGGGTATATATTTTCCCACTCCCGCTCTTTCAATTTGTCCCCCCTTTACTAACTACTTTGTCTAAAAATATATTCTCTTAGGTACCTGGATTCAAACAAAGTAGAGAAGCTTAATGAGTTGCAGGAAAGGCATACCCTATCCCTGTCTCAGTTACAGAAATGTGAGGCAAGAAAGCAAGACATCTCGGTTGAGCTTGACAAGAGCAAACAGCTATTACGGAGCCAAGATCAATTGAAAAGAAACATTGATGACAATCTGAACTACAGGAAAACAAAGGCTGAAGTGGATCGACTTACTCATGATATCGAGTTACTTGAAGATAATGTGCTTTCCATCGGCAGCATGTCTACTATAGAAGCTGATCTTAAGCGGCATGCTCAAGAAAAGGAGAGGCTTCTTTCAGAGGTATTGTGTTTCTCTCATTCCTAATAATTGGCAAACTTGTCTCTAATAAGATGCCATTCTTTTCTCATACCTATTTAGGGAATCATGAACATGCATTTGGCCAGCTAGTACATATATTACGTATTTCTTAAGAGTAAAAATAATGTACGCCCGTCCTTCAACTTTTCATAGGCTATGTTTTTAAGGCGGTAAAGCGTCATAAGGCGGAGGAGGGCCGCTCTGACGCCTAAGCGCCAAGGCGAGGCGGTAAGGCGAGGCAAGGCAACGCCTTAAACATTGCAGGAAAAGAGTCATCAATAGGTCTGCACATATTAATACTAGAAAAAGAGCAATGGCTGAGAGATGGGCCACTACTTATGCACCTCCCAGTGGCCCAAAAGCCCATCTAGTGGCCATATACACCCCCGTGACCTAATTCCACTATCTCCTTCCCTTCTTTCCCACCACAGCCGCCACGAAGCCATACCCTTCTGGTCCTCCCTCCCTCCTCTTCATGGCCCCACCCTTCTCCCTCACAGCAGCAAGCCCCAGGAGCCCCCAGTCCTCCCTCCTCTTCATGGTGCCGGGAGACAGCGGGGCCGTCATCTCCAAGCCCCAGGAGCAGCCAGAACTAGGGCAGCCACAGCCGTACACTTCATGTCTGTCTAAGGCGGGGTAGACGCCTTGCCATCCTGGGGCGCCTTGACGCTTAGGCGACGACTAGGCGACGCTTAGGCGACGCCTTAAAAACATAGTTCATAGGTGTGCCGCCCAGGTCCTGGTAATATGAAAATGCATGTGTTAGTCCTTATGGTAAATTAGTGAGTCATCAGATGTCCTGGCCTAATTGATTTGTGCACAGAAGGTCTAAAATGAGCAATTTCATAGTGCAAGTATCTAAGTGACACAACTTTGGAAGTTCAACGGCGCACCATACATATTACTCTATTTCTTAGTATGAAACTCTATCAAATATGGCTGACACCTTGATATTTGATTTTCTTGGCAATCCCTGCAGTATAATAGGTGTCAAGGAACAATTTCTGTTTACCAAAGTAATATTTCAAAGCACAAACTTGAACTTAAACAGACACAATACAAGGATATTGAGAAGAGATATTTTAACCAACTTCTTCAACTAAAGGTAGGTGGCATGATCTTCTAGGTTCAGTTTCTCCAGCTTTATGATCTTATTACTTGATGAGGAAGCTGATGTGGTTGCAGACAACTGAGATGGCAAATAAGGACTTGGACCGATACTATGCTGCTTTGGACAAGTGAGTATGCTTTCACGGCAAAAACGACAAATCTGACCTTCCACTGATAGTTGAGGCAAAAATGACTCCTCGCAGAAATTTTAGCATGATATGGCGTTTAGGTTAGACAGGTAAACGCCATGGTCAATGGCATTGCTAACAAACTCGTGACTTTGCGAGCAAAACACAGTGTCCAAATACTTGTCGTTGAACTAAAACCACGACAAGTATTTTGGAACGGGGGGAGTAAAATTTTCTGTTCTTTGCCTTAATGATAGACTTGCTTCCCTTGGTGATAGGCTGAAAATATGGCGGGTTACACCATTATTCTTACCATGTCAAACACTTTGTGAACTCAAAACATTGCAAGTTTCCATATTTTCATGTATATTGTGCTCCTGTCTTTATGAACCAAAATTTCAAAATTCAGACATACTTTCTGTTATGAAATGGGTCTGATGTACTATTACTGGTCACCATTGGGCTATTCTGTATAGAAGTACGTGTGACTCATAAATAAGGGAAACACAATGCTAGATTAACACTAACAAATGAGCCTGTACCCTGCATGATATAAAAGAACTCGCTTTTGGGTTGGTGCATGCAACCTAATATGGCATCAGCGTTGAGTCCGTAAAACTGAACCATAATACCCATCACTACTGACACATGACTAGTTCTGGATGTATACCAGAGTTGAATTTGATGTCATAAGACTTAACCCTAGTAGTCACCAGTTAGTTGTCATTAATCAGTACTCCCTCTGTAAAGAAATATAGGAGTGTTTAGATCACTACTTTAGTGATCTCACTCTTATACTTCTTCACGGTAGTAACTACCGACATTTTAGCTTGAAACTGTGTTGCATCTGAAGATGGGCATTTCACTTGTCCAATATCGTTTCTAAATTTACTCTTACTAATATCAAAATTCTAGTCATTTTTCTTTCTGGATAGATTAAGAAATCATGAAACCAAGATAAAGACGGCAAGGTGGAGGGATTAGTACAACATAGAGTATTTTTTTCTTAAAATTAAAATTATCCATAAAATATATGGATGCTTCGTAACTTTCTTTATGATGGCACACTTGTATTTCTGTAGGGCTCTTATGCGGTTCCATACCATGAAAATGGAGGAGATAAATAAAATAATTAAGGAATTGTGGCAGCAGACATACAGAGGCCAAGATATTGATTGCATAAGCATCAATTCTGATTCTGAGGGTGCAGGCACTCGATCATATAGCTACCGTGTAAGTTAAATTAGCTACACGTTTTACTAACTGATTGCTTGGACAACTGTTACATTTGGCTGTTTGAACTGCATTGTAGGTTGTCATGCAAAATGGTGGTGCTGAGCTGGAAATGCGAGGGCGATGCAGTGCTGGTCAGAAGGTAAACTTGTTTTGTTTCTTTTGTTGTCATAAACTTCAGCTAGCATGATCTTATGAATCGTAAACAATCCTACAAATCTCATGGTTATCTCCACTGCTGTTCAGGTGCTTGCTTCTCTTATAATCAGACTCGCACTGGCAGAGACATTCTGTCTGAATTGTGGCATATTAGCTCTGGATGAGCCAACCACCAATCTTGATGGACCGAATGCTGAGAGCCTAGCTGCTGCCCTATTGAGGTAAACTTTCAGGCATGGCGATTAAATTTATTATTATTTGGAGCTTTACCATTAACAGAGTCTCTTGTGTGTGCCATAGAATAATGGAGAGTAGGAAAGGCCAGGAGAACTTCCAGCTGATTATAATCACCCACGATGAGCGGTTTGCTCAGCTTATTGGTCAGAGGCAACTTGCCGAGAAGTATTACCGAATCTCCAAGGATGAGCAGTAAGTTCATGCAGTGTTGTCTCTTGCATAGTTTTCTGTGCGTCCAGTGTTTGCACTTCCGTCTGTAAGGCCTCTTTGATTCAAATTCAAAGGGTATTCATAGGCATTCTGGAGGGTTGAAATCCTTAGGAAATTCTCCTTATGAGGTTTGTTTGATTTGTCGGATTGTATACCCCATTGGATTTTTCCTAAGCATTCCACTGCATTACATTTTATGGTAGAAAAATCCATTGGGAAGAATCATTTCCCCGCCTCTGTTGCAATCAAACAAGCATTCCTGCAAATTCAATTCTGTAGGATTCAATGTTTACATGGCATTGCAATTCTATTGTTCTTGCGTTGTTGTTCAGAATCGTGTGGACCTAAGAGACATGTTGAAGTTGTCTGGAGACCTGCTGATATTATTTGGTTTCTTGGATAATATTCATAAATTTGTGCAATGATTGATACTTTGAATAAGATAAATATATTCAGTCTCGTAGTATTTGGCTTTTGGCGCTAATATTACCTTTGACCAAATCCTGCAGGCAACACAGCAAAATAGAAGCCCAAGAGATATTTGACTGACGATGGTTGCTTGGAACATATATGCTCTCAGTGCTAATCCTCCTTTACCGGCCAAGTGGGTGCGGTTCACTATGATGGGCTGTCATGGAGAGAAATGGGTACCAGCGAACTAGTAGTTCCTTAGTTTGGTTTCTGTGCATGCAATTGCCTGCTTATTCTTGTATATAATCTGGAGGTGGTACTGTGTTATGACTTGTCTCTTCGCCCTTTATTCTTGAATTGACTTCTAATGCAGCCTCCACTCTGATGTCGTCTCATGACAAAAAGGGTTGTCTTAAAATGAAAAAAAAGGATTATTGGAAGAATGCACGGTTGCTTTTCTTCCAGAAATCATTCCTCGCAAGAGGAAATTGATATCCAGGAGCCCTTTTTTTTATGTCAAAAATATTTTTTCCACCCCTAGAAAAAGTTGGAAAAAAGCAGTATATACTCTCCCTTCATTTATAGCACCTGCATTTTGATAAATAAAATTTCATAATGTAAGATGTATCAGTACAGTTTCTAAGCTCCCAGGAATTACTGCCTCCTGGTGAATCTGGGTTGCTTAGAACGCTGTGGGGTCTATTTGGCAGGGGTGATTAGGGTCGGTGCACGGTGCGTGCCATGGTTTCCTTTTCACGTGAGGCTGCTGCTCTTGTCACTTTTTCTATTTGCTTCCGCCTTCAGTTCCCTTCCCCCCAGATAGCCTAAAAAAACTCCTTCCAGATTTACTTCTTGATGCTTTTCTGCCATTTGACGGTAGTCAGCCGAAGTGGGCATGGGGACTCCTCGGCGATGGTGGACGAGGTTGTCTCCCCGGAATCATGCCTTCCCCACACATCTGCCGCGCCTGCAGTACTTCCTTGCCGCCCAGCTCCCTGAGTCGTGGGCCGCCCGAGGCTATCTTGCTGTCCGTCATCGACACCGCTGCTCCGCCTACTGCTGGCATGTTCTCCTTGCCGTGCATCGCTACGAATTCCGGTTTGATTATTCACTCCCCTCTGTAACCTCTGCTTTCTTCTCGTAGATCTGTCATGGGCACGGGCCAGTGGTAAAGATCTGGGAAGGCAAGTCTGGGCATGTGCCGCGGCCACGGTGGAGTTCAGGGAGGAATGGTGGTGTTTGGGTCCGACGTGGGCGAGGTGGAAGTGAGGTTGGCGGAGCGCAGGTAGGGGTCGGCTAGAGAGGTGTAGCTGGGCGGTGATGCTCCGGTATGACCCGGGAGAGCTCGAGCGAGGACGACGATGGTAGACGGGCAGAGTGTGGGTTGGGTGCGGCTGGCGTGAGCAAGCTCCGGACGAGGACTGGGTAGGGCTATCCACGATTCACAGGTGATTACTGCATTTTTACCATAGGAGACTGTATATACAGAGATTGGTGGATATTTCTACAATCATTGTGACGGTCTATCATGGCCCGCCAATCTCTGTATATATAGAGGACTGACCAACTGAATGAGTGCCAACAGTCGACATGTTAGCTTTTGTTGAACTCTAATCGTGCTTATGCTTTCCTTTTGCCTTGCATGTGCTAGATTCAGTATCATGCAATGCTCGAGGCCTGAATTAAAAAGAAAAAAGTATAAATTATTTTCGTCCAGATCCATGTTTTTTGCTAGCCATTGCCATCAAATAGTTTGCATGCTATGTGCTACTATCTAGGATAATATGTTAAGAAACTTAAGATGTATACACAGAGAGAATGGGAGATAAACGGTGTCTTGGCTTCTTTTTGTTTTGCTCCATGGGTCTGCGTTGTGCATTTACAAGTTGATGTGCTGGATAATTTTGGACTCATCATGTTCATCTGAAAAATCACTAGGAGCAGAATGGTACCTGAACTATAGAGAACCTGCTGTCAAAATCAGAGCACCTGGGCTCAACACAATAAACTGTTAACAGGAATTCTCGCTATTTTAGATGTTCACAGTATAACTTTCAGAAGGGATTAAAAAAATTGTGGCAAAATCAGTACGATGACTTGTTTTTAAGTTTGATTTACATGTCTTGTTGTCAGGTTTCTCATTATTTTATATCTTTAGAAACTGAAATTTTAAAAAGAGTGAACTCTTTTCCTGCGGGAATTATTAACAATCACTTATTTTTTTACTTTGAACTACCTATTCTATTCTTCTCACTTCTTTTTATATCAGAATTCATCTTAGGATCCAAAAAAACCATGACAGAAAAAGTGAGACTTGCCACATGCCAAGTACATGAAAAGAGCGTATAAGTTCTTACCACGGGATGTTGTTCATGAGAACAGGGCTTACTGCCTCATCCATCTATAATTCCTTTATTGAATATTGATATTGTTAAATAGAGATATTTCAGAGATGATTGATCGCCAATCAATCTTATGTACTCATTCCATAGTTCAATGTGGGAGTTCAGGCAATCCTATTATTTCAACTTGATGGCTAGGTTTCCCCTTGCATCCTTGGTCCCGAGACTATCATGGTATAAAATTGTGCCAAATGTCAAGATTCATCTCTAGAATCTACTCCAAGATACATGTTTTCATGAACTTTTCCTATCTGTGTGCTTGCTCCTGAATTAGTATCATGCTGCTTATGTGGCAAGGCGCTTAGGGACCGCCATGCAGATTCAAGCTTTGGTCACAGAAAACTATATATACAGAGATTGGTGGATATTTCTACAATCATTTGGATAAATATGTTTTTTTGACTTAATTCCTTACTGTGCCAAACAATGATAGGTGAGTTCAGATGTGCCAGAATTGATACATTTCGGCATTCACAAAGAGCCACACCTATATTTATGTTTGAGATCACAGTAAGCTATTATGTGGATCTCATGACTACACAAGCATATAAAGTATCCAAAGTAAATTATCACTTGTGATTATTCCTTCTGTTTCAAATGTGTTTATTACGTAGATCCTCTTGAGTTGCTATGAATCTACTCGAGCATTAAGCTTCAGTTCGATGTTAAGGAGGACTGGCCACCCTTCTATGTTTAGCTTCCTAATAATATTATGCTCTTTATTGTTCAATGTCCACTGTTTCCCTTATGTTTCATTGATTCCATTTTGTTGGTGTCTTTTATACCAAAGTTTGGAAGGCATGGTGCAGTTTCCCAATAAAAGTTGTTTGGCTACCAACTTCATGTTTCGCTAAATGTATGGTGGTTAATAAATAGCTACAAGTAGAGAAGTGGATATGTTATCATTTATTTATCTGTATATGTTATGATCAGAAGGACACACATCTTTATGTCCTCGAGATATATGCAAACTTATTTGTGTCATGGAATGAGCGGAATGCTTGCGTGGGGACCCTTGCCATGTTGATCTCTTGGCAGATTTGGAATGAGCGGAATGCTCGCGTCTTCCACCATGTCCAGGCCCACCCAAAGACCATTCTGTCAAAACTCAAGGGCGAGTCACGTTTATGGCAGAAGACCGGCGCCAAGCATTTGAGCTTCATGATATTGGGAGAGTAATTCACATGAGGGTTGTTAGGTTTCCTGTTTTTTCGTTGGTGTTTGGGTTCAGGCTTTCTATGAATAGAATTCGGTGTGCTATTCCTCTCGCCAATGTGCTTTGTGAGAGGTCTGTAGTGAACCTTGCTTTTCTCCCCCTACTTAATTAATGTAAAGGCAAGCCTTTTGCCTTTCTTCATTTTTTTTGTGTGTCATGGATCATCATTAACATAAAAAGTAATATTCGTGCTACCTGCTATATATGATCTATTTACTGGATGGAACTTTGTTCCTATTCCCATTGTTGGGCGGGCCAAACAGAAGGAAATGACCTATCGGATACGGACCCCCGCAACCTAACCCCTCCCGCGACCCCCGCTTCGCCTCCCCCGGCGGCGGCGGGGGGGAACCCTAGCCACGCCGCCGCGGCCCCCTCACCACCTCATCCCGCCTCCTCGCCGCCGCCGGAGGAGCGGCCGGCGAAGCCGCGCCGGCTCCCAGGAAGGTGGTGGCGCGGCGCCTCGGCTGGCCTGTGTTGTGCCACCTCCACCCCTTTCCCCGTCGACCTCCGCCGCGCACCGGGGCGCCGGTGTGCCTTCGGCGGCTCCCCCCCCCCGCCCTCGCCTCCCTTCCTTGTCGGGCTCCAGTTGCTCC
>NC_041388.1:98545121-98576760 GCF_002162155.2 Triticum dicoccoides
GCCGGCGCGACCTCCCCTTTCCCCACCTTCCGTGCCAGATCCATGGCTTCCGCCAGCACCCCTGCTGCTGCCGGCGCCGGATCCCTGGAGGACGGGGCTGGGGCTTTGGCTGGGCTGGCCGACCCTAGGGGCGCCGTGGTGGCGCTCTTCCACCCCGCGTGCTGCGGCCATGCTTTCGGGGCGGCGGTTCATCTCGTTGGTTGCGGTGGTTTCCTGGCGGTGGCTGCCTCCTGCAGCGCGCTGGTCTTGATAACCCACAAGTATAGGGGATCGCAACAATTTTCGATAAGTAAGAGTGTCGAACCCAATGAGGAGCTAAAGGTAGAACAAATATTCCCTCAAGTTCTATCGACCACCGATACAACTCTACGCACACTTGACGTTCGCTTTACCTAGAATAAGTATGAAACTAGAAGTACTTTGTAGGAGTTGTTGGATAGGTTTGCAAGATAATAAAGAGTGCGTAAATAAAAAGTAGGGGCTGTTTAGATAAAGACACATTAAGTTATGTTTAGTAAAGAGCTTGTTGTTACGAGAAAGTTATTTGTCCCTAGGCAATCGATAACTAGATGGGTAATCATTATTGCAATTTTATATGAGGGAGAGGCATAAGCTAACATACTTTCTCTACTTGGATCATATGCATTTATGATTGGAACTCTAGCAAGCATCTGCAACTACTGAAGATCATTAAGGTAAAATCCAACCATAGCATTAAAGCATCAAGTCCTCTTTATCCCATACACAACAACCCCCTTACTCGGTTTTGTGTTTTAGTCACTCATGCAACCCACTATAAGCGAATCATGAACGTATTGCAACACCCTACAACGGGGATCCCTCACGCTTGCGCGACACGGAGAGCACCATAGGACAACACCAATAATAAAACATGCAACTCAAACCAATCTTGATCATCAAATAGCCCATAGGACAAAACGGATCTACTCAAACATCATAGGATAGCCATACATCATTGGGAAATAATATATAGCGAGCGTTGAGCACCATGTTTAAGTAGAGATTACAGCAGGTAAGAGAGAGATTACACCGCTGCATAGAGGGGGGAAGAGTTGGTGATGATGGTAGTGAAGTTGTTGGTGAAGATTGCGGTGATGATGATGGCCCCCGGTGGCACTCCCGTGCCACCGGAAGTGAGGAGGAGAGGGCCCCCCTCCTTCTTCTTCTTCCTTGACTTCCTCCCTAGGTGGGAGAAGGGTTTCCCCTCTGGTCCATGGCCTTCATGGCATGAGAGGGGCGAGAGCCCCTCCGAGATTGGATCTGTCTCTCTGTCTCTCTCTGTTTCCGCGTTCTCAGATTCTACCCTTTCACCGTTTCTTATATTCCCGGAGATCCGTAACTCCGATTGGGCTGAAATTTTAACACGATCTCTATCCGGATATTAGCTTTCTTGCGGCAAAAAATGGGCACCAACCGCCTTACGGGGTGGCCACGAGGGTCAGGGGCGCGCCCCCTGCCTCGTGGCCCCCTCGGGCACCGTCTCGCGTGGATTTTTCTTCCAAAAATCATATATATTCCAAAAAAAATCTCTGTCAGTTTTTATTCCGTTTGGACTCTGTTTGATATGGATATTCTGCGAAACAAAAACATGCAACAAACAGGAACTGGCACTGGGCACTGGATCAATATGTTAGTCCCAAAAAATAGTATAAAAAGTTGCCAAAAGTATATGAAAGTTGTAGAATATTGGCATGGAACAATCAAAAATTATAGATACGACGGAGACGTATCAGCATCCCCAAGCTTAATTCCTGCTCGTCCTCGAGTAGGTAAATGATAAAAAAATATATTTTTTGATGTGGAATGCTACCTAGCATAATCTTGATCACATATCTAATCATGGCATGAATATTAAGATACGAGTTATTCAAAGCAATAGTCTATCATTTCACATAAAAACAATAGTACTTTAAGCCTACTAATAAAGCAATCATGTCTTTTCAAAATAACAAGGCCAAAGAAAGTTATCCCTACAAAATCATATAGTCTGGCTATGCTCCATCTTCACCACACAAAATATTCACATCATGCACAACCCCGATGACAAGCCAAGCAATTGTTTCATACTTTTGACGTTCTCAAACCTTTTCAACTTTCACGCAATACATGAGCGTGAACCATGGACATAGCACTATAGGTGGAATAGAATGGTGGTTGTGGAGAAGACAAAAAGAGAAGATAGTCTCATATCGACTAGGCGTATCAACGGGCTATGAAGATGCCCATCAATAGATATAAATGTGAGTGAGTAGGGATTGCCATGCAATGGATGCACTAGAGCTATAAGTGTATGAAAGCTCAAACTGAAATTAAGTGGGTGTGCATCCAATTTGCTTGCTAATGAAGACCTCGGGCGTTTGAGGAAGCCCATCATTGGAATATACAAGCCAAGTTCTATAATGAAAATTCCCACTAGTATATAAAAGTGAGAACTCAAGAGAATCTCTATATGAAGAACATGGTGCTACTTTGAAGCACAAGTGTGGTAAAAGGATAGTAACATTGCCCCTTCTCTCTTTTTCTCTCATTTTCTTTTTTTTCTTTTTTTGGGCCTTCTCTTTTTTTGGCCTTTCTCTTTTTATTTTTATTTATTTTATTTTATTTTTTGCCCGGAGTCTCATCCCGACTTGTGGGGGAATCATAGTCTCCATCATCCTTTCCTCACTGGGACAATGCTCTAATAATGATGATCATCACACTTTTATTTACTTACAACTCAATATTACAACTCGATATCTAGAACAAAGATATGACTCTATATGAATGCCTTCGGCAGTGTACCGGGATGTGCAATGATCTAGCATAGCAATGACATGAAAAAAGGACAAGCCATGAAAACATCATGCTAGCTATCTTACGATCATGCAAAGCAATATGACAATGATTGCTCAAGTCATGTATATGATGATGATAGAAGTTGCATGGCAATATATCTCGGAATGGCTATAGGAATGCCATGATAGGTAGGTATGGTGGCTGTTTTGAGGAAGGTATACGGTGGGTTTAAGGTACCGGCAAAAGTTGCGCGGTACTAGAGAGGCTAGCAATGGTGGAAGGGTGAGAGTGTGTATAATCCATGGACTCAACATTAGTCATAAAGAACTCACATACTTATTGCAAAAATCTATTAGTCATCGAAACAAAGTACTACGCGCATGCTCCTAGGGGGATAGATTGGTAGGAAAAGACCATCGCTAGTCCCCGACCGCCACTCATAAGGAAGACAATCAATAAATAAATCATGCTCCGACTCCGTTACAGAACGGTTCACCATACGTGCATGCTACGGGAATCACAAACCTCAACACAAGTATTTCTAATAATCCACAACTACCCACTAGCATGACTCTAATATCACCATCTTTATATCGCAAAACTATTGCAAGGAATCAAACATATCATATTCAGTGATCTACAAGTTCTATGTAGGATTTTATGACTAACCATGTGAATGACCAATTCCTGTCATCTCTCTGAATAGATATAAGTGAAGCAAGAGAGTTTAATTCTTTCTAAAAAAGATATGCCCACGCTCTAACAAATATAAGTGAAGCAAAAGAGCATTCTATAAATGGCGGTTTTCTATGTAAAGAGAAACAAGCAATCCAAACTTCAAATGATATAAGTGAAGCACATGAAACATTCTATAAAGCCATACTCAAAAGATATAAGTGAAGTGCATAGAGAATTTTATATATCAACCAAGGACTATCTCATACCAGCATGGTGCATAAAAGAAAAATTAAAACTAAATGCAAAAGACGCTCCAAGATTGCACATATCGCCTGAACGAAACGAATCTGAAAACATACCGATACTTGTTGAAGAAAGAGGGGATGCCTTCCGGGGCATCCCCAAGCTTAGACGCTTGAGTCTCCTTGAATATTTACTTGGGGTGCCTCGGGCATCCCCAAGCTTGAGCTCTTGCCTCTCTTCCTTCTTCTCACATCGAGACCTTCTCGATCATCGAACACTCCATCCACACAAAACTTCAACAGAAAACTCGGTAAGATCCGTTAGTATAATAAAGCAAATCACTACTCTAAGTACTATTGCAAACCAATTCATATTTTGTTTTTGCATTGTGTTTACTATAATATAACTTTTTTATGGCTTAATCCACTGATATGAATCGATAGTTTCATCAAAACAAGCAAACTATGCATCAAAAACAGAATCTGTCTAAAACAGAACAGTCTGTAATAATCTGAAAACATTCACCGTACTTCTGATACTTGAAAAATTCTGCAAAAATTAGGAAAAATAAAAAATTTGTATAGAGATACAGTGCAAAACAAGCAAACTATGCATCAAAAACAGAATCTGTCTAAAACAGAACAGTCTGTAATAATCTGAACATTCACCATACTTCTGATACTTGAAAAATTCTGCAAAAATTAGGAAAAATAAAAAATTTGTATAGAGATACAGTGCAAGAAGAATCAGAACCATTTGACGTTCCATCTAAAAATGTAAAATCGCGCACTACAGCCAAAGTTTCTGTCCTGCACCTTACAGACCATCAAGCAAATGTAAACATCCTAAAAGCTAACCTTGGCACATTATTTTTATAATACAATGGAATTGTACAAGGGGATACTTATTTTTGTTGAAAAGTTTCTGTAATCAAGATTCACAAAGTTTCTATGAGCATGAACAAAGTTCAAGGAGCTCTCCCACTTCAACAATGCTTGTCTTTCTTACTTTCACTTTCCTTTTTGAAAAAGTTTTGGGTTCCCCTCTTTATTTTTGTTGTTTTTAAACTATATGAAAGCATCAACAGAAATAAATGACTCTCTAAAACTTTCGGGTTGTCTCCCTGGCATCGCTTTTTTTTAAAGCCATTAAGCTAGGCATATAGTGCTCAAGTAGTGAATCCACCCGGATCCCAAGGTATATCAAAGCCAATTTTAATTAGCAATGATTTGTAAGTTAGTAGTGAGCACAAAACAACATATATCATGTAATGACGAAGTCTAACTCTCTTCCTATGCATCGGCATGTCATAAAAGAACAATTCATGCACACATAGTAGAGGCCAATGCATAGTATAAATAGTTTCTTGCAATTTTATCGTATTGGAAACATAGAGAGGTGGAGATATAGTTCCTCTCTCATAATAATTGCAAGTAGGAGCAGCAAGCACATGCATATTATATTCATCAAAATCATCATGTGTAACGGTAAAATGCAACCCATCAATATAATCCTTAATAAGTGCAAACTTCTCCGATATAGTATAGTCGGAAGAATTCAAAAAGATAATAGGACTATCATGCATGGGTGCAATAGCAACAATTTCATGTTTAACATAAGGAACTATAGCAAGTTCATCTCCATAAGCATAATTCATATTGGCATCTTGGCCACAAGCATAGCAAGCATCATCAAAAAGAGATATTTCAAAAGAATCAATGGGATCATAGCAATTATCATAGCATTCATCCTTCGGTAAGCACGAAGGGAAATTAAACAATGTATCAGTTGAAGAGTTACTCTCATTAGAAGGTGGGCACGGGTGATCAATCCGTTCTTCCTCCTTTTGTTCTTCGCTCTCCTCCTCATCTTTTTCATTCAATGAGCTCACAGTTTCATCAACTTCTTCTTCCATAGATTCCTGCAAAATATTAGTCTCTTCTTGGACAACGGAGCCTTTCTTAATAAGCGCATTAATATAGAAATTATATTCATAATTATCATAGCAATATTTTAGGATAGCTAAATTTTCAGGCCTATAAACATCATCATCAAAAGCTTCATACTTTTCAAACAAAGATTCAATTTCATAAGCACCCTTAAAAGCAACAAATTCTTCTATTTATTCCACATCGTAGTAATCATATATACCATTAGCATAAGAAGCTAAGGTTTCATTATCATTAAATTCACATGAAAAGGGAAGGTGTGGAGCCTTCATCCTAGAGCAACAAGTATAATCATATCTCAAGCATAGTTGCCTAGCATACCAATACAATATATAAATTTGATCCCATAATAGTTTCCCTTTTTGTGTCAAGCGATAATCCCTAAAATATTCACGTTCATACAATGTTACTCCCATTACCAGATTGAATGAGGTTTCCTTAGGATTATCAAAGTGGTACATAATATTTTTCACATATTGAGCATCGAGGGTTTCAGGAGGTTCCTCATCTCCATGAGTAGCAAGTAAACCTAATTTTTTTGGTATTTCATGTTCCATATCTATAACTAAAGATAGAGAACAACTAAAAACAACAAATAAAAAAATTACTTAGTGATAAAGCAAACAAGCACACACGAGAACATTCACCCCACGCTATTGCTCCCTGGCAACGACACTAGAAAAAGGTCTGGATAACCCACAAGTATAGGGGATCACAACAGTTTTCGATAAGTAAGAGTGTCGAACCCAACGAGGAGCTAAAGGTAGAACAAATATTCCCTCAAGTTCTATCGACCACCGATACAACTCTACACACACTTGACGTTCGCTTTACCTAGAACAAGTATGAAACTAGAAGTACTTTGTAGGAGTTGTTGGATATGTTTGCAAGATAATAAAGATTGCGTAAATAAAAAGTAGGGGCTGTTTAGATAAAGACACAACTAAGTTAGGTTTAGTAAAGAGCTTGTTGTTACGAGAAAGTTATTTGTCCCTAGGCAATCGATAACTAGATCAGTAATCATTATTGCAATTTTATATGAGGGAGAGGCATAAGCTAACATACTTTCTCTACTTGGATCATATGCACTTATGATTGGAACTCTAGCAAGCATCCGCAACTACTAAAGATCATTAAGGTAAAACCCAACCATAGCATTAAAGCATCAAGTCCTCTTTATCCCATACGCAACAACCCCCTTACTCGGGTTTGTGTTTCAGTCACTCACGCAACCCACTATAAGCGAATCATGAACGTATTGCAACACCCTACAACGGGGATCCCTCATGCTTGCGCGACAAAGAGAGCACCATAGGACAGCACCAATAATAAAACATGCAACTCAGACCAATCTTGATCATCAAATAGCCCATAGGACAAAACGGATCTACTCAAACATCATAGGATAGCCATACATCATTGGGAAATAATATATAGCGTTGAGCACCATGTTTAAGTAGAGATTACAGCAGGTAAGAGAGAGATTACACCACTGCATAGAGGGGGGAAGAGTTGGTGATGATGGCAGTAAAGTTGTTGGTGAAGATTGCGGTGATGATGATGGCCCCCGGTGGCACTCCGGTGCCATCGGAAGCGAGGGGGAGAGGCCCCCCTCCTTCTTCTTCTTCCTTGACCTCCTCCCTAGGTGGGATAAGGGTTCCCCCTCTGGTCCATGGCCTCCATGGCATGGGAGGGGCGAGAGCCCCTCCGAGATTGGATCTGTCTCTTTGTCTCCCTCTGTTTCTGCGTTCTTAGATTCTACCCTTTCACCGTTTCTTATATTCACGGAGATCCGTAACTCCGATTGGGCTGAAATTTTAACACGATCTCTATCCGGATATTAGCTTTCTTGCGGCGAAAGATGGGCACCAACCGCCTTACGGGGTGGCCACGAGGGTCAGGGGCGCGCCCCCCTGCCTTGTGCCCCCTCGGGCACCGTCTCGCGTGGATTTTTCTTCCCAAAAATCATATATATTCCAAAAAATCTCCGTCAGTTTTTATCCCGTTTGGACTCCGTTTGATATGGATATTCTGCGAAACAAAAAAACATTCAATAAACAGGAACTGGCACTGGGCACTGGATCAATATGTTAGTCCCAAAAAATAGTATAAAAAGTTGTCAAAAGTATATGAAAGTTGTAGAATATTCGCATGGAACAATAAAAAATAATAGATACGACGGAGACGTATCAGCTGGCCGGGTGTGTGGCAGTGGCACGTCTGCGAGCTCCCTTCGCCCTCCCCTTACCCTGTAGGTGCGGCCTCGGCCCTGGCAGCAATGGACCTGCGCCCTTCTTCGATGTCCATGGTTGGCCAGTGCGGCTCCAGATCCGGCGCTCCCCGCGTCTGAGCTGCGTCAACTTTCGGCTCATCCGGCTTGTCGGTGTCTCGACAGCTTCGCAAACACCCCCTGCAGGCGTCTGTGGTTGGCCGACATCCACCCCGGTGCGGCTTCGACTCTGGCGTGCCTCTGGAGCTGCACCCCCTTCCAGCTCCTTCGGCTTGCCAAGTGTCCCTGCTGCTCCGATCTCGGCAGTTCGGATCTGCGCTCCTCTCCGGATCTTGCCCTGTCCGGATCACACCCCTCCATCCTTTTGAAGGAAATATGCCCTAGAGGCAATAATAAAGTTGTTATTTATATTTCCTTATATCATGATAAATGTTTATTATTCATGCTAGAATTGTATTAATCAGAAACTTAGTACATGTGTGAATACATAGACAAACAGAGTGTCCCGAGTATGCCTCTACTTGACTAGCTCGTTAATCAAATATGGTTAAGTTTCCTAGCCATGGACATGTGTTGTCATTTGATGAACGGGATCACATCATTAGAGAATGATGTGATGGAATAGACCCATCCCTTAGCTTAGCACTATGATCGTTTAGTTTATTGCTATTGCTTTCTTCATGACTTATACACGTTCCGATGACTATGAGATTATGCAACCCCCGAATACCGGAGGAACACTTAGTGTGCTATCAAACGTCACAACGTAACTGGGTGATTATAAAGATGCTCTACAGGTGTCTCCGATGGTGTTTGTTGAGTTGGCATAGATCGAGATTAGGATTTGTCACTCCGTGTATCGGAGAGGTATCTCTGGGCCCTCTCGGTAATGCACATCACTATAAGCCTTGCAAGCAATGTGACTACTGAGTTAGTTGTGGGATGATGCATTACAGAACGAGTAAATCCGGTAACAAGATTGAACTAGGTATGATGATACCGACGATCAAATCTCGGGCAAGTAACATACCAATGACAAAGGGAACAACGTATGTTGTTAAGCGGTTTGACCGATAAAGATCTTTGTAGAATATGTAGGATCCAATATGAGCATCCAGGTTCCACTATTGGTTATTGACCGGAGATGTGTCTCGGTCATGTCTACATAGTTCTCGAACCCGTAGGGTCCGCACGCTTAACGTCCGATGACGATTTGTATTATGAGTTTATGTGTTTTGATGTACCGAAGGTAGTTCAGAGTCCCGGATGTGATGACGGACATGACGAGGAGTCTCGAAATGGTCGAGACATAAAGATCAATATATTGGAAGGCTATATTTGGACACCGGAATGGTTCCAGATGAGTTCGGGCATTTTCCGGAGTACCGGAAGGTTACCGGAACTCCCCGAGGACTCAATGGGCCTTAATGGGCCCTAGTGGAGAAAGAGGGCAGCAGGCAAGTGGTGGGGTGCGCCCCCTAGGCTCAAAACGAATTGGTTTAGGGTTTGGGGGGCCCCCCTTTCCTTCTCCTCTCCCCCTCCTTCCTCCTTCTCCTAGTAGGAATAGGAAAGGGAGGGGGGGGGGGCAAACCTACTTGGAGTAGGATTGCTCCCCCTTGGGCGCGCCTCCTCCTAGGCTGGCCCTCTCCTCCTCCCCTCCTTTATATACGGGGGAGGGGGCACCCCATAAACACACAAGTTGATTGTTTAGCCGTGTGCGGTGTCCTCCTCCACAGATTTCCACCTCGGTCATATTATCGGAGTGCTTAGGCGAAGCCCTGCGTCGGTAACTTCATCATCACCGTCACTACGCCGTCGTGCTGACGAACTCTCCCTCGGCCTCAGCTGGATCTAGAGTTTGAGGGACGTCATCGAGCTGAACGTGTGCAGATCGCGGAGGTGCCGTACCTTCGGTGCTAGGATCGGTCGGGTCGTGAAGACGTACGACTACATCAACCGCGTTGTCATAAAGCTTCCGCCTTCAGTCTACGAGGGTACGTAGACACATTCCCCCCCGCTCATTGCTATGCTTCTCCTAGATAGATCTTGCGTGATCGTAGGAAATTTTTGAAATACTATGTTCCCCAACACCTTTCGCCCAGCTGCCCAACTCCACCCACCTCCATGCTCCGTCCGCCCTTCCGCATGTTCGCTAGCTCGCTCTTCCGGCAGCGCCCGATGCCTCCCTCGTCGGCAGGCGTTGCTCCCCTTCCTGCGATGGCGGTTCTAGCCTCCGACTCGACTTCCTCCTCCTCGACTTTTGCTTCGATGGCTTGGTACTGCTCAGACTCGGCCAGGGCAAAATCCTTGCTCGACCTTTCAATGCTGGCAGCGGCGACACCCGCGGGTGTCATTTCCTTCTTGGAGGCGCTGCCATGGCCGCTTTCTGTGCCCCTCTTCGAGCATCAGGGGAAACCCTAGGTCTTGCTTTGCAGATCAGACGGTGATGGCGCCCTGGCGTCGTTCCCCTTCTTGAAGGCATCGTCTTGTATGCTCGCGGTGTTCTCAGTGGCAGTTTCGATGACGTTGGTCGTCTTGTTGGTCTGGTTTGGGCTGCGTCCCAGGGTGGCGATTTTAGCCATGTTACTTTCTTGTTTGGGCTGAGCATTCCATGTCCCTCTGCCCCGGTAGCCATGTTCACGCCTTCTGCTTTTGTGTCATGCGTTGTACCACCCCCGTACTCATTCTTATCTTCTTATATCAATGAAATGATACGCAAGCTTTGTGTATTCGTAAAATATTTTTTTTGGTGAATACGCTTAGCAGCGTATCATTTCATTGATAGGTGGGAGGGGTGGAAAGTACAAGGTACAGGTAGCATCCGTACAGACGTACGCTGGAAGGCGTCTGGAGGGATGCATCGAGCAGAGGGAGGAGGATGCTCAGCCTCACTACAATGATCAGGTTACAGGAATAATAGAGGCTAGTCCCTTGGCGCCGGCCTTAGCCCATAGGCGAGCGTCATCCTGGATGGAGACCACCAGACCATCAGTGGAGGGTTGTAAGTCGTCGAAGATGGCGGCGTTGCGATGCTTCCAGATGGCCCAAGCGGTTAGAGCGACGATGGAGTTGAGCCCTTTACGGAGTCCGCTCGGCGAGGTGGCGGACGCAAGCGCCCACCAAGCGAAGAAGGTCGTCGCGCCGTCCATGGGAGGAGTGGTGAGCCGGCACCAAGCCAGGATCTCGTGCCAGGTTATCCGGGCAAAGACGCATCCCGCAAGGAGGTGGTCGATGGATTCTGTCTCCTGGTGACATAGGACGCAGGCGGTGTCGAGCGTGAGGCCGTGACGAGCGCGGCGCTCAGCCGTCCAGCACCTGTCCAAAGAGGCGAGCCAGAGGAAAAACTTGGTGTTCAGGGGGGCCCAGCTCCTCCAAAGAAGCTTCCAAGAGGGCGGCGTAGTGGATCCGTGGAAGAGAGCGTGATAGCAGGATTTGGCCGAGTAAATGCCGTTTGACGTCCAACGCCAGGATATCTTGTCGGGTGTGGTAGTGAGGGCCACGCCTTGGAGTTTGCGCCAGAGGCGGATGTACTCAAGGGCCTCTGGGATCCCGAGCGTGCCGTGGATGTCACGAATCCAGGCATGCTGCTCAAGGCCCTCGCAGACCACGGTGCGTCGCTTGCGCCGGCTCGGTACGAGGGAGAAAAGGCCAGGGGCGATCTCGGATACGGCCTGGCCCTCGAGCCAGTGATCGGTCCAAAAGAGGCAGGTCTTCCCATCTCCAAGATGCCAGGATGTGGAGGCGCGGAAGAAGCGAGATGTCACATCATCCGTGGGGAGCTGTAGATGATGCCAAGGCCGCGCGGGGTCGGTGGCTTTGAGCCAGAGCCAGCGGCAGCGCATGGAGATCCCAGTGAGGTACAAATCGCGCACACCAAGCCCGCCAAACTCGATGGGTCGACATACGCGGGGCCAGCTCACCAAGCAGCTGCTAGATCGGGCGTCGCGTCGGCCATGCTAGAGGAAGTCGCGGATGATCCGCATGATCTTCTTAAGGATGGATGGGTTGATGACGATGGCCATGAGGATGTGCACGGGCATGGCAGAGAGCACGTGGCGTACGAGTGCAAGGCGCTCGCCACGGGTCAGGAGTGCGGCTTTCCAGGTGGCCAGCTTCCGCATAATCTTGTCCACGAGCGGCAGCAAGGACGAGGAGGGCGTCTTGCGCACGGATAGAGGCAGGCCCAGGTAAACCACGGGGAAGCTGGAGACGGCGCACGCGAGCGTGGAGTCGATGATCGAAGGCACCTCCTCGTCGCATCGGATGGGAGTGGCCGAGCACTTGAGGAAGTTCGTGCGTAGACCCGATGCCTCCCCGAAGATCCGTAGCAGCTCGCGGATGGTGGCAAGCTCCGTGGTAGTCGGATGGCAGAAGACGACCACGTCGTCAGCGTACAGAGAGATGCTGGAAGCAGCGTGGCGAGTGGTAAGCCGTTGTAGCATTCCCGCGCTGACCGCGTGCTGGAGGAGGGAGTTCAGGGTGTCGATCACAATCGCGAAGAGTAGCGGGGATATCGGATCGCCTTGGCGAAGCCCGCATGCATGATCCACCGGGGGTCCTGGATTGCCGTTGATGAGGACCCGCGTGGATGCGGTGGAGACCAGGATGCACACCCATTCGCACCAGCGTTGCCCGAAGCCAAGGTGGCGGAGAGCTTGAAGGAGGAAGGGCCAGGACACGGTGTCGAACGCCTTCGCAATATCGAGCTTGAGGAGGATGCGCGGAGTCTTGAGGTTGTGAAGCAGGCGCGCCGTCTGCTGGACGAGGAGGAAGTTGTCGTGCACGCTTCGGCCAGCGATGAAGGCGCTCTGGTTGGTCGAGACAATCTGGCCCATCCTGGGCGCCAGACGAAGGGAGAGGACCTTGGCGAAGAGTTTTGCGACGATGTGTGATGAATGATATATCCCCGAGGACATGATCGGCTTGATGTGAACTATGGAATAGCAAAATGATACTTACATTGTAGATATTAAAAATCGTTTTTAGCATCTGATATAATTATTGACTAGATGATAATTATACAGTGTGATGAATGAAGAGTAAATAGAAGGCTCAGTTTCTCAGTTTTTTTATTGTTAATGGACATGGAATGGCTTTCATCATTTTTGTTCCATTGATACAGATCTAAGGTGATGATGACAAGTGACAAGGAGGGTGCTAGGGAGGTGGTTGGCGATTGGCATGGCTGGACGCGACATACAACCTAGGCGATGTATTGATGGTCCTTTTTTGCTGAACTTGATCTGGTGTATATGGTTTAGAAAATATGATTTTAGGGATGTTTAATGTACGAAATTAATGGGTTCACCACAAATAAAAATTTGCTAATTTTATGGACATTTGCATATGATTTCTGTATATCTTTGTTTCAACATGGTCGTGTATGGATGTTCTCTAATGTATTCATGTCAGGATGTTACTGTTTCCTAGATAAGTAATTGATTTGATGTGTTAATCCTATCTTTGAAAATTCTAAATTATTACGAGGTCAGTAAACAACGGCGCGGCTCGCACGTATACTTCTAGTTTCTTCTAATTCCTAATTCTTTACACCTCTAGAAGAACGGAAATTAACTCTCCCCATTGTCTATCTGTCGTAGAGAAAAAAGAAAGTTCTCTATAGATTTTCTGTATCTCTTCCTTTCCTGGTCCAGATTTATTTGCCACTAATCAAGAAATTAGTCAAGGGTAATTTCATATTAAATTCTCTAATTTCTTACCTTGGCAACTTGCCCCCAAAAAAATTCACGTTCTTTTTTTAACACAGTATAGACGCACTCATATATGCGCGCACGCACTCATCCCTATAAATGCATACACGCACACCTTACCCCTATGAGCCGCTGAATATTCATTGGGCTAATGGCCCATTTAACAATTTCAGAAAAATCCCTAAGGGCCCATGCTGTCAAGGGGGTGGTGTGAAATTTAGTCCCACATGGCTAGTTGAGAGAGATGTACACCAACTTATAAGGTGAGCTCTTCTCCCACTAGTATGAGTTGTTGTGAAGGAAGGAGAGGTGTTCCACACGCGCGCTCCTCCTCCGCCGCCCGCCTCGCGACGCCTCGTGTAATTGGAGAGTCCATTACAGACACAAAATGAATGTGGAAACGCGTGTAATTAAACGTGTTTTTTATGAAGATGAAACGTCTGTAATTAAATGGTTTTATTGCTGGACCGTTCTCCTACCCGACTGGCTATATATATGAGGCATCGCGGCTCAGCTCCCTGGTCGTTCTTTTCACTGCTGCTGCCCTCGGTGATCCCATCCCGTCTACCGCATACACGGCTGACGGGAGAGCAGGCCTCCGAAACCCCGCTTCTCCAAATCCTGCACGGGAGAGAGGTGATTAGGTTTTTGGGGAGCGTCTACTATGCGATTGCTCGCCTCTGTTCAACTACTTCATCTACGTCGACTATTTCCGCGTCATCTTCGTCTTCACCATGAACACTGACGCCGATCGCGCGGTTGCCGAGAAGGCCGCTGCTGACAAGAGGATCGCCGACGAGGCTAACGCCTCCACTGCTACTATGGCCGACTGGCCTACTGGAGGGTATAACACATTTACCCTGCTCCTGTTTATTTTCATGTGTGCTGTACTAGCGATTTGCCTAGATGTTTCTACTATCTGCCTAGTACTTGCGTACATCATCAAAATTCAGTATGTCATTAGCACTGCCTATGTCATGTTCATGATTTATTATTGGATTAAATTAATTGAACAATTGCTTAATTCCTCAACAATCCAAAAACCTAATATGTGTAGGCAATTTACGATCCATGGTTTTGCTGCTGCATTGAAACCAACCCCATTTACGGGGACGTACTTTAAGCGTTGGCAGACTAAAACCGTCTTATGGCTCACGGCGATGAACGTATTCTGGGTCACCGGTGTTACTCCCACGGGAACAATCGCTCCTGAACAGGAGAAGGCGTTCAGGGAAGCCACTGTCGTCTTTGTTGGATGCGTTCTGAGCGTGATCGGAGATAAGCTGGTTGATGCATACTTACATATGCGGGTTGCCAAGGACTTGTGGGAGCCGCTCGAATCTAAATTCGGCGCAACGGATGCTGGAAGCGAGATGTATATTATGGAGCAGTTCCACGATTACAAAATGGTCGAAAACCCAAGCTCATGAGATACAGTGCATTGCTAAGGAGCTTGAGCTTCTCAAGTGTGTGCTGCCGTGCAAATTTGTCACGGGTTGCATTATCTCTAAGTTACCCAATTCCTGGAGGAACTTTGCCACTACTCTAAAACATCAGAGGCGTGAATTCTTAGTTGAGGATGTCATTGGCCATCTGAGTGTCGAGCAGAATTCGAAGGCAAAGGACTCACACGGAAAAGGGACCGAAGGGACCTCTTGAAGGAAATATGCCCTAGAGGCAATAATAATGTTATTATTTTATTTCCTTATATCATGATAAATGTTTATTATTCATGCTAGAATTGTATTATCCGGAAACATAATACTTGTGTGAATACATAGACAAACTAAACGTCACTAGTATGCCTCTACTTGACTAGCTCGTTAATCAAAGATGGTTATGTTTCCTAACCATAGACATGTGTTATCATTTGATTAACGGAATCACATTATTAGGAGAATGATGTGATTGACATGACCCATTCCATTAGCTTAGCACCCGATCGTTTAGTATGTTGCTATTGCTTTCTTCATGACTTATACATGTTCCTATGACTATGAGATTATGCAACTCCCGTTTGCCGGAGGAACACTTTGTGTGCTACCAAACGTCACAACGTAACTAGGTGATTATAAAGGAGCTCTACAGGTGTCTCCAAAGGTAAAATGTTGGGTTGGCGTATTTCGAGATTAGGATTTGTCACTCCGATTGTCGGAGAGGTATCTCTGGGCCCTCTCGGTAATGCACATCACATAAGCCTTGCAAGCATTGCAACTAATGAGTTAGTTGCGAGATGATGTATTATGAAACGAGTAAAGAGACTTGCCGGTAACGAAATTTAACTAGGTATTGTGATACCGACGATCGAATCTCGGGCAAGTAACATACCGATGACAAAGGGAACAACATATGTTGTTATGCGGTCTGATCGATAAAGATCTTCGTAGAATATGTAGGAGCCAATATGAGCATCCAGGTTCTGCTATTGTTTATTGATCGGAGACATGTCTCGGTCATGTCTACATTGTTCTCGAACCCGTAGGGTCCGCACGCTTAAGGTGTCGATGACAGTTATATTATGAGTTTATGAGTTTTGATGTACCGAAGTTAGTTCGGAGTCCCGGATGTGATCACAGACATAACGAGGAGTCTCAAAATGGTCGAGACATAAAGATTGATATATTGGACGGCTATATTCGGACACCGGAAGTGTTCCGGGTGATTTCGGAGAAAACCGGAGTACCGGAGGGTTACCGGAACCCCCCCGGGAGAAGTAATGGGCCATATGGGCCTTAGTGGAGAAAGAGAAGGGCAGCCAGGGTGGGCCGCGCACCTCCTCCCCCTGGTCCGAATTGGACTAGGAAGGGGGGGGGGGGCGGCGCCCCCCCTTTCCTTCTCCCTCCCCACTTCCTTCCCCCTCCTAGTAGGAGTCCTACTCCTACTAGGAGGAGGACTCCTCCTTGGCGTGCCTATAGGGCCGGCCGGCCTCCTCCCCTTGCTCCTTTATATACGGGGGCAGGAGGCACCCCTAGACACACAAGTTGATCCACGTGATCGTTTTCTTAGCCGTGTGCGGTGCCCCCTTCCACCATAATCCTCGATAATATTGTAGCGGTGCTTAGGCGAAGCCCTGCGACAGTAGAACATCAAGATCATCACCATGCCATCGTGCTGACGGAACTCTTCCCCGACACTTTGCTGGATCAGAGTCCGGGGATCGTCATCGAGCTGAACGTGTGATAAGACTCGGAGGTGCCGTAGTTTCGGTGCTTGATCAGTCGGGCCGTGAAGACGTACGACTACATCAACCACGTTGTGCTAACGCTTCTGCTGTCGGTCTACAAGGGTACGTAGATCACACTCTCCCCTATCGTTGCTATGCATCACCATGATCTTGCGTGTGCGTAGGAATTTTTTTGAAATTACTACGTTCCCCAACAGTGGTATCAGAGCCTAGGTTTTATGTGTTGAT
The DNA here is from genome assembly GCF_002162155.2 of Triticum dicoccoides. Taxonomy (NCBI): domain Eukaryota; kingdom Viridiplantae; phylum Streptophyta; class Magnoliopsida; order Poales; family Poaceae; genus Triticum; species Triticum dicoccoides. Next base: position 98,562,141 of record NC_041388.1, read on the forward strand.
GTTATATGCACGAGTAGAACACAAGTGAGTTGTGGGCGATATAAGTCATACTGCTTACCAGCATGTCATACTTTGGTTCAGCGGTATTGTTGGATGAAGTGGCCCGGACCGACATTACATGTACGCTTACGCGAGACCGGTTCTCCCGACGTGCTTTGCACAAAGGTGGCTAGCGGTGTCAGTTTCTCCAACTTTAGTTGAACCGAGTGTGGCTACGCCCGATCCTTGCGAAGGTTAAAACATCACCAACTTGACAAACTATCGTTGTGGTTTTGATGCGTAGGTAAGATTGGTTCTTGCTTAAGCCCGTAGCAGCCACGTAAAACTTGCAACAACAAAGTAGAGGACGTCTAACTTGTTTTTGCAGGGCATGTTGTGATGTGATATGGTCAAGACATGATACTAAATTTTATTGTATGAAATGATCATGTTTTGTAACCAAGTTATCGGCAACTGGCAGGAGCCATATGGTTGTCGCTTTATTGTATGCAATGCAATTGCGTTGTAATGCTTTACTTTATCAGTAAGCGGTAGCGATAGTCGTGGAAGCATAAGATTGGCGAGACGACAACGATGCTACGATGGTGATCAAGGTGTCGCGCCGGTGACGATGGTGATCACGACGGTGCTTCGAAGATGAAGATCACAAGCACAAGATGATGATGGCCATATCATATCACGTATATTGATTGCATGTGATGTTTATCTTTTATGCATCTTATCTTGCTTTAATTGACGGTAGCATTTTAAGATGGTCTCTCACTAATTATCAAGAAGTGTTCTCCCTGAGTATGCACCGTTGCGAAAGTTCTTCGTGCTGAGACACCACGTGATGATCGGGTGTGATAGGCTCTACCTTCAAATACAACGGGTGCAAAACAGTTGCACACGCGGAATACTCAGGTTATACTTGACGAGCCAAGCATATACAGACATGGCCTCAGAACACGGAGACCGAAAGGTCGAGCGTGAATCATATAGTAGATATGATCAACATAGTGATGTTCACCAATGAAACTACTCCATCTCACATGATGATCGAACATGGTTTAGTTGATTTGGATCACGTAATCACTTAGAGGATTAGAGGGATGTCTATCTAAGTGGGAGTTCTTTAGTAATATGATTAATTGAACCTAAATTTATCATGAACTTAGTACCTGATAGTATCTTGCTTGTTTATGTTTGATTGTAGATAGATGGCCCGTGCTGTTGTTCCGTTGAATTTTAATGCGTTCCTTGAGAAAGCAAAGTGGAAGATGATGGTAGCAATTACACGGACTGGGTCCGTAACTTGAGGATTATCCTCATTGCTGCACAGAAGAATTACGTCCTGGAAGCACTGCTGGGTGCCAGGCTTGCTGCTGGAGCAACACCAGATGTTATGAAGGTCTGGCAGAGCAAAGCTGATGACTACTCGATAGTTCAGTGTGCCATGCTTTACGGCTTAGAATCGGGACTTCAACAACGTTTTGAACGTCATGGAGCATATGAGATGTTCCAGGAGTTGAAGTTAATATTTCAAGCAAATGCCCGGATTGAGAGATATGAAGTCTCCAATAAGTTCTATAGCTGCAAGATGGAGGAGAACAGTTCTGTCAGTGAGCATATACTCAAAATGTCTGGGTATAATAATCACTTGATTCAATTGGGAGTTAATCTTCCAGATGATTGCGTCATTGACAGAATTCTCCAATCACTGCCACCAAGCTACAAGAGCTTCGTGATGAACTATAATATGCAAGGGATGAATAAGACTATTCCCGAGCTCTTCGCAATGCTGAAAGCCGCGGAGGTAGAAATCAAGAAGGAGCATCAAGTGTTGATGGTCAATAAGACCACTAGTTTCAAGAAAAAGGGCAAAGGAAAGAAGAAGGGGAACTTCAAAAAGAACAGCAAGCAAGTTGCTACTCAAGAGAAGAAACCCAAACCTGGACCTAAGCCTGAAACTGAGTGCTTCTACTGCAAGTAGACTGGTCACTAGAAGCGGAACTGCCCCAAGTATTTGGCGGATAAGAAGGATGGCAAGGTGAGCAAAGGTATATGTGATATACATGTTATTGATGTGTACCTTACTAATGCTCGCAGTAGCACCTGGGTATTTGATACTGGTTCTGTTGCTAACATTTGCAACTCGAAACAGGGACTACAGATTAAGCGAAGATTGGCTAAGGACGAGGTGACGATGCGCGTGGGAAATGGTTCCAAAGTCGATGTGATCGCGGTCGGCACGCTACCTCTACATCTACCTTCGGGATTAGTATTAGACCTAAATAATTGTTATTTGGTGCCAGCGTTAAGCATGAACATTATATCTGGATCTTGTTTGATGCGAGACGGTTATTCATTTAAATCAGAGAATAATGGTTGTTCTATTTATATGAGTAATATCTTTTATGGTCATGAATCCTTAAAGAGTGGTCTATTCTTATTAAATCTCGATAGTAGTGACACACATATTCATAATGTTGAAGCCAAAAGATGCAAAGTTGATAATGATAGTGCAACTTATTTGTGGCACTGCTGTTTGGGTCATATCGGTGTAAAGCGCATGAAGAAACTCCATACTGATGGACTTTTGGAACCACTTGATTATGAATCACTTGGTACTTGCGAACCGTGCCTTATGGGTAAGATGACAAAAACACCATTCTCCGGTACTATGGAGAGAGCAACAGATTTGTTGGAAATCATACATACAGATGTATGTGGTCCGATGAATGTTGAGGCTCGTGGCGGATATCGTTATTTTCTCACCTTCACAGATGACTTAAGCAGATATGGGTATATCTACTTAATGAAACATAAGTCTGAAACATTTGAAAAGTTCAAAGAATTTCAGAGTGAAGTTGAAAATCATCGTAACAAGAAAATAAAATTCCTACGATCTGATCGTGGAGGAGAATATTTGAGTTACGAGTTTGGTGTACATTTGAAACAATGCGGAATAGTTTCACAACTCACGCCACCCGGAACACCACAGCGTAATGGTGTGTCCGAACATCGTAATCATATTTTACTAGATATGGTGCGATCTATGCTGTCTCTTACTGATTTACCGCTATCGTTTTGGGGATATGCTCTAGAGACATCCGCATTCACGTTAAATAGGGCACCATCAAAATCCGTTGAGACGACGCCTTATGAACTGTGGTTTAGCAAGAAACCAAAGTTCTCGTTTCTAAAAGTTTGGGGCTGTGATGCTTATGTGAAAAAGCTTCAACCTGATAAGCTCGAACCCAAATCGGAGAAATGAGTCTTCATAGGATATCCAAAGGAAACTATTGGATACACCTTCTATCACAGATCCGAAGGCAAGACTTTTGTTGCCAATTCGGAAACTTTCTAGAGAAGGAGTTTCTCTCGAAAGAAGTGAGTGGGAGGAAAGTAGAACTTGATGAGGTAACTGTACCTGCTCCCTTATTGGAAAGTAGTACATCACAGAAACCAGTTTCTGTGACACCTACACCAATTAGTGAGGAAGCTAATGATGATGATCATGAAACTTCAGAACAAGATACTACTGAACCTCATAGATCAACCAGAGTAAGATCCGCACCAGAGTGGTACGGTAATCATGTTCTGGAAGTCATGCTACTAGATCATGATGAACCTACGAACTATGAAGAAGCGATGGTGAGCCCAGATTCCGCAAAATGGCTTGAAGCCATGAAATCTGAGATGGGATCCATGTATGAGAACAAAGTATGGACTTTGGTTGACTTGCCCAATGATCGACAAGCAATTGAGAATAAATGGATCTTCAAGAAGAAGACTGACGCTGACGGTAATATTACTGTCTACAAAGCTCGACTTATCGCAAAAGGTTTTCAACAAGTTCAAGGGATTGACTACGATGAGACCTTGTCACCCGTAGCGATGCTTAAGTCTGTCTGAATCATGTTAGCAATTGCCGCATTTTATAATTATGAAATTTGGCAAATGGATGTCAAAACTGCATTCTTGAATGGATTTCTGGAAGAAGAGTTGTATATGATGCAACCAGAAGGTTTTGTCGATCCAAAGGGAGCTAACAAAGTATGCAAGCTCCAGCGATCCATTTATGGACTGGTGCAAGCTTCTCGGAGTTGGAATAAACGCCTTGATAGTGTGATCAAAGCATTTGGTTTTGTACAGACTTTTGGAGAAGCCTGTATTTACAAGAAAGTGAGTGGGATCTCTATAGCATTTCTGATATTATATGTAGATGACATATTACTAATCAGAAATGATATAGAATTTCTGGATAGCATAAAGGTATACTTTAATAAGAGTTTTTCAATGAAAGACCTCGGTGAAGCTGCTTACATATTGGGCATTAAGATCTATAGAGACAGATCAAGACGCTTAATTGGACTTTCACAAAGCACATACCTTGACAAAATTTTGAAGAAGTTCAAAATGGATCAAGCAAAGAAAGGATTCTTGCCTGTGTTACAAGGTCTGAAATTGAGTAAGACTCAATGCCCGACCAATGAAGAAGATAGAGAGAAAATGGAAGATGTTCCCTATGCTTCAGCCATAGGCTCTATCATGTATGCAATGCTGTGTACCAGACCTGATGTGTGTCTTGCTATAAGTCTAGCAGGGAGGTACCAAAGTAATCCAGGAGTGGATCACTGGACAGCGGTCAAGAACATCCTGAAATACCTGAAAAGGACTAAGGATATGTTTCTCATATATGGAGGTGACAAAGAGCTCATCATAAATGGTTACATTGATGCAAGCTTTGACACTAATCCGAACGATTCTAAATCGCAAACCGGATACGTGTTTACATTAAACGGTGGGGCTGTCAGTTGGTGCAGTTCTAAACAAAGCGTTGTGGCGATATCTACATGTGAAGCGGAGTACATAGCTGCTTCGGAAGCAGCAAACGAAGGAGTCTGGATGAAGGAGTTCATATCCGATCTAGGTGTCATACCTAGTGCATCGGGTCCAATGAAAATCTTTTGTGACAATATTGGTGCAATTGCCTTGGCAAAGGAATCCAGATTTCACAAGAGAACCAAGCACATCAAGAGACGCTTCAATTCCATCCGGGATCTAGTCCAGGTGGGAGACATAGAGATTTGCAAGATACATACGGATCTGAATGTTGCAGACCAATTGACTAAGCCTCTTCCACGAGCAAAACATGATCAGCACCAAAGCTCCATGGGTGTTAGAATCATTACTGTGTAATCTAGATTATTGACTCTAGTGCAAGTGGGAGACTGAAGGAAATATGCCCTAGAGGCAATAATAATGTTATTATTTTATTTCCTTATATCATGATAAATGTTTATTATTCATGCTAGAATTGTATTATCCGGAAACATAATACTTGTGTGAATACATAGACAAACTAAACGTCACTAGTATGCCTCTACTTGACTAGCTCGTTAATCAAAGATGGTTATGTTTCCTAACCATAGACATGTGTTGTCATTTGATTAACGGGATCACATTATTAGGAGAATGATGTGATTGACATGACCCATTCCATTAGCTTAGCACCCGATCGTTTAGTATGTTGCTATTGCTTTCTTCATGACTTATACATGTTCCTATGACTATGAGATTATGCAACTCCCGTTTGCCGGAGGAACACTTTGTGTGCTACCAAACATCACAACGTAACTAGGTGATTATAAAGGAGCTCTACAGGTGTCTCCAAAGGTAAAATGTTGGGTTGGCGTATTTCGAGATTAGGATTTGTCACTCCGATTGTCGGAGAGGTGTCTTTGGGCCCTCTCGGTAATGCACATCACATAAGCCTTGCAAGCATTGCAACTAATGAGTTAGTTGCGAGATGATGTATTACGAAACGAGTAAAGAGACTTGCTGGTAACGATATTGAACTAGGTATTGAGATACCAACGATCGAATCTCGGGCAAGTAACATACCGATGACAAAGGGAACAACGTATGTTGTTATGCGGTCTGACCAATAAAGATCTTCGTAGAATATGTAGGAGCCAATATGAGCATCCAGGTTCCGCTATTGGTTATTGACCGGAGACATGTCTCGGTCATGTCTACATTGTTCTCGAACCCATAGGGTCCGCACGCTTAAGGTTTCGATGACAGTTATATTATGAGTTTATGAGTTTTGATGTACCGAAGTTAGTTCAGAGTCCCGGATGTGATCATGGACATAACGAGGAGTCTCGAAATGGTCAAGACATAAAGATTGATATATTGGACGGCTATATTCGGACACCGGAAGTGTTCCGGGTGATTTCGGAGAAAACCGGAGTACCGGAGGGTTACCGGAACCCCCCCGGGAGAAGTAATGGGCCATATGGGCCTTAGTGGAGAAAGAGAAGGGCAGCCAGGGTGGGCCGCGTGCCTCCTCCCCCCTGGTCCGAATTGGACTAGGAAGGGGGGGGGGGGCGGCGCCCCCCTTTCCTTCTCCCTCCCCACTTCCTTCCCCCTCCTAGTAGGAGTCCTACTCCTACTAGGAGGAGGACTCCTCCTCGGCGCGCCTATAGGGCCGGCTGGCCTCCTCCCCTTGCTCCTTTATATACGGGGGCAGGGGGCACCCCTAGACACACAAGTTGATCCACGTGATCGTTTTCTTAGCCGTGTGCGGTGCCCCCGTCCACCATAATCCTCGATAATATTGTAGCGGTGCTTAGGCGAAGCCCTGCGACAGTAGAACATCAAGATGGTCACCACGCCGTCGTGCTGACGGAACTCTTCCCCGACACTTTGCTGGATCGGAGTCCGGGGATCGTCATCGAGCTGAACGTGTGCTAAAACTCGGAGGTGCCGTAGTTTCGGTGCTTGATCGGTCGGGCCGTGAAGACATACGACTACATCAACCGCGTTGTGCTAACGCTTCCGCTGTCGGTCTACAAGGGTACATAGATCACACTCTCCCCTCTCGTTGCTATGCATCACCATGATCTTGTGTGTGCGTAGGAATTTTTTTGAAATTACTACGTTCCCCAACACCTCTGTCGCCAATGTGGTATAGAAGAACTTCAACCCCCACAAGCCCAAGGGGAAGACTGGTGTCCAATAGAATATCGAGTTTAAGAAGAAGGGCAAGAAGACCTTCAAGAAAGATAAGAAGAAGGGTGGCTGTTTCACTTGTGGTTCAGATGAACATTGGGCTGCCAAGTGCCCAAACAAGTTTAAGAAGTCAGGACAGGACTCCAAGACTGTTAACATGATTGTGAGCAACGATGGGAGTGGGCCATCTGGGGACGGTAATTTGTTTACTGTATTTTCAGTTTGTCAGTCTACCGATTGGTGGATTGACACAGGTGCAAATATTCATGTGTGTGCTGACATTTCATTGTTTTCTTCTTATCAGACCATAGGGAACGAGTCCGTACTAATGGGAAACGACGCGAGTGCTTTTGTTCATGGTGTTGGCACGGTCGATCTGAAGTTTACTTCGGGAAGGATCGTACAACTGAAGAACGTGCAGCATGTCCCCGCCATCAAGAAGAATCTCGTTAGTGGTTCCCTTCTATGTAGAGAAGGGTTTAAATTGGTATTCGAGTCTAATAAAGTAGTTGTTACGAAGTATGGACTGTTTGTTGGAAAAGGTTATGAATGCGGAGGTCTGTTCTGCTTTTTCCTCATTGATTTTTGTAATAAAGTCGTGAACAATATTCATTCGAGTGGTAATGAAACAGAAATTTGGCATTCACGTCTTTGTCACATTGGTTTTGGTAGTATGGCGCGGTTAGCAAAATTGAATTTAATCCCAAGTTTCACTTTAGCCAAAGGTTTTAAGTGCCATTCGTGTGTGCAAGCAAAGCAACCTCGCAAGCCCCATAAGGTTGCGGAGGAGAGACATTTGGCACCGTTAGAACTCATACATTCTGATCTTTGTGAGATGAATGGTGTATTGACTAAAGGTGGAAAAAGATACTTCATGACACTGATAGATGATTCTACTAGATATTGCTATGTATATCTTTTAAACACTAAAGATGATGCTCTACACTACTTTAAAATCTATAAGGCAAAAGTTGAGAATCAACTTGAAAATAAAATAAAATGAGTTCGGTCAGATCGTGGTGGAGAGTATTTTTCTAATGAGTTTGATTCTTTCTGTGCAGAACACGGAATTATTCATGAGAGGACGCCTCCTGATTCACCTCAGTCAAATGGGGTTGCCAAACAGAAAAATCATACTCTAATAGATTTGGTTAATGCCATGTTAGATACATCGGGTTTATCCAAGGCATGGTGGGAGAGGCTATATTGACATCATGTCATGTCCTGAATAAAGTTCCAACAAAAGACAATGAGATCACTCCCTATGAACAATGGGAGAAGAGAAGAACAACACTCTCATACTTACGTACTTGGGGCTGCTTGGCGAAAGTCAATGTGCCAATCCCTAAAAAGCGTAAGCTTGGACCAAAGACCGTGGACTGCGTTAATTTGGGCAACGCTAAGAATAGCGCCGACTATAGATTTCTGGTAGTGAAATCTGAGGTACCTGACGTGAAGGTCGGTACGATAATGGAGTCTAAAGATGCTACATTCTTTGAGGATATTTTCCCTATGAGAGGTATGCAAAGCACTTCTAGGCCGGAATCTGATGAGTCTCCTGAACCCGCCATTCCTATGGAATATTATGAACAGACACATGATGGAAATCCTGAGGAGGATGACAAGGAAACCCTTGGTAGGGGCAAGAGACAGAGGACCGCAAAGTATTTTGGTGATGATTTCCTTTTATACCTTGTGGATGATACTCCCACTTCTATTTCAGAAGCTTATGCGTCTCCGGGTGCTGACTACTGGAAAGAAGCGGTCCGTAGCGAGATGGACTCCATCATGGCTAACGGGACATGGGAAATCACTGAACGCCCATATGGCTGTAAACCATTGGGTTGTAAAAGGGTGTTCAAAAAGAAGCTTAGGCCCGATGGTACGATTGAAAAGTACAAGGCTAGGCTTGTGGCCAAGGGCTATGACCAGAAAGAAGAGGAAGAATTCTTTGATACTTATTCACCTATGGCCAGACTGACCACCATTCGAGTATTACTCTCGTTGGCGGCCTCACATGGTCTTCTCGTCCACCAGATGGATGTTCAGACGGCTTTCCTGAATGGAGAGCTAAACGAGGAAATCTACATGCAACAACCAGATGGCTTTGTGATAGATGGTCAGGAAGGAAAAGTGTGTAGGTTGCTGAAATCTTTGTATGGCCTGAAACAAGCACCTAAGCAATGGCATGATAAGTTCAATACAACTCTGACATCTGTTGGTTTCGTTGTTAATGAAGCTGACAAATGTGTATACTATCGTCATGGTGGGGGCGTAGGAGTTATACTGTGCTTGTATGTTGATGACATACTGATATTCGAATCCAACCTCAAAGTCATTGAGGAGGTCAAGTCGTTTCTATCTCAGAACTTTGAGATGAAAGACCTTGGTATGGCTGATGTTATCTTAAACATCAAGCTACTGAGAGATAATGAGGGTGGTATTACACTTCTGCAATCCCATTATGTTGAGAAGGTGTTGAGTCATTTTGGATATGCGGACTGCACGCCATCTCAAACACCATATGATCCTAGCGTGTTGATTCGAAAGTCCAAAGGCACGGCTATAGATCAATTAGGATACTCTCAAATCATTGGTTCACTTATGTACCTAGCGAGCGCTACGAGGCCTGACATCGCTTTTGCTGTGAGCAAACTGAGTCGGTTTGTTTCAAAACCGGGTGATGTAAATTGGCATGCTGTTGAAAGAGTTATGCGCTATCTGAAGGATACTATGAACTATGGACTGCACTATACCAGATACCCGTCGATACTTGAAGGGTATAGTGACGCGAATTGGATCTCTGATGCTGATGAAATGAAAGACACAATTGGGTATATGTTTACTCTTGGAGGTGACGCTGTTTCCTGGAAGTCTTGCAAGCAAACGATCTTAACGAGATCGACAATGGAAGCAGAATTAACAGCATTAGACACATCTGGTGTCGAAGCAGGATGGCTTCGAGATCTTTTGATGGACTTGCCATTGGTTGATAAACCGGTTCCGGCTATCCTTATGAACTGTGACAATCAGACTATCATCACTAAGGTGAAAAGTTCAAAGGACAACATGAAGTCCAATAAACACATAAGAATGAGACTAAAAACTGTCAGAAAACTAAGAAACTCCGGAGTGATAGTGTTGGAGTATGTCCAAATGGCTAAGAATCTGGCAGATCCCTTTACAAAAGGGCTATCGCGTGTTGTGATAGATAATGCATCGAGGGAGATGGGTATGAGACCCACATGAGTTTCCATGGTGGTAACCCAACCTATGTGATCAGAGATCCCATGAAGTAGGACCTGGGAAAACAAACCAGTGGTTAACTGAGGAGAGTATTTTGACTAACCCACTCCGTTGGAGATGCACAACTCTCGGTAACTGTATGGAAGGTTGACTTTTGTCTTAATGTGTTCCAAGGCTTGTAAAAGCAAGATGCTATCCTACAGAGCGATCTTTGGAGGAACACACCTATATGAGCCTGACTACTGGTCATAGTCTATGAGATTAGGGTGATCTCTAGTAAGTTCATGAATAGGCCAGGAGTGACCAATATGCTCCATCCGAGGGGTCAGCCTTCGGCAGCCTAGTACTGGTAAGACACTTGGTGAAACTCCTTCATGCCAAATTGACAATTCAAGGCCTAGTCCATTGTTCAGTTGTGAAGGAGTGTAGCCTTTTGTTCTAGGTGGATGTTCAACCTTAACGGGTCTCCACTGAAAATACTGGTATATCAAAACAGAGTTTGGAACATAGGACAACACCATGGGCCTTCGGGATTTGGTGGGGGGTTGCTGAATATTAGTTGGGCTAATGGCCCATTTAACAATTTCAGGAAAATCCCTAAGGGCCCATGCTGTCAAGGGAGTGGTGTGAAATTTAGTCCCACATGGCTAGTTGAGAGAGATGTACACCAACTTATAAGGTGAGCTCTTCTCCCACTAGTATGAGTTGGTGTGAAGGAAGGAGATGTGTTCCACACGCGCGCTCCTCCTCCGCTGCCCGCCTCGCCACGCCTCGTCACAACCCACGCGCGTGCCGCTGGTTGCGGGTTGCAGGAATGAGCCGAGCCGATGCAATGTTTTACCGGTCAAAATTGGAGAGTCCATTACAGACACAAAATGAATGTGAGACGTCATATTCATTGCGGAAATGGAAACGTCCATAATAAATACGTTCTATTGTGGAGATGGAAACGTCTGTAATTAAACGTGTTTTTATGGAGATGAAACGTCTGTAATTAAATGGTTTTATTGCTGGACCGTTCTCCTACCCGACTGGCTATATATATGAGGCATTGCAGCTCAGCCACACGCACTTCACACCTCCACTGCTTCCTGATCGTTCTTTTCACTGCCGCTGCCCTCGGTGATCCCATCCCGTCTACCGCGTACACTGCTGATGGGAGAGCAGGCCTCCGAAACCCCGCTTCTCCAGATCCTGCACGGGAGAGAGGCGATTAGGTTTTTGGGGAGCGTCTCCTACGCGTCTGCTCGCCTCTGTTCAACTACTTCATCTATGTCGACTACTTCCGCGTCACCTTCGTCTTCACCATGAACACTGACGCCGATCGCGCGGCTGCCGAGAAGGCCGATGATGACAAGAGGATCGCCGACGGGGCTAACACCTCTGCTGCTGCTGCGGCCGACTGGCCTACTGGTGGGTATAACACATTTACCCTGCTCCTGTTTATTTTCATGTGTGCAATACTAGTGATTTGCGTAGATGTTTCTACTATCTGCCTAGTACTTGCGTACATCATCAAAATTCAGTATGTCATTAGCACTGCCTATGTCATGCTCATGATTTATTATTGGATTAAATTAATCAAACAATTTCTTAATTCCTCAACATGAGCACCTCCGAGAGCACCCTACCCCTATGAGCACATCCGATAGACTGAGCCGGCATATCATCTTGAGATTTTTAGGAAGTCATCATAGACACCTCGTAGTCGACAGAAACGTCTTCTAAATCCACTTTCTAAATAAATAAATTCAAAGTATATGTGTAGATATTTTTGAGAGAGTATGTGTGAGATTCTGCTGTTGCTAGCCATGGCAAATCGTTGGCACACCAAATAACTCCCAGCATGTTTTGTAACTACTTGGGTAGGGGAATGAGAGTTTTCACAAGGTTGTCTGTGGAGGGATTAGTCATTGGAAGTAGAGTTTTACTTCCATTCCCTTGATATATGATGATAAGTAGTATGGGATAAAACTTTGCTCACGAATTAACAGGTTTCCTTTGAGAAAAAATTGATGGGAATTGACTTCCTTCCATTCTCCATTTTTAATTCCCCCAAACCAAACAGACCGTCCGTGTTTTGACTGCCTTGTTCTTGCCAACAAATTAACTTCAGCAGCCGATGGGCAAGCCAAATAATCGGCTCCACCCAAATAGATGAGAAGGACGCAGTCAACTCCAATTTGTTGGTTGGGCAGGTGTTGCCTCAAATCTAAATGAACTTGAGTACAAATATTTATGAGTTAATTGCATCTATGGTACTCGAATTTGCATGATGAGTACAAATTCATACAATAACTTGAGGTTGACACAAACTAGTCATACAAGTTGAGTTTGGAAAACATTTAGGTACATTCCCGTTAACTTGCTGTCAACTTTGTCCTCATGGCACGCCAACATGGCAGCGGCTCCACAGTTCTCTCCCTATCAATGTGTGGGTCCCGCCTATCACATAGCAGGAGAAATTAATTTGTAACTAAAAATGTTGTAGGCGTGAATCAAACTGCACACCTCGGACCTTGCACAAACTGTGCTAACCATTGGTACAGTTGCCGCTTCTTTTTTAACTTAAACATAGAAGTTGTATTATATCTCTTTTGAGCGGGAGAAATAAATTGAAGAGAGAGAGAGAGAGAGAGCTGCGTGGGGATTAGAGCTTCTTTAATAGATCCGGCTAATCACCATCCAACAAAACCATTTTACAAAATCTGTTCCGCCGGAGCCCGCTCGGTACTACAAATCAGTTTCTAGGCTTTATTTTGACATCATCTAAATATTCATACCTACACCAAGTTAAATACTCGTGCTGCAATAGTTCACATTCAAAATCATACACAATATAAGAGGTAGCAATTTTTTCCATAAGAGTGCACAATCAAACAAAATTAAGCATGATCAAATTAAACAACATCAATGTTGCCAAGATCGTCGCCACCACCACTAGCCATAGCACCACCATCATCATCATCATCATCATCATCATCATCATCAAAACATTAACCAAAAAATGATCACCACCATTGCCGGAAGCACCACCATCAACTCCATTGGCCGAAGCACTATAGGGTAATGCAACAGAAAACAAAAAATTCTGACATACGCGCCAGCCCAGGACCACTACGAAGATGCATATAAGGTTTGATCTAATCGTTAGCAATTCGTAGGGCAATGTAAGTAGAGTTGGCAAAGATCATCGGTGCAGATCCCCGCAGCTAGGATTTTACAACCTCCCAACTGCGAGGATGTTCTCCCTCAGACGGCCCTTCAGATGGTCCCTCGGATAGCCCTTCGGGAGGCCCTCGGACAGAAGCTCGGACAACCCTTCAGGTGGCCCTCGGGCAGTCCCTCAGATAGCACCTCAACACGTCTGTCAAACTAAGATCGAAATTACAACCTCTCTACCAGGTTGCACACATCCGGTGTCAACTACCCAGCAGGGCTTCACCGTCCAAAACTATGCCCTATCAAAGACTAGACAACCTTTCGGCGTACGAAACTATTTCGCTGGGAGAGAGATAGAAAGCCAGAACATTGCATGGCATGTGTTGAGAGAGAAATTGGGGTGAAATGGAGAGCTCTCTCCACCTCTATTTATAGTGGGAGGCAAGAGGTAGAGGCCATGGGAAAATACCAAAAAGCTCTTGGGATATTTTCACCATAAACCCACAAAAAAAGGGGGGCAGGTGGAGCTCCATGGAGGCGCTCCTACTTGGGCCGTCCACCTTGTGTACCCCCCAAAGGGGGTCCCACCACCCCATGACATCACATTTGACTTTGGGGAAAAGCCCCAAAAGGTGGCTTTCCAAAAAGTCGCCAAAAGGGGGTTGTACCCTAATAGTGTTTTTCCCTCTGAGACTTTATGGATATATGTACTCAAGGACCATTGAAGTTATAGCATGAAAAATAAACATAATTACAAACTTGAAGATAAATAGTAACTCTTATTATTGCCTCTACGCCATATCTCCTACAACCACCACCACCTCCATTGCCGAAAGCTTCACCACCACCTCCTCCATTGTTGAAAGCTTCACCCTCGGGCCCTTGTCTTGCGACTTCGACCGTCCACCAGAGGGGGTGGAGGAGGCTCTCGTCCTCGAGCCGGCGATGGGAGGGAGCATAGTGGAAGTAGTTGGCATGGCGGCACGGAACACGACCACAGGAGGAGCGGGAGGACGAGGCGGCATCGATGGGGGCAGCGACGCATGAAGTCCACCAGCGGGTGGTTGCAGGTACTCCATGCCACCTATTGGGGGCACAACAAGGCGAGGCGGTGTGGGGTAGGGAAGATCGTCATCGGCGGCGGCAGCGTGGGGGTGGCAAAGAAGGGGCGGAAATGTCCCTCCTACCAAGTCGCGCACGTGATAGAGGA
>NC_041388.1:98577161-98613050 GCF_002162155.2 Triticum dicoccoides
GAAACCGTAAACCCAGGGGCGGGGGGAGGGAACTGGAGGCCCTGCAGCTGATCCAGAGTTGGAAGATCGAGAAGAGGGGTCTGGAGGGGGGGGGGTGAATAGACACTTAACAAGGCAAAGGTGCAGTTTTTAGATTCTCTTGGAATTTAGGCAGATTTTAGCACAAGTTAAATGGAAACCAATACAATCTACAGATGCATATCTAGAGAGTGAGCACCGGAAGAACAACATGCAAGTGCAAGAAAGTAAAGGGGGGGTAGATATAGGAAGATCAAACGCAATGAAGACATGGTGATTTTTGGCGTGGTTCCGATAGATGGTTCTATCGTACATCCACGCTGATGGAGACTTCAACCCATGGAGGGTAACGACTGCATGAGTCCATAGAGGGCTCCACCCATGAAGGGTGAAGAAGCAACCTTGTCTATTCCATCATGGCTTACGCCCATGGGGGACTAGTCTCAGTCGAGGTAGATCTTCACGAAGTAGGCGATCTCGTTACCCTTACAAACTCTTGGTTAAACTCCACAAGTTGAAAGAGCATGGTGCCCCCATGTGTGGTTTTGGTAATTGATGACAATCACTATGGACTAATTGTTGCCTTAAGCTATATTTGAAGGGTTTGTCCATAGGCATTTCTTGAAGTCCATTTGTTGGTTTCAAGGAGATTATGTAATGACCAAGGTGCTATTCAAGGAATTATCTATTGATTGGTCATAGAGAAGACATGATACAAGGTTGATCAAGACTAAGTCAAACAGTGAATCAAGTTGATCAACACACAAAGCGTACAATATGCACCGAGAGGTATGTTTCCATGGGTGTGCATCAAAAGGAAGATATCATATAACCCATGGAGGATGACATCAAGTGGTGATCGTCATCAAGGTTGCGGTGTGCAAGTTCAAGTGGAGCATCATGATGACCCACAAGTATAGGGGATCAATCGTAGTCCTTTCGATAAGTAAGAGTGTTGAACCCAATGAGGAGCAGAAGGAAATGACAAGTGGTTTTCAGCAAGGTAATCTCTGCAAGGTAATTTGTAACAAGCAAGTAACGGTAAATAAAGTGTAGCAAGGTAGCCCAATCCTTTTGTGGTAAAGGACATGCCAAACCGGTTTCTTATAATAAGCAAAGCGTTCTTGAGGGTACACGGGAGTTTCATCTAGTCACTTTCATCATGTTGGTTATATTCGTGCTCGCTACTTTGATAATTTGATATGTGGGTGAACCGGTGCTTGGGTGCTGTTCTTACTTGAACAAACCTCCCACTTATGATTAACCACATCACAAGCATCCGCAACTACGAGAAAAGTATTAAGATAAAATCTAACTAAGGGAGTCCTGGATTAGGGGGTGTTCGGATGGCCGGACTATACCTTCAGCCGGACTCCTGGACTATGAAGATACAAGATTGAAGACTTTGTCCCGTGTCCGGGAGGGACTTTCCTTGGCGTGGAAGGCAAGCTTGGCGATACGGATATGCAGATCTCCTACCATTGTAACCGACTTTGTGTAACCCTAACCCTCTCCGGTGCCTATATAAATCGGAGGGTTTTAGTCCGTAGGACAACATACACAACAACAATCATACCATAGGCTAGCTTCTAGGGTTTAGCCTCTCCGATCTCGTGGTAGATCTACTCTTGTACTACCCATATCATCAATATTAATCAAGCAGGACGTAGGGTTTTACCTCCATCGAGAGGGCCCGAACCTGGGTAAAACTTCGTGTCCCCTGCCTCCTGTTACCATCCGGCCTAGACGCACAGTTCGGGACCCCCTACCCGAGATCCGCCGGTTTTGACACCGACATTGGTGCTTCCATTGAGAGTTCCTCTGTGTCGTCACCGTCAGGCTTGATGGCTCCTACAATCATCAATGGCGATGCAGTCCAGGGTGAGACCTTCCTCCCCGGACAGATCTTCGTCTTCGGCGGCTTCGCACTGCGGGCCAATTCACTTGGCCATCTGGAGCAGATCGAAAGCTATACCCCTGGCCGTCAGGTCAGATTTGGAAGTTTAAACTACACGGCTGACATCCGCGGGGACTTGATCTTCGACGGATTCGAGCCACTGCCGAGCGCGCTGCACTGTCACGACGGGCATGATCTAGCTCTGCCGCCGAACAGTGCCCTGGAGGCCGCACCCGCATCGGCTTCGACCCTTAATTCGGAGCCAACTACGCCGATCGAGGATGGGTGGTTGGACGCCGCCTCGGGGGATGCGATCCCAATGGTGATCGAGCCGAACACCAGCCCCGCACTCTGCGAGACTCGTGACTCCAAGGAGCCGGACTCCTCTTCGGACTCCGAATCCTCCGCGCCCCTGCCGATCGAATCCGATTGGGCGCCGATCATGGAGTTTACTGCCGCGGACATCTTTCAGCACTCGCCTTTTGGCTATATTCTGAAGACACTGAAGTCTCTCTCTTTATCAGGAGAGCCCTGGCCGGACTACGGTCAGCAAGGTTGGGATTCAGACGATGAAGAAATTCAAAGCCCACCGACCACCCACTTTGTAGCCACTGTCGACGACTTAACCGGCATGCTCTACTTCGACTCCGAAGAGATCGACGGTATGGACGCCGATGAAGGAGACGATGAAGAACCAGCGCCTATCAGGCCCTGGAAAGCCACCTCGTCATATGACATATACATGGTGGACACCCCAAAAGAAGAAGATGGCGATGGAACAGCCGAGGATGACCCCTCCAAGATACAGCCTAAGCGCCGGCGTCACCGGCGCCGCTCAAAATCCCGCCAAAACAAATACGGTGATTCCAGCACCGGAGATAATAATACTCCGGAAAATGCTGAAGAAAACCCCCTCCAGCAAGATTTAGCACAGGAGGATGGAGAAACCAGCCCTCATGAGAGAGCGGCAGACAGAGAGGTCGAGGACGATAATTATATGCCTCCCTCCGAAGACGAGGCAAGCCTCGACGACGACGAATTCATCGTGCCAGAGGACCCCGTCGAGCAAGAGCGTTTTCAACGCAGGCTTATGGCCACGGCAAGAAGCCTCAAGAAAAAATAGCAACAACTTAGAGCTGATCAAGATTTGCTAGTCGACAGATGGACTGAAGTCCTTGCGGCCGAAGAGCATAAGCTCGAACGCCCCTCCAAGAGCTACCCAAAGCACAGGTTGCTACCCCGATTAGAGGAGGAAGCACTTGATGCGGCCGACCGGCCACCTCATGGCCGCGACAGAGAGGCCTCTCGGCCCTCCACTCAAGCCGCACCCCGTACCAAGGCACGGGAATATGCGCCGGACTTACGAGATATGTTGGAGGACAAAGCAAGGCAAACAAGATCGATCTACGGATCGCGTGGGTGCCCCACGGCTTGAGACGGTAACCGTCACGCCGGCCACAAATTCGGCAGGGCCGAACACAGTAGACAAAGCTCATTGGAGCTACGTCGTGATATAGCCCAGTACAGAGGCGCCGCACACCCACTATGCTTCACAGACGAAATAATGGATCATCAAATCCCCGAGGGTTTCAAACCCGTAAATATCGAATCATATGATGGCACAACAGATCCTGCGGTATGGATCGAGGATTATCTCCTTCATATCCACATGGCCCGCGGCGATGATTTCCACGCCATCAAATACCTCCCACTCAAGCTTAAAGGACCAGCTCGGCATTGGCTTAACAGCTTGCCAACAGGATCAATCAGTTGTTGGGAGGACCTGGAAGCCGCATTCCTCGACAATTTCCAGGGCACTTATGTGCGACCGCCAGACGCCGATGACCTAAGTCACGTAATTCAGCAGCTAGAGGAATCGGCCAGGCAATTTTGGACACGGTTCCTAACAAGGAAAAATCAAATAGTCTACTGTCCGGACGCTGAGGCCCTAGCAACCTTCAAGCACAATATCCGTGACGAGTGGCTTGCCCGGCACCTAGGACAGGAAAAGCCGAAGTCTATGGCAGCACTCACGACACTCATGACCCACTTTTGCGTGGAGAAGACAGCTGGCTTGCTCGTAACAACAATATGACCAAGAACCTTGGTAATTCGGATACCAGGGACAGTAGGGGCAGGTCGCGTCGCAATAAGCAGAAGCACCGCATTAACGGCGACAATGCTGAGGATACGACAGTTAATGCCGGATTCAGAGGCTCTAAATCCGGTCAGCAGAAAAAGCCATTCAAAAGGAATCCTAGGGGCCCGTCCAGTTTGGACCGAATACTCGACCGCTCGTGCCAGATACATGGCACCCCCGAAAAGTCGGCCAATCACACCAACAGGGATTGTTGGGTGTTCAAGCAGGCAGGCAAGTTAAATGCCGAAAACGAAGACAAGGGGCTGCATAGCGATGACGACGAAGAGCCCCGGTCGCCGAACAACAGTGGACAGAAGGGTTTTCCCCCACAAGTGCGGACGGTGAACATGATATACGCAACCCATGTCCCCAAAAGGGAGCGGAAGCGCGCGTTAAGGGACGTATACGCGGTAGAGCCAGTCGCCCCAAAGTTCATCCCATGGTCCTCCTGCCCGATCACCTTTGATCGAAGGGACCATCCCACTAGCATCCGTCATGGCAGATTTGCTGCATTGGTTCTAGACCCAATTATCGACGGATTTCATCTCACTAGAGTCCTTATGGACGGTGGCAGTAGCCTGAACCTGCTTTGCCAGGATACAGTGCGGAAAATGGGCATAGATCCCTCGAGGATTAAGCCCACCAAAACGACCTTTAAAGGCGTAATACCAGGTGTAGAGGCCAACTGTATAGGCTCAGTCACACTTGAAGTGGTCTTCGGATCTCCGGATAATTTCCGAAGTGAGGAGTTAATCTTCGACATAGTCCCATTCCGCAGTGGCTATCACGCACTACTCGGACGAACCGCATTCGCCAGGTTCAATGCGGTACCGCACTACGCATACCTTAAGCTCAAGATGCCAGGCCCTCGAGGAGTAATTACGGTCAATGGAAACACCGAAAGCTCCCTCCGAACGGAGGAGCACACGGCGGCCCTTGCAGCGGAAGTACAAAGCAGCCTCTCCAGGCAGTTCTCCAGTCCGGCCATTAAACAACCGGACACCTGAAGGAAATATGCCCTAGAGGCAATAATTAAGTTGTTATTTATTTCCTCATATCATGATAAATGTTTATTATTCATGCTAGAATTGTATTAACCAGAAACACAATACATGTGTGAATACATAGACAAACAGAGTGTCACTAGTATGCCTCTACTTGACTAGCTCGTTAATCAAAGATGGTTATGTTTCCTAACCATGGACAAAGAGTTGTTATTTGATTAACGGGATCACATCATTAGTTGAATGATCTGATTGACATGACCCATTCCATTAGCTTAGCACCCGATCGTTTAGTATGTTGCTATTGCTTTCTTCATGACTTATACATGTTCCTATGACTATGAGATTATACAACTCCCGTGTGCCGGAGGAACACTTTGTGTGCTACCAAACGTCACAACGTAACTGGGTGATTATAAAGGTGCTCTACAGGTGTCTCCAAAGGTACATGTTGGGTTGGCGTATTTCGAGATTAGGAGTTGTCACTCCGATTGTCGGAGAGGTATCTCTGGGCCCTCTCGGTAATGCACATCACTTAAGCCTTGCAAGCATTGCAACTAATGAGTTAGTTGCGGGATGATGTATTACAGAACGAGTAAAGAGACTTGCCAGTAACGAGATTGAACTAGGTATTGGAATACCGACAATCGAATCTCGGGCAAGTAACATACCGATGACAAAGGGAACAACGTATGTTGTTATGCGGTCTGACTGATAAAGATCTTCGTAGAATATGTAGGAGCCAATATGGGCATCCAAGTCCCGCTATTGGTTATTGACCGGAGACATGTCTCTGTCATGTCTACATTGTTCTCAAACCCATAGGGTCCGCACGCTTAAGGTTACGATGACAGTTATATTATGAGTTTATGCATTTTGATGTACCAAAATTTGTTCGGAGTCCTGGATGTGATCACGGACATGACGAGGAGTCTCGAAATGGTCGATACATAAAGATTGATATATTGGAAGCCTATGTTTGGATATCGGAAGTGTTCCGGGTGAAATCGGGATTTTACCTGAGTACCGGGAGGTTACCGGAACCCCCCGGGAGCTATATGGGCCATAGTGGGCCTTAGTGGAAAAGAGAAGAGGCAGCCCAACATGGGCCGCACGCCCCTCCCCTCCCTTCATCCGAATAGGACAAGGAGAGGGGGCCGGCCCCTCTCTCTCTTTTCCCCCCTCCGCGAATCCTATTCCAACTAGGATTGGGTGGGGGGGAATCCTACTACCAGAGGGAGTAGGACTCTCCTGGCGCGCCTCTCCTAGGCCGGCCGCACCCCCCTTTAGTCCTTTATATACGGAGGCAGGGGCACCCCAGAAAGACACAAGTTGATCCACGTGATCTTATTCTTAGCCGTGTGCGGCGCCCCCAGCCACCATAGTCCTCGATAATATTGTAGTGGTGCTTAGGCGAAGCCCTGCGACAGTAGTGCATCAAGATCGTCACCACGCCGTCGTGCTGACGGAACTCTTCCCCGACACTTTGCTGGATCAGAGTCCGGGGATCGTCATCGAGCTGAACGTGTGCTAAAACTCGGAGGTGCCGTAGTTTCGGTGCTTGATTGGTCGGGCCGTGAAGACGTACGACTACATCAACCAAACGCTTCCGTTGTCGATCTACCAAGGGTACGTAGATCACACTCTCCCCTCGTTGCTATGCATCACCATGATCTTGCGTGTGCGTAGGAATTTTTTTGAAATTACTACGTTCCCCAACAATGGCATCCGAGCCTAGGTTTTATATGTTGATGTTATATGCACGAGTAGAACACAAGTGAGTTGTGGGCAATATAAGTCATACTGCTTACCAGCATGTCATACTTTGGTTCGGCGGTATTGTTGGATGAAGCGGCCTGGACCAACATTACGCGTACGCTTACACGAGACCGGTTCTCCCGACGTGCTTTGCACATAGGTGGCTTGCGGGTGACAGTTTCTCCAACTTTAGTTGAACTGAGTGTGGCTACGCCTGGTCCTTGCGAAGGTTAAAACAGCACCAACTTGACAAACTATCATTGTGGTTTTGATGCGTAGGTAAGATTGGTTCTTGCTTAAGCCCGTAGCAGCCACGTAAAACTTGCAACAACAAAGTAGAGGACGTCTAACTTGTTTTTGCAGGGCATGTTGTGATGTGATATGGTCAAAACGTGATGAGATATAAGTTGTTGTATGAGATGATCATGTTTTGTTGAAGTTATCGGCAACTGGCAAAATCCTTATGGTTGTCTCTTTATTGCATAAGATGCAAGCGCCAAATAATTGCTTTACTTTATCGCTATGCGATAGCAATAGTTGCAAGAGCAATAGTTGGCGAGACGACGATGTGACGACATATTGATATAGATCAAGATGATGGAGATCATGGTGTCATGCCGGTGAAGATGGAAATCATGACGATGCTTTGGAGATGGAGATCAAAGGTACAAGATGATAATGGCCATATCATGTCACATATTTTGATTGCATGTGATGTTTATCTTTTATGCATCTTATCTTGCTTTGATTGACCGTAGCATTATAAGATGATCTCTCACTAAATTATCAAGAAGTGTTCTCCCTGAGTATGCACCGTTGCGAAAGTTCTTCGTGCTGAGACACCACGTGATGATCGGGTGTGATAGGCTCTACATTCAAATACAACGGGTGCAAAACAGTTGCACACGCAGAATACTCAGGTTATACTTGACGAGCCAAGCATATACAGATATGGCCTTGGAAAACGGAGACCGAAAGGTCGAGCGTGAATCATATAGCAGAGATGATCAACATAGCTATGTTCACCAATGAAACTACTCCATCTCACGTGATGATCGGACATGGTTTAGTTGATTTGGATCACGTAATCACTTAGAGGATTAGAGGGATGTCTATCTAAGTGGGAGTTCTTAAGTAATATGATTAATTGAACTTAAATTTATCATGAACTTAG
Organism: Triticum dicoccoides; assembly: GCF_002162155.2. Lineage (NCBI taxonomy): Eukaryota > Viridiplantae > Streptophyta > Magnoliopsida > Poales > Poaceae > Triticum > Triticum dicoccoides. The sequence continues at coordinate 98,585,153 of NC_041388.1, forward strand.
TCCTGGTAGTATTTTGCAAATTATGTTGTAGATCAATAGCTCGCATTGTTGCTTCCCTGTGTTTATTTTATATGTTCCTAGAGAAAATTGTGTTGAAAGATGTTAGTAGCAACGATGCGGATTGGATCCGTGATCTGAGGTTTATCCTCATTGCTGCACAGAAGAATTATGTCCTTGATGCACCGCTAGGTGACAGACCTATTGCAGCAGCAGATGCAGACGTTATGAACGCTTGGCTAGCTCAATATGATGACTACTTGATAGTTTACTGCACCATGCTTAATGGCTTAGAATCGGGACTTCAAAGACGTTTTGAACGTCATGGACCATATGAGATGTTCCAGGAGTTGAAGTTAATATTTCAAGAAAATACCCGAGTTGAGAGATATGAAGTCTCCAACAAGTTCTATAGCTAAAAGATGGAGGAGAATCGCTCAACTAGTGAGCATGTGCTCAGATTGTCTGGGTACTACAATCGCTTGAATCAAGTGGGAGTTAATCTTCTAGATAAGATAGTGATTGACAGAATTGTCTAGTCACCATCACCAAGTTAGTAGAACTTCATGATGAACTATAATATGCAAGGGATAACGGAAACAACTCCCAAGCTCTTCGTGATGCTGAAATCAACGAAGGTAGAAATCAAGAAAAACATCAAGTGTCGATGGTTGACAAGACCACTAGTTTCAAGAAAAGGGCAAAGGGAAGAAGGGGAACTTCAAGAAGAACGGCAAGCAAGTTGCTGCTCAAGTGAAGAAGCCCAAGTCTGATCCTAAGCCTGAGACTAAGTGCTTCTACTGCAAAGGGACTGGTCACTGGAAGCGGAACTATCCCAAGTGATTGGCGGATAAGAAGGATGGCAAAGTGAACATAAGTATATTTATATACATGTTATTGATGTGTACTTTACTAGTGTTTATAGCAACCCCTCAGTATTTGATACTAGATCAGTTGCTAAGAGTAGTAACTCGAAACGGGAGTTGCAGAATGAACAGAGACTAGTTAAGGGTGAAGTGATGACGTGTGTTGGAAGTGGTTCCAAGATTGATATGATCATCATCGCACACTCCCTATACTTTCGGGATTAGTGTTGAACCTAAATAAGTGTTATTTGGTGTTTGCATTAAGCATGAATATGATTTGATCATGTTTATTGTAATACGGTTATTCATTTAAGTAAGAGAATAAATTGTTGTTCTGTTTACATGAATAAAACCTTATATGGTTACACACCCAATGAAAATAGTTCGTTGGATCTCGATCATAGTGATACACATAATCATAATATTGAAACCAAAAGATGCAAAGTTAATAATGATAGTGCAACTTATTTGTAGCACTGTCGTTTAGGTCATATTGGTGTAAAGCGCATGAAGAAACTCCATGCTGATGGGATTTTGGAATCACTTGATTATGAATCACTTGATGCTTGCGAACCATGCCTCATGGGCAAGATGACTAAGACTCCGTTCTCCGGAGCGAGCAACTGACTTATTGGAAACAATACATACTGATGTATGCGGTCCGATGAGTGTTAAGGCTCACGGAAAGTATCGTTATTTTATGAACTTCACAGATGATTTGAGCAGATATGGGTATATCTACTTGATGAAACATAAGTCTGAAACATTTGAAAAGTTCAAAGTATTTCAGAGTGAAGTGGAAAATCATCGTGACAAGAAAATAAAGTTTCTACGATCTGATCGCGGAGACAAATATTTGAGTTACGAGTTTGGTCTTCAATTAAAACAATGTGGAATAGTTTCACAAACTCATGCCACATGGAACACCACGGCATAATGGTGTGTCCGAACGTCATAACCGTACTTTATTGGATATAGTGCAATCTATGATGTCTCTTACCGATCTACCACTATCGTTTTGGGGTTATGCATTAGAGACAACTGCATTCACGTTAAATAGGGCACCATCTAAATCCGTTGAGACGATGCCTTATGAACTATGGTTTGGCAAGAAACCAAAGTTGTCGTTTCTTAAAGTTTGGGGTTGTGATGCTTATGTGAAAAAGTTTCATCCTGATAAGCTCAAACCCAAATCGGAAAAATGCGTCTTCATAGGATACCCTAAAGAAAATGTTGGGTACACCTTCTATCACAGATCCGAAGGCAAGATATTTGTTGCTGAGAATGGATCCTTTCCAAGAAGGAGTTTCTCTTGAAAGAAGTGAGTGGGAGGAAAGTAGAAAACTTGATAAGGTAATTGTACCTTTTCCTTTATTGGAAAGTAGTTCATCACAGAAATTTGTTCCTGTGACTCCTACACCAATTAGTGAGGAAGCTAATGATGATGATCATGTAACTTCAGATCAAGTTACTACCGAACCTCGTAGGTAAACCAGATTGAGATCCGCACCAAAGTGGTACGGTAATCCTGTTCTGGAGGTCATGTTACTTGACCATGACGAACCTACGAACTATGAGGAAGCGATGATGAGCCCAAATTCCGAGAAATGGCTTGAGGCCATGAAATCTGAGATGGGATCCATGTATGAGAACAAAGTGTGGACTTTGGTTGACTTGCCCGATGATCAGCAAGCCATAGAAAATAAATGGATCTTCAAGAGGAAGACGGACGCTGATACTAGTGTTACTATCTACAAAGCTAGAATTGTCGCAAAAGGTTTTCGACAAGTTCAAGGTGTTGACTACGATGAGAGTTTCTCACTCGTATCTATGCTTAAGTCTGTCCAAATCATGTTAGCAATTGTCGCATTTTATGAAATCTGGCAAATGGATAAACAAAATTGCATTCCTTAATGGATTTATTAAAGAAGAGCTGTATATGATGCAACCAGAAGGTTTTGTCAATCCTAAAGGTGCTAACAAAATATGCAAGCTCCAGCGATCCATCTATGGACTGGTGCAAGCATCTCGGAGTCGGAATATACGCTTTGATAAGTTGATCAAAGGATATAGTTTTATACAGACTTGCGGTGAAGCCTGTATTTACAAGAAAGTGAGTGGGAGCACTACAGCATTTCTGATAAGTATATGTGAATGACATATTGTTGATCGGAAATAATGTAGAATTATTCTGCAAAGCATAAAGGAGTGTTTGAAAGGAGTTTTTCAAAGAAAGACCTCGGTGAAGCTTCTTGCATATTGAGCATCAAGATCTATAGAGATAGATCAAGACGCTTGATAAGTTTTTTCAATGAATACATACCTTGACAAGATTTTGAAGTAGTTCAAAAATGGAACAGTCAAAGGAAGAGTTTCTTGCCTATGTTACAAGGTGTGAAATTGAGTAAGACTCAAAGCCCGACCACGGCAGAAGATAGAAAGAGAATGAATGTCATTCCCTATGCCTTGGTCATAGGTTCTATAAAGTATGCCATGCTGTGTACCAGATCTATTGTATTCCCTACCACTGAGTTTGGCAAGGGAGTACAATAGTGATCTAGGAGTAGATCAATGGACAGCGGTCAAAATTATCCTTACTGGAATAAGGACATGTTTCTCGATTACGGAGGTGATAAAAGGTTCATCGTAAAGGGTTACGTCGATGCAAGTTTTGACACTGATCCAGATGATTCTAAGTCTCAATCTGGATACATATTGAAAGTGGGAGCAAATAGCTAGAGTAGCTCCATGCAGAGCATTGTTGACATAGAAATTTGCAAAATACATGCGGATCTGAATGTGACAGACCCGTTGACTAAACTTCTCTCACAAGCAAAACATGATCACTTTTTGGGTCTTAATCACATAGTGATGTGACCTAGATTATTGAATCTAGTAAACCCTTTGGGTGTTAGTCACATGGAGATGTGAACCAATCACATAAAGATGTGAACTATTGATGTTAAATCACATGGCGATGTGATCTAGATTATTGACTCTAGTGCAAGTGGGAGACTGAAGGAAATATGCCCTAGAGGCAATAATAAAGTTATTATTTATTTCCTTATATCATGATAAATGTTTATTATTCATGCTAGAATTGTATTAACCGGAAACACAATACATGTGTGAATACATAGACAAACAGAGTGTCACTAGTATGCCTCTACTTGACTAGCTCGTTAATCAAAGATGGTTATGTTTCCTAACCATGGACAAAGAGTTGTTATTTGATTAACGGGATCACATCATTAGTTGAATGATCTGATTGACATGACCCATTCCATTAGCTTAGCACCCGATCGTTTAGTATGTTGCTATTGCTTTCTTCATGACTTATACATGTTCCTATGACTATGAGATTATACAACTCCCGTGTGCCGGAGGAACATTTTGTGTGCTACCAAATGTCACAAAGTAACTGGGTGATTATAAAGGTGCTCTACAGGTGTCTCCAAAGGTACATGTTGGGTTGGCGTATTTCGAGATTAGGATTTGTCACTCCGATTGTCGGAGAGGTATCTCTGGGCCCTCTCGGTAATGCACATCACTTAAGCCTTGCAAGCATTGCAACTAATGAGTTAGTTGCGGGATGATGTATTACAGAACGAGTAAAGAGACTTGCCGGTAACGAGATTGAACTAGGTATTGGAATACCGACGATCGAATCTCGGGCAAGTAACATACCGATGACAAAGGGAACAACGTATGTTGTTATGCGGTCTGACCGATAAAGATCTTCGTAGAATATGTAGGAGCCAATATGGGCATCCAGGTCCCGCTATTGGTTATTGACCGGAGACATGTCTCGGTCATGTCTACATTGTTCTCGAACCCGTAGGGTCCGCACGCTTAAGGTTACGATGACAGTTATATTATGAGCTTATGCATTTTGATGTACCGAAATTTGTTCGGAGTCCTGGATGTGATCACGGACATGACGAGGAGTCTCGAAATGGTCGAGACATAAAGATTGATATATTGGAAGCCTATGTTTGGATATCGGAAGTGTTCCGGGTGAAATCGGGATTTTACCGGAGTACCGGGAGGTTACCGGGACCCCCCGGGAGCTATATGGGCCATAGTGGGCCTTAGTGGAAAAGAGAAGAGGCAGCCCAACATGGGCCGCGCGCCCCTCCCCTACCTTGGTCCGAATAGGACAAGGAGAGGGGGCCGGCCCCTCTCTCTCTTTCCCCCCCTCCGCGAATCCTATTCCAACTAGGATTGGGGGGGGGGGGAATCCTACTCCCAGAGGGAGTAGGACTCTCCTGGCGCGCCTCTCCTAGGCCGGCCGCACCCCCCCCCTTTAGTCCTTTATATACGGAGGCAGGGGCACCCCGGAAAGACACAAGTTGATCCACGTGATCTTATTCTTAGCCGTGTGCGGCGCCCCCAGCCACCATAGTCCTCGATAATATTGTAGTGGTGCTTAGGCGAAGCCCTGCGATAGTAGTGCATCAAGATCGTCACCACGCCATCGTGCTGACGGAACTCTTCCCTGACACTTTGCTGGATCGGAGTCCGGGGATCGTCATCGAGCTGAACGTGTGCTAAAACTCGGAGGTGTCGTAGTTTCGGTGCTTGATCAGTCGGGCCGTGAAGACGTACGACTACATCAACCAAACGCTTCCGTTGTCGATCTACAAAGGGTACGTAGATCACACTCTCCCCTCGTTGCTATGCATCACCATGATCTTGCGTGTGCGTAGGAAATTTTTTGAAATTACTACGTTCCCCAACAACACCGTCAAGCGCGCCCGGAGTAACCTACAACAAGACCGCCTGGCACGATCCGAGCAGGCGTAGCAATGCGGCCCCAACCCCAGCCCTCGCAAAAATGCGACACTAGTACTTCGCGTGCATAACTACGCTCTAGAAATACCATGGGTACAGGGGGGAGGGGCACCATCACGGCACACCCGAAACACGGCTTAAACCGCACCAGGGGCTGCCGATTTTTTAATATTCTCTTACTTTCAGGACTCCACTCTTCGGAAGGCCTGCTCGGCAGTTCAATTGCCGCACACACGATGCAAGAACCAGGGAAGCAGACAAGCCACGCCGCATTACGGAACTCCCAGGTGGTCTCTATCACGAGCAGTATACCTGTTTCGCATACTATTCCGCAGCTTGCCCCTGGAACGGACATGTTACATAGTCCAACCTTTTTCTTATCGCATTATTTGTATCGTCCTGCTTTGATCGCAGCCCTCTTTAATAAACAGTGCATAGCTTTTGTCTATTTCTGCATTACTCTTATATATATATATATATATATATATATATATATATATATATATATATATATATATATATATATATATATATATATATATGTTCCTTAACAACATATTGCACCCGTACACTTTGGTATGGCCTAAATACGCCAGGGGCTTTAGTACCCCTCAATATGGTGTGAGAAGTCCGAACACTTTAACAAGTGCGGCACCCCGAACTTATAGCATTATATGCATCGGCTCCGAATCATGTCTTGGGTCAATAGTTGGGTTTGCCCGGCTCCTATGTTTTGGTGCCTTACGTTCCGCTATATCGGCTAAGGTAGCAGTAGGAGAACCACTGCGATTGTGCCCCAGTTGAGCTGGGTCGAGCACCTAAGTGGAGAAAGCTAAAACTGACTGTCATGATGAAGCGAGAGCTGGTCGCTGTTCGAGAGGTTTTTCGTGTCCCTAACGACTTATGCCGCTTAGAGCAAGGAGCCGGCTCTGTCCGGCCAAGGCGTGGATAGCGCCCCGAACTCGGTCTTCCGAATACCAGGGGCTTCGCCGAAATTTAAAATTATAGAATTCTATGGCTAAGTGAGAGTGTTCACGCATTATAGTCCGATTGCCTTGTTCGTTGGGCTGAGCGCTTCCCTCGAAGGACCCAAACATGGGAAAAAGAGCGCTCAGGTTTATCCCCGAACGCCCCAGCACTAGCGGCACGGGGGCAGAAGCCGACAACTTGCCATCTCTCAGAATTGATAAACAGCCGCACAGAAGGTAATATTTTAAATTCCAACAGCATTGCTTAGCGCATATGAACAAGTTTTCAGCGCACAGGACAAAACGAGCAAGTTTCACTCAAAAATTACATCCCTAGAACATTCATCCACCACAAGGCAGGCACCCTTCAGAACATCCTTATAATAATTCTCAGGCTTGCGATACTCTTTCCCCGGTGGTGGCCCGTCCTTCACAAGCTTCCCAGCATCCAGCTTGCCCCAGTGCACCTTAGCACGGGCAAGGGCCCTAGGGGCACCTTCAATGCAGACGGAGTGCTTGATGACTTCTAGCCTTGGACAGGCCTCCACCAGCCGCCGCACCAGCCCGAAATAGCTCCCAGTCAGAGCCCCTCCAGGCCACAGCCGAACTATGAGGCCCTTCATGGCCTGTTCGGCCGCCTTGTGGAGCTCGACCAGTTGCTTCAGCTGGTCGCTCAGGGGCACGGGGTGTCCGGCCTCAGCATACTGAGACCAGAACACCTTCTCTGTCGAGCTGCCCTCCCCGGCTCGATAGAATGCGGCGGCATCGGACACACTCCGCGGAAGATCTGCGAACGCTCCTGGAGAGCTTCGGATTCGGGTAAGTAACAAATAACTCACGTTTATGTCTTTGCTTTGCATAAAGAATGCCTTACCCGCTGCTATCTTCTTCACCTCATCCAACTCCTGGAGGGTCTTCTGGGATTCGGCCTTGGCAGACTTGGCATTTTCAATAGCCCCCGCAAGCTCGGACGCTCGCGTCTTTGAGTCAAGCTCCAAACTCTCATGTTTTTCCATGAGAGCCTGGATCACATTATTAGGAGAATGATGTGATTGACATGACCCATTCCATTAGCTTAGCACCCAATCGTTTAGTATGTTGCTATTGCTTTCTTCATGAATTATACATGTTCCTATGACTATGAGATTATGCAACTCCCGTTTGCCGGAGGAACACTTTGTGTGCTACCAAACGTCACAATGTAACTAGGTGATTATAAAGGAGCTCTACAGGTGTCTCCAAAGGTAAAATGTTGGGTTGGCGTATTTCGAGATTAGGATTTGTCACTCCGATTGTCGGAGAGGTATCTCTGGGCCCTCTCGGTAATGCACATCACAAAAGCCTTGCAAGCATTGCAACTAATGAGTTAGTTGTGAGATGATGTATTATGAAACGAGTAAAGAGACTTGCCGGTAACGAGATTTAACTAGGTATTGTGATACCGACGATTGAATCTCGGGCAAGTAACATACCGATGACAAAGGGAACAACGTATGTTGTTATGCGGTCTGACCGATAAAGATCTTCGTAGAATATGTAGGAGCCAATATGAGCATCCACGTTCCGCTATTGTTTATTGACCGGAGACATGTCTCGGTCATGTCTACATTGTTCTCGAACCCGTAGGGTCCGCATGCTTAAGGTTTCGATGACAGTTATATTATGAGTTTATGAGTTTTGATGTACCAAAGTTAGTTCGGAGTCCCGGATGTGATCACGGACATAACGAGGAGTCTCGAAATGGTCGAGACATAAAGATTGATATATTGGACGGCTATATTCAGACACCGGAAGTGTTCCGGGTGATTTTGGAGAAAACCGGAGTACCGGAACCCCCCGGGAGAAGTAATGGGCCATATGGGCCTTAGTGGAGAAAGAGAAGGGCAGCCAGGGTGGGCCGTGCACCTCCTCCCCCTTGGTCCGAATTGGACTAGGAAGGGGGGGCGGTGCCCCCCCTTTCCTTCTCCCTCCCCACTTCCTTCCCCCTCCTAGTAGGAGTCCTACTCCTACTAGGAGGAGGACTCCTCCTTGGCGCGCCTATAGGGCCGGCCGGCCTCCTCCCCTTGCTCCTTTATATACGGGGGCAGGGGGCACCCCTAGACACACAAGTTGATCCACGTGATCATTTTCTTAGCCGTGTGCAGTGCCCCCTTCCACCATAATCCTCGATAATATTGTAGCGGTGCTTAGGCGAAGCCCTGCGACAGTAGAACATCAAGATCGTCACCACGCCGTCGTGCTGACGGAACTCTTCCCCGACACTTTGCTGGATCAGAGTCCGGGGATCGTCATCGAGCTGAACGTGTGCTAAGACTCGGAGGTGCCGTAGTTTCAGTGCTTGATCGGTCGGGCCGTGAAGACGTACGACTACATCAACCACGTTGTGCTAACGCTTCCGCTGTCGGTCTACAAGGGTACGTAGATCACACTCTCCCCTCTCGTTGCTATGCATCACCATGATCTTGCGCTCGCGTCTTTGTGTCAAGCTCCAAACTCTCATGTTTTTCCATGAGAGCCTGGAGCTCTTGCCGCACCTTGCCAACCTCGGCCTCATACTTCTCCCGCTCGGCGCGCTCCGTGGCCGCCCTCTTCTCGGCCTCGACCAGCGCTTGCTTAAGGGTCGCCACCTCAGACGTGGCCCCTACAATAGCTACGATAATCCTGTCATTTTTTGCAATTGCACCTTTTATATATATTTAAACAAGGTATTTCTTACCTTCATTGTCCCCGAGCTGCTTCTTGGCACGCCCGAGCTCTCGCTCGGACCGCTCAAGGTTCTGCTTTAGTGTGTCCACTTCCGCAGTCAGTGCGGCGGACGCAAGCAGAGAAGCCAGCATACACATATTGACTCCTTTTTGTTAGACTCCTGCGAATTTTATTTGATCCTCTATTCGGCTTTTCTTCCCGAACGCCAAACAGAGCATCAGGGGCTACTGTCTATGCAGTAATATTATTTACACATTCTTCACTTACCTCAAAGCATGTTAAAAGGCTAGTACAAGCTTCAGTCAGTCCGCTCTTGGCGGACTGAACCTTCTGGACCACCGCACTCATTATGGCGCGATGCTCCTCGTCGATGGAGGCGCCTTGGAGCGCCTCCAACAGATTGTCCGGCGCCTCCGGTTGGACGGAGGTCACCGGCTTGGTGGGCTTGCTCCTCCTCGAAGGAGGTCCCCCGCCGGACTCTGGAACCTTTGAAGGTTCCGGAGCGGTGTCCGGTCTAGGGCCGGACTTGGAGCCCTGGGGGGTTTCATCCCCTTTACTCCCGGAGTCCGGGAGGTCGCCTCGCGGCGCCTCCTGGACCACCTCCTCCCGGCTTGGAACCTGTTGGGACAACACTTCGGTGTCGTCCGTAGGGCGGGGGGAGGAAGCCGTCGGAAGCGAGTTCACATCCGACGAGTCTAGTGAGCCGCTCGACGACGTGTCGAGCTGGTCTTTGGGTGGGCTGCATAAACATATTCGACATGAGGGAAAGCTGTGCAATAAACGGATACTATGAATTACTATGGTATCCGGATACTTACGATTTTGCCACGGGCTTGGCCCTGGGTGGCCACTCCTCTCCGACGTCGTCGGCGTCGGTGGAGTAGTCCAGAGGAAGGGTTTTCCCCTTCTTGGACCCTCCGGCCTCCCCGGTGAGGGCGGCCTTCCTTTTCTTCTCTCCTCCTGCTGGAGGGGGAGAGGTCTCGCCTTCTTCCTCCTCGTCTTCATGGGAGGAATGCGCCTCGGAACCGTCGGATGATGGATCCGACACCTCCTGGCGCCAGGCACTCTTTCGAGTCCCCATGGCCTTTTTCGCGGCCTTCTTCTCCGGCACCACATAGGGTGCCGGAACCAGCAGCTTCGCCAAGCGAGTGTCTGCTGGGCCTTCGGGCAAAGGAGCCGGACAGTTGATCTGTCCGGACGTCACCTGCCAATCCTGTCAAAGGTAAGGGAGCTTAGATCCCGCATGGAGTCAAACTATGAAAAACTGATACCATGTAAAAGGAAAAACAGCTTACCGCGAGAGCGTGATGCTGCGCACTGAATCCGCGATCCTCGTTAGCGGATGCGGGAGCCTCGGCGCCCTTGAAAAGCACCTTCCAGGCATCTTCATACGTCGTGTCGAAGAGCCTGCTCAGAGTTTGGTGCCGCGCCGGGTCGAACTCCCACAGGTTGAAAGCCCGTTGTTGACATGGGAGGATCAAGCGGATGAGCATAACCTGGACTATGTTGACAAGTTTGAGCTTCTTGTCCACCAGGGTTTGGACGCATGTTTGGAGTCCGGTCAGCTCTCCTTTTTTACCCCACAACAGGCCCGTCTCCTTCCAGGAGGTGAGCCGCGTAGGGGGTCCGAATCAAAACTTGGGGGTTGCGACCCATTCGGGGTCGCGCGGCTCGGTGATGTAAAACCACCCTGATTGCCACCCCTTCAGGGTCTCCACAAAGGAGCCCTCGAGCCATAAGACGTTGGCCATCTTGCCCACCATGGCGCCTCCGCACTCCGCCTGGTTGCCACGCACCACCTTTGGCTTGACATTGAAAGTCTTGAGCCATAGGCCGAAATGGGGGCGGATGCGGAGGAAAGCCTCGCACATGACGATAAACGCCGAGATGTTGAGGACAAAGTTTGGGGCCAGATCGTGGAAATCCAGGCCATAGTAGAACATGAGCCCCCGGACAAATGGGTGAAGAGGGAAGCCCAGTCCGCGGAGGAAATGGGGGAGGAACACCACCCTCTCATGGGGCCTAGGGGTGGGGATGAGCTGCCCCTTTTTGGGAAGCCGGTACGCAATGTCGTTAGACAAGTATCCGGCCTTCCTCAGTTTTTTGATGTTCCCCTCCGTGACGGAGGAGACCATCCACTTGCCTCCCGCTCCGGACATGGCTGAAGAAGGTTGAGGTGGGGAGTGCGGACTTGGGCACTGGAGCTCAAGTACGCGAGAATGGATAAGCAAAGGAGGAAGAAGACGTAGGTGAAAAGGTGGATCCTTATCCCCTTATATGGGTGGACGCAACTACGTGTCCCCACCAGCCTGGTAAAACTAGCTTATCTCCAAGCGCCGTAATCAATGGCGCGGTTGGGTTACCCACGCCCATATTGATGAGAATCTCGGAATAAGGGGACACGATCTCTGCTTCAACAAGACGTGCCAAGGAAACCGCCTCGCATGACGTGCTAAGGTGGGATAATGAAACGACTCGGATAAAGGCTTGGCCGTGGTGTGTCATACTACGGAATACGTCAGCGGATTTGATTTGTGTAAATATTATTCTCTCTATGGCAATATGTGGAAACTTATTTTGCAGAGCCGGACGCTATCTTTGTGTTCAAAATCTTCTATGAAGTACTTGGAGGAGGAACCCGCCTTGCAATGCCGAAGACAATCTGCGCGCCGGACTCGTCGTCATTGAAGCCTGGTTCAGGGGCTACTGAGGGAGTCCTGGATTAGGGGGTGTCCGGATGGACGGACTATACCTTCAGCCGGACTCCTGGACTATGAAGATACAAGATTGAAGACTTCGTCCCGTGTCCGGGAGGGACTTTCCTTGGCGTGGAAGGCAAGCTTGGCGATACGGATATGCAGATCTCCTACCATTGTAACCGACTTTGTGTAACCCTAACCCTCTCCGGTGCCTATATAATCCGGAGGGTTTTAGTCCGTAGGACAACATACACAACAACAATCATACCATAGGCTAGCTTCTAGGGTTTAGCCTCTCCGATCTCGTGGTAGATCTACTCTTGTACTACCCATATCATCAATATTAATCAAGCAGGACGTAGGGTTTTACCTCCATCGAGAGGGCCCGAACCTGGGTAAAACTTCGTGTCCCCTGCCTCCTGTTACCATCCGGCCTAGACGCACAGTTCGGGACCCCCTACCCGAGATCCGCCGGTTTTGACACCGACACTAACCATAACATTAAACATTTGGATCCAAATCGGCCCCTTACGAAGTAGCACATAAACTAGGGTTTAAGCCTGTGTCACTCTAGCAACCCATCATCTAATAACTACTCCACAATGCATTCCCTTAGGCCCAAATATGGTGAAGTGCCATGTAGTCGACGTTCACATGACACCACTAAGGGAATCACAACATACATATCATCAAAATATCGAACACATATCAAGTTCACATGATTACTTGCAACAAGATTTCTCCCGTGACCTCAAGAACGAAAGTAGCTACTCACAAATGATAATCATGCTCAAAATCAGAGGGGTATTAAATAGCATAATGGATCTGAACATATAATCTTCCACCAAATAAACCATATAGTAATCAACTACAAGATGTAATCAACAATACTAGTCACCCACAGGTACCAATCTGAGGTTTCGGTACAAAGATTGAACATAAGAGATGAACTAGGGTTTGAGAGGAGATGGTGTTGTTGAATATGTTGATGGATATTGGCCTCCCAAAGATGAGAGGGTTGTTGGTGATGATGATGGCTTCCATTTCCCCCTCCGGGAGGGAAGTTCCTACGGCGGAATCGCTCCGTCGTAGGGCAAAAGTGCTCCTGCCCAAGTTCCGCCTCGAGACGGTGGCACTCTGTCCTGAAAGTCCTCCCCTTATTTTTTTCTAGGTCAAAATGACTTATATACCAAAAGATGGGCAGTGGAGGTGGGATGGGCTGAGCACAACCCACTAGGGCGCGCCTGGGGGCCCTGGTGAAAGGATCGATATGGTTGACTAGAGGGGGGTGAATAGGCAACTAACAATTTTTAGGTTTTCTTTACCAAATTAAACTTAGCGTCAAAGTAGGTCATCTAGATATGCAACTAGGTGAGCAACCTATATGATGCAACAACAACAAGCACACAAGCAAGAAAGGGATGCAACACAAAATAGGCTTGCACAAGTAAAGGTAAGAGATAACCAAGAGTGGAGCCGATAGAGGAGAGGATGTGTTACCGAAGTTCCTTCCCTTTGAGAGGAAGTACGTCTCTGTTGGAGCAGTGTGGAGGCACAATGCTCCCCAAGAAGCCACTAGGGCCACTGTATTCTCCTCACGCCCTCACACAATGCGAGATGCCGTGATTGCACTATCGGTGCCCTTGAAGTCGGTGACCTAACCTTTACAAACAAGGTTGGGGCTATCTCCACAACTTAATTGGAGGCTCCCAACGATACCACGAAGCTTAAACACAATGGAATATGGCTCCGCGGTGACCTCAACCGTCTAGGGTGCTCAAACACCCAAGAATAACAAGATCCGTAAGGGATTAGTGGGGGGAATCAAATTTCTCTTGCTGGAAGTGTAGATCGGGGCCTTCTCAACCAATCCCTAGAAAATCAACAAGTTTGATTAGCTAGGGAGAGAGATCGGGTGAAAATGGAGGTTTGAGCAACAATGGAGCTTGGGGAGAGAAGAGGTGGTCTTCTTGGGGAAGAAGACCCACTTTATATAGTGGGGGAAAAGATCCAACCATTATCCTCTCACTCAGCCCGCGCGGTGCGGTACTACTGCACATAGCCGCGGTACTACCGCAATGGGTCGCAGTACTACTGCTGGACAGTGCGGTACTACCGCTTGCGCGGTTGTGACCAGACGAGGCCCTGTTGCACAAGGCAATGAGCGGTAGAACCGCCGGAGCGGTACTATCACGCGCCCCTATGGTACTACCGCAAGGCAGGGCTCTACTGGCGCTGAAAACAACACATAATTAATAAATTACTTCTGTAACTACTTTTGCTGAGCTTAGGGTTGTGCAAAAGTCCGGCACGGTACTACCGCTCACAGGGAGCGGTACTACCGCGTAGGGGCGGAAGTAAAAAATTACTTCCGCACCTACTTCCACATGCGCTGTCAGGGATGGAGGTAGCGGTACTACCGCTCGCCAGGAGCGGTACTACCACTCGCCAGGAGCGGTACTACCACTGGGTGCAGTACTATCGCTCGCTTGAGCGGTACTACCGCATGCCCCTGTGGTACTACTGCTCCCTTGAGCAGTACTACCGCACGCCACAGATGCTTTAGCATTTGGCAGCCTTCATATCACAAAGACATGAATAACTGGATGGTGCTCCATCGAAGCAAAGGAAAGGCGATGCAAAGGAACATATGTGTACGTGTTGATTCCACCCTAACCTTTCTGGAGCAGACCCCCTCTTAATAGTACGGCTTTCCTACAATTCAAATCCCCCGGAAATAAACATAGAGAACTGCCGTCTTCGATAGGCTCCGAGGGGCACCGAATCGTCTTGTGCCTAGACATGAGATATCTGAAATGCTCAAAGCACACAATTAGTCCGCAAATGCACTGTCATCAATCACCAAAACCACTTAGGGAGAAATATGCCCTTACAATCTCCCCCTTTTTGGTGGATTGATGACAATACGGGATTTGCACATAGAGATATAGAATGAACCTAAGCAAACCCAAAATCTATAAAATATAGACAGGCTCCCCCTAGATGTGTGCACTCTATAGATATGCTTTGGACTGCACAACACACACACTAGGATCAACACTTCCACTATATTTTATAGACAAGGCAATCTTTGCAACAAATTAAGTGACACTAAGCATGGAGGCAAGTAATAGTAAGTGAGCATGAAGTAAAGGGCACAAGACAAAATAAGCTACTAAACATACTAGACAATAAAAGGATAATAGACAAGGCATATGTCTCACACCATATGATAGAATAAGTCTTCTGGTCTCACACGCAACTAACACCAACCAAAGCAACGAAGGTTCAACGAAACAAAAGCAAGGAGACAAAAACTCGCAAATTAACCCGCAAATCCTACACTCTCTCCCCCTTTGGCACCGAGACACCAAAAATGCAAAGAGGACACCTAAGACACAGGTGGTAGCTCCCACTGAAGTGATCACCCATCAATCTCCTCATCCGTCTTAGCAGCAGGAATGGACTCCTCATCTGACTCAGCCCACTAATAGCCTTGCTTCGTCATCCAGGCAGCCTCGGGAGTGATGTTCTTCTCCGACCCGCTCGAGACGTGCTCGCCAAGCTTCCTCAAGATCTGCTTGTCGCGCTGGCGACTCTCCTTCTAAGCAACGTGAGTCTGGTACTGCCCCTTGGCCTGCATGCATAATAGAGCCTTCATCTTGGCCTTGAGATTCTTAGCCCAAGATGGCTCAGCAGAGGGAGGTGCATACCCCTCAGAACTGTCCTCCGCCTCCTCCTCCTCAATCTCATCATCATCAACGTCCATGCGGGCAGCTTCTGCCTCAGCCTGGGTAGTGGTGTTAGCCCACTTGTTCTTCTGGCGCAGCTTAATGGGCTCATGGCGAATCCAGTTGGGAGCATGAGACTCTTCACCCAGAAAGAGCTTCTCCCATGTCTTTGAAATCAGGAGGTGCAGATAAGGGCCGTAGATAGGAACCTTGCTATGGAACACATCATACTGAAGCTCACTCCACATGATGTGAGAGACATCAAGTGGTCCAGGTTGTTGATGACGCGCTTCCTCAAAAGTAAGCATCATGTCCACAAGATAGGAATGCACCTTGTCCTTGTCACCCATGCAAGGGAAAAGAGTGTTGTGGAAGATTCAGTGCATGATGTCGAGGAACGAGTTCAACACATAAGACTTCTTGCCATTGGTAAAGTCTTCTCAACAAGGTAGGGTTGAAGCTTGTTCTTGGAAGCAGACTCTGGGTTGGCATGTGGGCGGATACCAACGGGCACATCAAGCCCCTCATCATGAACGTGCAACATCTCCATGAACTCCTTCCACTCAGCAGTCATCCTCTTCCCATTTGTCATCCAAGTCATGCTCTGCTTCTCATCCGTGTGGAAATGGACAGAAGCAAAGAACTGAGCCACAATCTCCGGGTCAAAGTCAAGGTGAAAAGTGATGATCTCCTCAATACCAAACTGCTCCACCAAGTCTAGCCGCTCACTAAAATATGTTTGGTTCTTCCTCAGATGGTGCATGTCAATCCACTGAACGGGTACATAGATGTTCTGCTTGGCCTTGATCACATCTACTCCCTCCGTTCCGAATTACTTGTCTTAGATTTGTCTAGATACGGAGGTATCTAGCACTAAAATAAGTCTAGATACATCCATATCTAGACAAATTCAAGACAAGTAATTCAGAACGGAGGGAGTAGGAAGATGAGATTTTGTTGCTTGGTTCAAAACAAGTCATTGCCCCTTATGAGTTCCCTAGGCTTGATATAGGGGTTGAGCTTCCTTCAAATCAGGAACTCTTCTTGAGGCATTTCATCTAAGCCGACAACTGGCTCCTTGATCTTGGTGGCTGAGGTCTTCACATTGCGTTACGGGGCATTGGACCCCTCAGGAGCTTCTTGGTTGCGAAGGCGCTTGGAGCTCGTATCACGGCTAGGGTTCGAGCTCCTAGCACCGGAACAGGAGCCAACACCTATGACACACAATGCAAACACACGAGAGAAGCGAGAAGACTTATTGCAAAGACCAAGGGCAAAAGAAAGAAACAAATAGAATTGAGATTAGGTGTGACAAAACAAAGCAATTTTAGGTCAAGCGGTAGTATTGTAACATGATGCAGAAGTAAATTTTACTTCTGCTCTGACCGCGGTAGTACAGCACTGGGGTGGCGCGGTAGTATCACTCTCAGAGCGGAAGTAATTTTTTACATCCACGCCTCAAGCGGTAGTACCGCTCCAGGGGAGCGGTAGTACTGCACGGGACCCGCAATGGGCGGTAGTACCGCTCCAGGCGGAGCGGTAGTACCGCACAGGGCAGATCTGGCAATAACGCATCTGAGAACACCCGTGAAGATGAATTGGTACTACCGTTGATCAAAACTACGTAGTTGTATCACACCAAATAGCATATCTACTGCACAAGCACTCTCCAACAATCTTCTCTTGCAAAGATTTAACCAAAAATCACAAGACCTACTCATGCATCTCCCAAAACTTAGAAGCAACAAAAAGAGGCAAAGAGAGAGGGGCAAGGGGAGATGCCGGGGTCCATGGCAAGAGGATGAAGTGGGGGTCGATTCCACCGGTTGAAAAGTGAGGAGAGTGGCTAGAGACGGAGATCCGGTGAGGTCCTTTGGTGCCGTTCTTGAGCAGGAGAGAGAGATACGAGGTGAGGGGAAGAGATGAATGGGTATGAGGAAGTTGGAACTCCCCCTACCCGCTCTTAACCCCCACGCGGTCTCGACAATGCGGTAGTACCACCCGGGCGGTAGTACCGCACACTGAGCAGTAGTATTGTTGTTTCAGCGGCAGTAAAAAATTACTGCCGTGATGGATGCGGTAGTACCGTGCCGTGGTCGCAGCTGTGCAGGCACATCAACCACCCACCTCTAGCGGTAGTACCGTGGCACCCCATGGTAGTACCGCATGCCCAAGAAAGTGCAAGTTTCGACACAAGAGAAACAAAAAGGCCTTTGCAACACACACTCCAAGCAAAAGGACACACAAAAGAGCAGAAAAAGAAACAACTAAACCACGACACAAGGTCCAAAAGATAAGCACGGAGAAAGAAAGGACCAAACAACAAACCAAAACCTCTCATGAAGAGAGGGCGGTGGCCGTAGCCACCTATGTTTGAGTCAATTGGTATGGCACCGCAAAGAATTATCCTTGGGCCCATGACCAAAACTAGTCTTTGAAGCACAAGTACCATCAACAATGGCTAATGTGAAAGAGTTGATCAATTTATGCATAATGGGGGAGGGAGAGTTCATTGAGAGAACAACACTCCCCCTATGTCCATGCCTACACCTAAACAAGACATCAAGATGAGTATGGTGGGGTGTGCAAAGGTTCAAGCCACATTGCTGAAATGAATGATATTTAGCTCATGCCTTAACTCGCGAAATCTTGCTTCATCCAAAGGCTTTGTGAAAATATCTACAAGGTTATCATGAGTGTTGACATAGTTGAGCTTAGTCTCCCCTCACCTAATGTGATCCTAGATGAACTGATACGGAATCTCAATATGCTTCGTCTTGAAGTGTTGCACCGGGTTGAGAGAAATCTTGATGGCACTTTCATTGCACACCAAAGAGGAACTTTGTCACAAATGACACCGTAATCCTTTAAAGTTTGCCTCATCCATAGAAATTGAGCACAAAAACTACCGGCGGACACATACTCGGCTTCGGTGGAGGAGAGAGACACACAACATTGCTTCTTAGAAGACCAACTCACCAAAGAGCAACCAAGAAATTGGCACCCTCCGAAAGTTGACTTCCTATCCACTTTGTCTCCCGCCCAATCCGAGTCCGAAAAGCCCACGAGGTTGAATTTTGCTCCTCTAGGGTACCATAAGCCAAAGTTTGGGGTATGAGCCAAATATCGAAAGATTCGCTTGACCGCCACATAGTGGCTTTCCTTAGGTGAGGCTTGAAACCGTGCAAAAAATCCCACACTCAACATGATATCCGGTCTAGATGCACAAAGGTAAAGCAAGGAGCCAATCATAGAACGATATACCTTTTGATCCACCGCTTTACCATTGGGATCAATGTCAAGTTGGCATTTGACGAGCATTGGTGTAGAAGTCGGCTTGACATCACTTAGCTTGAATCTCTTGAGCATGTCTTGAGTGTATTTGGATTGGTTGATGAAGGTTCCTTCCCGAGAAAGAACTTCAACTCTCCCATCATGGACATCTTGAACTTTGAGGTCATGAGTGCAGCAAATTCCTCATTGAAAGCTTTGTTAGGAGAACCAAAGATTATATCATCAACATATAGTTGGCATACAAACAACTCCCCTTTGACCTTCTTAGTAAAAAGAGTGGGGTCGATTTTCTAAATTTCAAACCCACGATCTTACAACAACTCGATAAGGTGCTCATACCACGCACGTGGGGCTTGTTTAAGGCCACGGAGTGCCTTATCGAGTTGGTACACATGATTGGGTAACTCAGGATCCTCAAACCCTGGGGGTTGTTTGACACACACCAACTCATTAATAGGACCATTAAGAAAAGCACTCTTCACATCCATTTGTTGCAACTTGTAATTATGATGAGAAGCATAAGCAATCAACAAACAAATAGATTCAAGGCGAGCAACGGGAGCAAAGGTTTCATCGTAGTCGATACCCTCGACTTGGGAGTAGCCTTGTGCCACCAAACAAGCCTTGTTGCGAATGATAATCCCGTGAGCGTCTTGCTTGTTCTTGAATATCCATTTGGTTCCAATAACATTATGGTTCTCCTTCGGCCTTGGCACCAATCTCCACACCTTGTTGCGCTCGAAGTTGTTGAGTTCTTCATGCATTGCATTAAGCCAATCCGGATCCTTGAGTGCCTCATAGACCTTTTGGGGTTCAACACAAGAAACAAACGCATGATGTTCACAATAGTTTGCTAATTGTCTATGAGTGCTTATCCCCTTTCTTAAGCTTCCAAGCACATTCTTCATGAGATGATCTTTGGCGGTGAGCTTGGATGCAATCTTGGCGGCACGACGCTCCAATTACTCCTCAAGAGAGAGTGGAGGAGCGGTAACTTGATCATCATGAGCGTCGTCTTGAGCTTGTTCTTGATCTTGATCTTGCTCTTGATCTTGAACTTGCTTGGTGGCAATAACTTGATCTTGGGCATCACTTGGTGGATCACCACCATCTTGAGGTTGATCTTGCCCTTGTCATGTTCATTTGGTTGAGGGCCTTCACTTTGTTCTTAGGAAGCGTGTGGGTCTTGGGTTGGTGATGGTTCCACTTGAGTGGAACATTGTCCTTCTTCTTCGGCCACAAGGGGTTCCTCAATGGGTAGGATATGACCAAAACCCATTCTTCTTATGGCTTGGGGAGGAATTTCATCACCTACATCACAAGTACCACTTTGCTCCACTTGGGAGCCGTTATTCTCATCAAACTCCATGTTACACGCCTCCTCAATGAGTCCCGTGGACTTGCCGAGGACACAGTAAGCATGAGAGTTTGTAGCATAACCAACAAATATGGCCTCATGAGCTCTAGCCTCAAATTTAGACAAACAGACACCTTTCTTGAGAATGAAACACTAACAACCAAACACCCGGAAGTACTTGAGGTTGGGCTTGTTGCCGGTGAGTATCTCATATGGGACTTGTTCAAGCCTTTGCGGAGATAGAGCCGATTGGATGCATGAAAAGTGATGTCGATGGCTTCGGCCCAAAATTTGTATGGAGACTTGAATTCCGCCATCATGGTTCTTGCCGCGTCCATCAAGGTCCGGTTCTTCCTCTCCGCTACACCATTTTGTTGACGGGTGTAAGGTGTGGAATATTGATGCTTGATCCCCTCATCACTAAGAAACTCATCCAAGGTGTAGTTCTTGAACTCGGTGCTGTTGTCACTTCTTATCGTCAAAATCTTTGCATTGTGTTGACGTTGAGCTTAATTTGCAAAGTCGATGACGGTTTTTTGGGTCTCACTCTTTCTCTTGAAGAAATATACCCAAGTGTATCTTGAATAATCATCCACAATCACCAATCAATACTTTCTACCCCCAAGACTATCAAAGGATGGATGCCCAAAGAGATCCATGTGAAGGAGAACCAAGGGCCTCTTCGAGTAGATGATAGTCATGGGATGGTGAGCCTTCTCATGTAGCTTTCCTTCTATACAAGAACTGCAAGCACGATCTTTGGCAAAACTAACATTTGTTAGTCCACAGATATGGCCCCCCTCGAGAATACTTTGCGAAGATCTCATATTGACGTGGGCTAAACGATGATGCCAAAGCCATCCCATGTCAACTTTAGCCATTAGGCATGTCGCGGTCTTAGTGGGTCGCTCCAAAAAGTTAATCACATAAAGACCGTTCTTGACATGCCCAACAAAGGCTACTTTAAGAGTCTTGCTCCACAAGAGGGCCACAATATCAATATCAAAGAAACTGGCAAAGCCCATGAGTGCAAGTTGACGAACGAAAAGTAAGTTGCATGCAAGGGACTCAACAAGCATGACTTTCTCGATCGTGAGATCATGAGAAATGACAACCTTGCGAAGACCCAATACCTTATAAGAGGAAGCATCACCCCATTCGACATTGGTGGGCTGATGTCTACTACACAACCTTCTTCTTGTAGACGTTGTTGGGCCTCTAAGCGCAGAGGTTTATAGGACAGTAGCAAATTTCCCTCAAGTGGATGACCTAAGGTTTATCAATCCATGGGAGGCGTAGGATGAAGATGGTCTCTCTCAAACAACCCTGCAACCAAATAACAAAGAGTCTCTTGTGTCCCCAA
Organism: Triticum dicoccoides; assembly: GCF_002162155.2. Classification (NCBI taxonomy): domain Eukaryota; kingdom Viridiplantae; phylum Streptophyta; class Magnoliopsida; order Poales; family Poaceae; genus Triticum; species Triticum dicoccoides. Next base: position 98,606,928 of record NC_041388.1, read on the forward strand.
CACACCCAATACAATGGTAAATTATATAGGTGCACTAGTTCGGTGAAGAGATGGTGATACAAGTGCAATATGGATGGTAAATATTGGTTTTTATAATTTGAAATTATAAAAACAACAAGGTAACTGATGATAAAAATGAGCGAAAACGGTATTGCAATGCGTTGAAACAAGGCCTAGGGTTCATACTTTCACTAGTGCAAGTTCCCTAAACAATAATAACATAATTAGATCATATAACAATCCCTCAACATGCAACAAAGAGTCACTCCAAAGTCACTAATAGCGGAGAACAAACGAAGAGATCATTGTAGGGTACGAAACTACCTCAAAGTTATTCTTTTCGATCAATCCATTGGGCTATTCCTATAAGTGTCACAAACAAACCTAGAGTTCGTAGTAAAATAACACCTTAAGACACAAATCAACCAAAACCCTAATGTCACCTAGATACTCCAATGTCACCACAAGTATCCACGAGTATGAATATATGATATGCACCACACAATCTTAGATTCATCTATTCAAACCAACACAAAGAACTTCAAAGAGTGCCCCAAAGTTTCTACTGGAGATTCAAGACGAAAACGTGTGCCAACCCCTAAGCATAAATTCCCAAGGTCACGGAACTCGCAAGTTGATCACCAAAACATACATCAAGTGAATCAATAGAATACCCCATTGTCACCATGGGTATCCCAGCAAGACATACATCAAGTGTTCTCCAATCCTTAAAGACTCAATCCGATAAGATAACTTCAAAGGGAAAACTCAATCCATTACAAGAGATAGAGGGGGAGAAACATCATAAGATCCAACTATAATAGCAAAGCTCGTGATGCATCAAGATCGTGCTGAATCAAGAACACGAGAGAGAGAGATCAAACACATAGCTACTGGTACATACCCTCAGCCCCGAGGGTGAACTACTCCCTCCTCGTCATGGAGAGCACCGGGATGATGAAGATGGCCACGAGTGATGGATGCCCCCTCCGGAAGGATGCCGAAATAGGGTCCCGGTTGGTTTTTGCTGGCTATAGAGGCTTGAGGCAGCGGAACTCCCGATCTAGGTTTCTTTTCAGGGGTTTCTGTATTTATAGAAATTTTTAGCGTCGGTCTCACGTCAGGGGGGGGGGGTCTCCGAGTCATCCACGAGGCAGGGGGCGTGCCCAGGGGTGTAGGGCGCGCCCTCCACCCTAGTGGATGGCTCGGGACTCTTCTGGCCCAACTATTTTAGTCCCGGGGCTTCTTTTGATCCATAAACAATCAACAAAAATTGGCACGTCAATTGGACTCTGTTTGGTATTCCTTTTCCGTAAAACTCAAAAATAAGGAAAAAACAAAAACTGGCACTGGGCTCTAGGTTAATAGGTTCGGCCCAAAAATCATATAAAATAGCATATAAATGCATATAAAACATCCAAGATGGATAATATAATAGCATGGGACAATCAAAAATTATAGATACGCCGGAGACGTATCAAGTATCCCCAAGCTTAATTCCTGCTCGTCCTCGAGTAGGTAAATGATAAAAACAGAATTTTTGATGTGGAATGCTACCTAACATATTTATCAATGTAATCTTCTCTATTGTGGAAAGAATATTCAGATCCATAAGATTCAAAACAAAAGTTTAATATTGACATAAAAACAGTAATACTTCAAGCACACGAACAAAGCAATCATGTCTTCTCAAAATAACATGGCCAAAGAAAGCTATCCCTACAAAATCATATAGTCTAGCTATGCTCTATCTTCATCACACAAAATATTTAAATCATGCACAACCCCGGTTTCAGCCAAGCAATTGTTTCATACTTTAGTATTCTCAAACTTTTTCAACTTTCACGCAATACATGAGCGTGAGCCATGGACATAGCACTATAGGTGGAATAGAATGGTGGTTGTCGAGAAGACAAACGGAGAAGATAGTCTCACATCAACTAGGCGTATCAACGGGCTATGGAGATGCCCAACAATAGATATCAATTTGAGTGAGTAGGGATTGCCATGAAACGGATGCACTAGAGCTATAAGTGTATGAAAGCTCAAAAAGAAACTAAGTGGGTGTGCATCCAACTTGCTTGCTCATGAAGACCTAGGGCATTTGAGGAAGCCCATCGTTGGAATTTACAAGCCAAGTTCTATGATGGACAATTCCCACTAGTATATGAAAGTGACAACACATGAGACTCTCTATTATGAAGATTGTCGGTGTCAAAACCGGCGGATCTCAGGTAGGGGGTCCCGAACTATGCGTCTAAGGCGGATGGTAACAGGAGGCAGGGGACACGATGTTTTACCCAGGTTCGGGCCCTCTCGATGGAGGTAATACCCTACGTCCAGCTTTATTGTTCTTGATGATATGAGTATTACAAGAGTTGATCTACCATAAGATCAGAGAGGCTAAACCCTAGAAGCTAGCCTATGGTATGATTGTATATTGTCCTACGGGCTAAAACCCTCCGGTTTATATAGACACCGGAGGGGGCTAGGGTTACACAAGGTCGGTTACAAAGGAGGAGATATACATATCCGTATTGCCTAGCTTGCCTTCCACGCCAAGGAGAGTCCCATCCGGACACGGGACGAAGTCTTCAATCTTGTATCTTCATAGTCCAACAGTCCGGCCAAAGGATATAGTCCGGCTGTCCGGAGAACCCCTAATCCAGGACTCCCTTACTAGCCCCTGAACCAGGCTTCAATGACGATGAGTCCGGCACGCAGTGTTGTCTTCGACATTGCAAGGCGGGTTCCTCCTTCGAATACACCATGGAAGAGTTTGAATGCAAGGATAGTGTCCGACCCTGTAAAATAAGTTCCACATACCACCGTAGAGAGAATAATACTTCCATAAATCCAATCTGCTGACATGTTTTGATAGTATGACATCACTTCATGACCTGGTTATTATTCGAACCGCTTTTCTCAACCAGCTCCGCACACATCGCGAGGCGGTTTTCTCGATACATCTTGTCAAAGCAGAGATTGTGTTCCCCTTATCACATGATTCTCATCAATACAGACATGGGTAACCCAACCGCGCCATCAATTATGACGCCTGGGGAATAAGCAGTTTTCCCAGGTGAGTGGGGAGACTCATCGCTTCCTCCGCCCTTATAAAAGGGACAAATATCTACTTTTTTAACCCATGCCTTCTTCCTTCTCGCTTTCCCATTCCCGCACACTCGAGCTCTAGCACCCAAGCTCGCGTCCCTCTTCTCAAACCACTCCAAGCATGTCTGGAGCAGGAGGCAAGTGGATGGCTTCCTCCGTCACGGAGGAAAACATCGAAAAGTTACGGGAGGCCGGATACCTACCTGCGAATATCGCGTACCGGCTGCCGAATGCGGGGCATATCGTCCCAACGCCCGAACCCCATGAGAGGGTAGTTTTTCTTTCTCATTTCGTCCGTGGACTAGGATTTCCTCTCCACCCATTTGTCCAGGGGCTCATGTTCTACTACGGGCAGGATTTCCATGATCTGGCCCCCAACTTTATCCTCAACATCTCAGCGTTTATCGTCGTGTGCGAGGCCTTCCTCCGCATCAGGCCCCACTTCGGCCTATGGATGAAAACCTTCAATGTCAAATCAAAGGTGGAGGGAGGCCAGCAAGCAGAATGCGGAGGCGCCATGGTGGGAAATATGCCCAATGTCATTTGGCTCGAGGGTACCTACGTGGATACCATAAAGGGGTGGCAATCGGGATGGTTCTACATCACCGAGCCGCGGGACTCCAACTAGGTGGCGGCCCCCAAATTTCGATCCAGAATCCCCACGCGGCTCGACTCCTCGAAAAAGAAGGGCCTGTCCTGGGGTTCTCCGGTATAGCTGACCGGACTCCAGACCCGCATCTAGAACATGACGAGAAAGAAAATCAAGCTCGTCAACATGGTCCAGGTCATGCTCCTCCACCGGATCCTTCCCTGCCAACAACGTGCATTTGTTTTGTGGGAGTTCGACTCGGCCCAACACCAAACGCTCCGAGAGCTCTAAAGCATGACACACGAGGACGTCTGGAAGGTGCTGTTCATGGGCGCCGAGATGCCTCCCTCTGTAGCGACCCGACCCGAATGGATCAAGTCTCTGTGCTTAGGTGTCATCCCTGGATCAGTATGCTGACACACACAGTACTCGAAGGATTTATAACAGAGGTAAATCACATGTATAAAGTAATGTAAGTACTATTACCTCAATCCTTATAGCGGAAGCAACAAGGTTGTGGATTCCCATCAACACCAACGGCAAAGTTGAGTGTAGAAATTGTAACCCTAACGTATCACTTACTCGTCGTAAGATACTCCTGCAACATGAGACGTTGCAGCCACAGAGGGTCAGTACATTGAATGTACTGGCAAATTCACACCATAGAGAATGATGAACAATGGCTATCACTACATGCATATTTGGCTGGTGGAAAAGCTCTATGGTTATAAGGTTTTTGCGTAAAGCCAATTTTTCCCTACTGCAAAGGAATAAGTTTATTTAACTATCATGGTGGTTGTGAAACATTGAGAGTGGTTGACAGCATTCTCAATCCCAATTAAAAATAATTAGAACCCAACAACATTAATTAGAAGTAACATGTTGAGATTCACAGGATATTCAAGTACTAGATACTCAAGTTGTCCATAACCGGGGACACGGCTAATCATGATTAGTTTGTACACTCTGCAGAGGTTTGCGCACTTTTCCCACATGACTCGATCGCCTCCGTTTGTTTTCTCGCACTACATGGTGTTTGAGAAACGGATGACCGAGACATAGTCTTTCAGAAGCGCTAGCACCTTACTTGTGGGGTAGACCGTACCACCTACAACCCCTACATCTGCTAGTCCACCCCATAAGAGTTTGCACAACTTAGTCAACTACGCCAGAGCCCATAGTAGCATGTGGCTGCACACGGAAGTTTCTAGTTTGAAAGATCTTATGATCCCTTTGAGCCTGGGTGGCGGTCCAAAAACAAACAGGCAAGTCCTGATAGACATCAGGTGCCTCAATCCACCCAGATGTGTGTTTAAGTTGCCACCTTAGATAAACCATTAAAATTATCAACTCACATCTGTCATGGATATCACTCACCCAATCCACGTCTACTAGCATAGCATGGCATAATAAGCAAACGTAGAAGTAACTCCCAAAGGCTTCATAATAATACAGGTAATAGGTACTACCTCATCTACTTCCCATCCCACAATTTAATTAGCTCCTAATCATGCAATGTGTGAGGATTGATCTAATGCAATAAAACATGGGTTGTAGAAAAGGTATGATCAAAGTGTGAACTTGCCTGCAATGTAGATGAAGATGATTCGCACTTAAAACTCTTGATAGATCTACTCGTCACACTCCAGTCAATCTATCATAAGCAAACAATAGTAACCACACAATAAGTACTCATTTAATGCACAAGTAAAACTCGAACAAGAGAACGAACCAGATAGTTCAACTTAAGAACTCCGGTTGCAAAGAAAGAACGAACCGAACAAAGAAACGGAAAACAAACGGCGGAAGAAAACAACTCGGTTCTAGCAAGTTGAATCTAGGTCAAACTTTACCGGGGCAAAAATTTGTTTAAGTTGATTAGACGGAACGGCGGTTTCGAGACGAAACTCCAGGCACTTGAATCACCTGATTCCGATAAACGGGCGAGAAGAAAGACTAGAACGAAGATCGGATCTGAGATCGCGATCGCGGAATAAATCCGACGAAAAGAAAGAGACGAACGGTTAAACGAACGGGCGTCGTTAACCGGGAATAATCGGTGATCTCGTTCATTGAGACGAACGGTCTGAAAGAAGAACGAAAACCGATCTAGGGTTTTCGGAAAACAAACCGAAAAAGAAAAACGGAAAACCGATCTAGGGTTTCGGAAAAAAACGAAATGAAAAATCGGAGAGAAAAACCGGAAAAGAAAAATGGAACGGTTTCTTTTAAAAGAACCGAACCGCGGGGAAGAAAAGAGAGGCGTGGGGCTACCTCCGGCGAGGCGGGGCGAACGGTGGCGACGGCGGGTGCTAGGGCGGCGGTGGCGGCGCTATAGGGGCGGCGGCGGCGGGTGAGGGCGCGATGCACAAGGGCGGTGGCGTGGGTGAGGGGCGGCGGCGGCGGTGGTGAGGGGCACG
>NC_041388.1:98613372-98647717 GCF_002162155.2 Triticum dicoccoides
GAGGGGCGCGGGGTGGGGCGCGGCTTGGTGAGGCGCGGGGTGGTGTGGGGCTTGGGAAGGCGCGGGGTGGTGTGGGGCTTTGGGGTTTGATGTGAGGAGAGGGTTTGATTTGATGTTTTGGAGGGGGGTGGGGGTATTTATATAGGTGAGGGGTGAGGAGACTTGGGGTAGGGGACAAGAAAAAGAGAGGAAAAAGGAAAACGAAACAAAGGAAAGGGGAGGGCCTAACCCTACTAGGACTCGGCCTAGAGAGGCGGCGGCTGGCGCCTGGCGCACGAGGCGCGCAACGCTGCTGGGGGCGGCTGCAGCGGCCGGCTGGCTGGGCCTTTGGCCCGGCTGGCCTGCTCTTTTTTTAAACGGTTTCGCGCGCAGAAAAACACCGAAAAGAAAATCTAAACGAGCTCCAAAAATTCTAAAGTAAATTTTCTCCGACTCCTAAAAATGAGCCGAACAAAATGAACTTTTCTCCGGGCCTAAAAATGCAATTTTCGAAAACACGCATTTTTCCCTATCCAAATAAAACGCAAACAAAACTCCGGCAAAACAAAATTTGATCTATTTATTAAATCTTCATTTTTCCTCAATTTTGGGAAAGTCATATTATTCCCTCTCTTATATTTTTTTATCAGGAAAATAATTGAAGATGAAATAAATAAATCAAATGATCCTCTTTTCAAATTTGAGAAAACTCTCAAATATGAAAATAACGAAATCTCCAACTCTCTCCGAAGGTCCTTGAGTTGCGTGAAATTTCTAGGATCGACCAAAAGCAAGAAAATACGATATGCATGATGATCTATGTATAACATTCCAAATTGAAAATTTGGGATGTTACACCCTCCCTGACCGAGGACCGCAGACTCAGCGCAAGGCGCCACGCCCATCTGGTAGGCTTTTATATCACTCGGGGTATTTATGTGTCCTGGCTTAGTTATGTGCTGGATTGATGACCCACAAGTATAGGGGATCTATCGTAGTCCTTTCAATAAGTAAGAGTGTCAAACCCAACGATAGAGCAGAAGGAAATGATAAGCGGTTTTCAGCAAGGTATTCTCTGCAAGTACCGAAATAAGTGGTAACAGATAGTTTTGTGATAAGATAGGTTGTAAGGAGCAACAAGTAACAAAAGTAAATAAATTGCAGCAAGGTGGCCCAATCCTTTTGTAGACAAGTCGGAACAAACTCTTATAATAGGAAAAGCGCTCCCGAGGACACATGGGAATATCGTCAAGCTAGTTTTCATCACGCTCATATGATTCACGTTCGATACTTTGATAATTTGATGTGTGGGTGGACCGGTGCTTGGGTGTTGTTCTTACTTGAACAAACATCCCACTTATGATTAACCTCTATTGCAAGCATCCGCAACTACAACAAAAGTATTAAGGTAAACCTAACCATAGCATGAAACATATGGATCCAAATCAGCCCCTTACGAAGCAACACATAAACTAGGGTTCAAGCTTCTGTCACTCTAGCAACCCATCATCTACTTATTACTTCCCAATGCCTTCCTCTAGGCCCAAATAATGGTGAAGTGTTATGTAGTCGACGTTCACATAACACCACTAGAGGCTAGACAACATACATCTTATCAAAATATCAAACGAATACCAAATTCACATGACTACTCATAGCAAGACTTCTCCCTTGTCCTCAGGAACGAACGTAATTACTCACAAAGCATATTCATGTACATAATCAGAGGGGTAATAAAATGCATATAGGATCTGAACATATGATCTTCCACCAATTAAACCAACTAGCATCAACTACAAGGAGTAATCAACACTACTAGCAACCTACTAGCACCAATCCCGGACTTTGAGACAAGAATTGGATACAAGAGATGAACTAGGGTTTGGAGATGAGATGGTGATGGTGAAGATGTTGATGGAGATTGCCTTCTCCCGATGAGAGGAGCATTGGTGATGACGATGGTGATGATTTCCCCCTCCATGAGGGAAGTATCCCCGGCAGAACAGCTCTACCGGAGCTCTAGATTGGATCCGCCAAGGTTCCGCCTCGTGGCGGCGGAGTCTCGTCTCGAAAAGTTGCTTCTTATTTTTTCTCATCGAAAGACCTCATATAGGAAAAGATGGGCATCAGAGAGCCACCAGGGGGCCCACGAGGTAGGGGGCGCGCCCTAGGGGGGGGCGCCCCCCACCCTCGTGAGCAGGGTGTGGGCCCCCTAGCCTTCATCTTTGGCGTGGATTTTTCTTTATTTCTTTTAAGACGTTCTGTGGAGGTTCAGGACTTTTGGAGTTGCGCAGAATAGGTCTCTAATATTTGCTCCTTTTCCAGACCAGAATTCCAGCTGCCGGCATTCTCCCTCTTTATGTAAACCTTGTAAAATAAGAGAGAATAGCCATAAGTATTGTGATATAAAGTGAAATAATAGTCCATAATGCGATAAATATCAATATAAAAGCATGATGCAAAATGGACGTATCAACTCCCCCAAGCTTAGACCTCGCTTGTCCTCAAGCGAAAAGCTGATAACAATAAATATGTCCTCATGTTTAGAGGTAGAGGCGTAGATAAAAATAAAATACGGACATGAAGGCATCATGATTATTCTCATAACAGCAACATATATAGATTTTGTCATACGATTAGTTATGTTCAAGTGATGATCTATTCACAATGCAAAAGTATAAATCATAACCCTTATTGGGCTCCAACAAACTATAATCTCAGTCATTGAAGCAATTGCAATTTATCATAACATCGGAAAGAGTCTATGTCAGAGCTAAAAAGCAAGTCCACATACTCAACTATCATTTAGTCCTCCATAATTGTTAACACTCACGCGATACTTGTGGTTACAGAGTTTTAATTGGACACAGAGAAAGATAGGGGCTTATAGTTTCACCCCACAACCTTTTACCTCAAGGGTAATGTCAACAATAATGGTTCATGCTCCCCCACATCCAATTAGATATATATATATATATATATATCATGTTATTTCCAACATGCTGAGCTTGCCAAATGATAAATTGAAAAAGGAAAGGTGAAGATTACCGTGACTCTTGCATAAGGTAAAAGATAATAATAAAGGATAGGCCCTTCGCAGAGGGAAGCAGAGGTTTCCATGCGCTTTTATGGTTGGATATATAAAATCTCAATGCGAAAGAACGTCACTTTATATTGCCCCTTGTGATATGAACCTTTATCATGCAGTCCGTCGCTTTTATTACTTCCACATCACAAGATCGTATAAAGATTATTTCTCCCGCACCAATCAATCATACATATTTAGAGCAATTTTTATTGCTTTGCACCAATGACAACTTACTTGAAGGATCTTACTCAATCCATAGGTAGATATAGTGGACTCTCATGGCAAAACTGGTTTAGGGATTTTGGAAGCACAAGTAGTATTTTCTACTTAGTGCTGAGAATTTGGCTAGCATGAGGGGGAAAGGCAAGCTCAACAAGTTAGAGGAACCATGACAACATACTTTATCTCAGATATAAGAAAGACATAACTCATTACGTTGTCTTCCTTGTCCAACATCAACTCTTTAGCATGTCATATTTTAATGAGTGCTCCCAATCATAAAAGATGTCAATGATAATATATTTATATGTGAAAACCTCTCTTTCCTTATTACTTCCTATTAATTGCAACAATGACCAAAGCTATGTCTGCCAATTCCCAACAACTTTTAATTATCATACTCTTTCTGTGTGAAGTCATTACTCTCAATAAGATCAATATGAACTTTTTGTTTCTTTTTTATTCCTTTTCTCTTTCTTTTATTCACCCAAGATCATGGCAAAATAATCAAGCCCTTGACTCAACACTAATCTTTATTATATATAACTCACGGACTCGATTACATAGAGAGATCATAAAGCAAAACTCAAAACTAGATCATGCCATAAACTTTATTCTACTAGATCAAGATACTACTAATAGGATCGAACTAAGAAAAATGGTAAAGGTAGGAGTTGTGATTGTGATAGGATACCGGGGCACCTCCCCCAAGCTTGGCAGTTGCCAAGGGGAGTGCACATACCCATGTGATTATATCTCCTTTGTCGGTGAAGAAGGTGGAGGTGACGGATAATCGCACATCGAGCGTAAGAGGTCCTCCAGCTTGCGAATAATGCCCTTGAGTGCAACAATATGCTCCTTCAACAAAATATTTTCTTGTGTGAGATACTTGTTTTGTATACGAGCTAACTCAATCATCTTGAAAGCTTCGATCTCAGTTGGGGTAAGAAGGTTATGATCAAGTTGGAGGGTGTCTTCTCCTGCTGGAGCTTGATCCTCCGTGGCCTTCTTGATCCTTTCATCCTTGTTGACCTTCGTGGGTTCTTCCCTCTTCAGATCTATCTTCATTAGCCAAGCATTGTTGTCACCATTGTTGGAGGAGGGAGACGACATGATGCCTAGCCTGGAAAACCCTGACAGAAAACAGCTCGAAACAAGAACAGAGGAGGTTTGCGTGATACGGGAGTCAAAACCTTCGGGAGAATATATAATGAATTTTTACCGACCAAAATACATAACGTGCAAGAAAACGGAGTCCGGAAGGCACACGAGGTGCTCACGAGGTAGGGGGTGCGCCCACCACCCTCGTGGGGCCCTCGTGTCCTTCCCGGACTACTACTTATTTTTCTATTTTTCTAAATATTCCAAAATGGAGAAATATTGCCTGAAAAATTGTTTTGGAGTCGGTTTACTTACCGTACCACATACCTATTCCTTTTCGGAGTCTGAAACATTCCAGAAAGTATCCCTTATGTATTCCTTCGGGGTTATGGTTTCAATAATATTGGTTTCAACATTTATGGGATTACCTGAGATATAATGTTTAATTCTTTGACCATTTACCACCTACGGATTTGTGCCCTCGAAGTTGTTGATTTTTATGGCACCGAAACGATAGACCTCCTCGATGACATAGGGGCCTTCCCATTTAGAGAGAAGTTTTCCTGCAAAATATCTTAAACGAGAGTTGTAAAGTAATACATAATCACCTACATTAAACTCACACTTTTGTATCCTTTTGTCATGCCATCTTTTAACTTTTTCTTTAAACAACTTGGCATTTTCATAAGCTTGGGTTCTCCATTCATCAAGTGAGCTAATATCAAATAACCTCTTCTCACCGGCAAGTTTAAAATCATAGTTAAGCTCTTTAATAGCCCAATAAGCCTTATGTTCTAGTTCGAGAGGTAAGTGAAATGCTTTTCCATAAACCATTTTATACGAAGACATACCCATAGGATTTTTGTATGCAGTTCTATAAGCCCATAATGCATCATCAAGTTTCTTAGACCAATTCTTTCTAGACCTATTAACAGTCTTTTGCAAAATTAATTTGAGCTCTCTATTGCTCAATTCTACTTGACCACTAGACTGTGGGTGATAAGGAGATGCAATTCTATGATTAACATCATATTTAGCAAGCATTTTACGGAAGGCACCATGAATAAAGTGTGAGCCACCATCAGTCATTAAATATCTAGGGACTCCAAACCTCGGGAAAATAACTTCCTTAAGCATTTTAATAGAAGTGTTATGATCAACACTACTAGTTGGAATAGCTTCTACCCACTTAGTAACGTAATCAACAGCAACTAGAATATGTGTGTATCCATTAGAGGCAGGAAAAGGTCCCATATAATCAAAGCCCCAAACATCAAACGGTTCAATAACAAGTGAATAATTCATAGGCATTTCTTGACGTCTACTAATATTACCAATTCTTTGACATTCATCACAAGACAAGACAAACTTATGGGTATCCTTGAAGAGAGTAGGCCAATAAAAATCAGATTGCAATACCTTATGTGCAGTTCTATCTCCAGCGTGGTGTCCTCCATAAGACTCGGAATGACACTTGCATAGGATCTGTTCTTGTTCATGCTCAGGTACACAACGTCTAATAACACCATCTACTCCTTCCTTATAAAGATGTGGGTCATCCCAAAAGTAATGTCTCAAGTCATAGAAAAACTTTTTCTTTTGCTGGTATGTGAAGCTAGGTGGTATAAACTTAGCAACAATATAATTAGCATAATCAGCATACCATGGAGTACTACGAGAAGTACTTATAACATTTAATTGTTCATCAAGAAAGTCATCATTAATAGGTAGTGGGCATCAAGAATATTTTCTAACCTAGACAGGTTGTCTACAACGGGGTTCTCAGCTCCCTTTCTATCAACAATATGCAATTCAAATTCTTGTAGCAAGAGAACCCATCTAATAACTCTAGGTTTAGCATCTTTCTTTTCCATAAGATATTTAATAGCAGCATGATCAGTTTGAATAGTTACTTTAGAATCAACAATATAAGATCTGAACTTATCACAAGCAAATACAACTGCTAAAAGCTCTTTTTCAGTAGTAGCATAATTTCTTAGAGAATTGTCTAGAGTCTTACTAGCATAATGAATAACATTTAATTTCTTATCAACTCTTTGCCCTAGAACAGCACCTACATCATAATCACTAGCATCACACATAATTTCAAAGGGTAAATTCCAATCAGGTGGATGAACAATAGGTGCAGAGACTAATGCTTTCTTAAGTATTTCAAATGCTTCTACACAATCATCATCAAAGACAAATGGTATATATTTTTGCAATAAATTAGTTAGAGGCCGAGAAATTTTTGAGAAGTCCTTAATGAACCTCCTGTAAAATCCGGCGTGACCAAGGAAACTTCTTATACCTTTGATGTCCTTGGGACATGGCATCTTTTCAATAGCATCAACCTTGGCTTTATCAACTTCAATACCTCTTTCGGAAACTTTGTGCCCCAAGACAATACCCTCATTAACCATAAAGTGGCACTTTTCCCAATTCAAGACAAGATTAGTTTCTTCACATCTCTGCAAAACTCGATCAAGATTGCTCAAGCAATCGTCAAAAGAGGAACCATAGACGGAAAAGTCGTCCATGAAAACCTCACAAATCTTTTCACAAAAGTCAGAGAATATAGCCATCATGCATCTTTGAAAGGTAGCAGGTGCATTACATAAACCGAAAGGCATACGTCTATAAGCAAAAGTACCAAAAGGGCATGTAAAAGTAGTCTTTGATTGATCTTTAGCCGACACAGGTATTTGAGAGAAACCAGAATAACCATCTAGAAAGCAATAGTGTGTGTTTTTGCATAATCTTTCTAGCATTTGATCAATAAAAGGTAAGGGGTAATGATCTTTCTTAGTAGCTTTATTTAATTTGCGGAAATCAATTACCATCCTATAACCTGTGATAATTCTTTGTGGAATCAGTTCATCTTTATCATTAGGGACAAAAGTAATACCTCCCTTCTTAGGGACACAATGGACAGGACTTACCCACTCACTATCAGCAATGGGATAGATTATACCTGCCTCCAGAAGCTTGAGTATTTCTTTTCTTACCACTTCTTTCATTTTAGGATTCAGACGTCGTTGAGGATCACGAACTGGTTTGGCATTTTCTTCCAAATTTATTTTATGTTGACATAGAGTGGGACTAATGCACTTAAGGTCATCAAGAGTATATCCAATAGCAGCACGATGCTTCTTCAGAGTTTTCAATAATCTTTCTTCCTCATGCTCTGAAAGGTTAGCACTAATAATAACAGGATATATCTTCTTTTCATCAAGATAAGCATATTTAAGATTATCAGGCAAAGGTTTAAGCTCAAACACGGGATCACCCTTGGGTGGAGGAGGATCCCCTAAAACTTCAATAGGCAAATTGTGTTTTAGAATAGGTTCCTGTTTAAAGAATACTTCATCTATTTCCCTTCTTTCAGTCATGAACATATCATTTTCATGGTCTAACAAATAGTGTTCTAAAGGATCACTAGGAGGTACGGCAATAGAAGCAAGACCAATAATTTCATCCTTACTAGGTAATTCTTCCTCATGATGTTGTTTACTAAATTTAGAGAAATTAAACTCATGAACCATATCATCCAAACAAACAGTAACAATATTCTTAGTGTAGTCTATGGTAGCATTGATATTATTTAAGAAGGGTCTACCAAATATAATGGGACAAAAGATATCTTGTGGGGAACCAAGAACAAGAAAATCAGCAGGATATTTAGTTTTCCCACACAAGACTTCAACATCTCTAACAATTCCCATTGCTGAAATAGTATCTCTATTGGCAAGTTTAATTGTGACATCAATATCTTCTAACTCAGCAGGTGCAATTTCATTCTTAATTTCTTCATATAAGGTATGTGGTATAACACTAGCACTTGCACCCATATCACATAAGCCATGATAACAATGATCTCCTATTGTAACAGAAATAACAGGCACGCCTACCACAGGTTTATGTTTATCTTTAGCACAAGGTTTAGCAATTCTAGCAATTTCACCTTCGAACTGAATAACATGCCCATCAATATTATCAGACAAGAGATCTTTAACAATAGCAATGTTAGGTTCTACTTTAACTTGCTCAGGAGGTGTATAAGTTCTAATATTGCTTTTACGAACAACAGTTGAAGCTTTAGCATGATCCTTTATTCTAACAGGGAAAGGTGGTTTCTCAACATAAGAAGTAGGAACAATAGGATCATTATAAGTGACAGTCTTTTCTTCAACTTTGATAGGTGCAGCTACTTTTACTTCTATGGGAGGATGATATTTAAACCACTTCTCCTTAGGGAGGTCAACATAAGTAGCAAAAGATTCACAGAAAGAAGCTACTATCTCAGAGTCAAGTCCATATTTAGTGCTAAACTTACAGAAAATATCGGTATCCATAAAAGATTTAACACAATCAAACTTAGGTGTCATACATGACTCCTTACCTTCGTCGAGGTCCCAATCTTCAGAGTTGCGTTTAATTCTATCCAATAAATTCCATCTGAATTCAATAGTCTTCATCATAAAAGAGCCAGCACAAGAAGTATCGAGCATGTTGCGATTGTTTTCAGAAAGCCGAGCATAGAAACTTTGCATAATTATTTCTCTCTGGAGCTCATGATTGGGGCATGAATATAACATTGATTTAAGCCTCCCCCAAGCTTGAGCGATGCTTCCTCCTTCGCGAGGCCAGAAATTATATATATAATTACGATCACGATGAACAAGATGCATAGGGTAATACTTTTGATGAAATTCCAGCTTCAATCTTTTATAGTCCCATGATGTCATATCATCACATTGCCTATACCATACCAATGCGTCTCCCTTCAAAGATAAAGGGAAGACCTTCTTCTTAGCAACATCATCGGGTACACCTACAAGCTTAAATAATCCACAAACTTCATCCACATATATTAAGTGCTCATCAGGATGCTTTGTTCCATCTCCTGTAAAAGGATTAGCTAGCAGTTTTTCCATCATAACCACAGGAAATTCAAAAGGAGTTTCATTTTCAATAGGCTCAGTAGGTTGAGGAGCAACTCTTTGCTCTACTGGACAGGATGAAGATACCCCGAACAAGCCCCTCAGAGAATTACTTTCCATAGTAACAAGTGACAGTAAATTTCAGCACACTATATAAATTTTTCCTTACCAAATTCCACCTACCAAAGGCGCTGCACTCCCCGACAACGATGCCAAAAAAGAGTCTTGATGACCCACAAGTATAGGGGATCTATCGTAGTCCTTTCGATAAGTAAGAGTGCCGAACCCAACGAGGAGCAGAAGGAAATGATAAGCGGTTTTCAGCAAGGTATTCTCTGCAAGTACTGAAATAAGTGGTAACATATAGTTTTGTGATAAGATAGGTTGTAACGAGCAACAAGTAACAAAAGTAAATAAATTGCACAAAGGTGGCCCAATCCTTTTGTAGCAAAGGACAAGCCGGAACAAACTCTTATAATAGGAAAAGCACTCCCGAGGACACATGGGAATATCGTCAAGCTAGTTTTCATCACGTTCATATGATTCGCGTTTGATACTTTGATAATTTGATATGTTGGTGGACCGGTGCTTGGGTGCTGTTCTTATTTGAACAAACATCCCACTTATGATTAACCTCTATTGCAAGCATCCGCAACTACAACAAAAGTATTAAGGTAAACCTAACCATAGAATGAAACATATGGATCCAAATCAGCCCCTTACGAAGCAACGCATAAACTAGGGTTTAAGCTTCTGTCACTCTAGCAACCCATCATCTACTTATTACTTCCCAATGCCTTCCTCTAGGCCCAAATAATGGTGAAGTGTTATGTAGTCGACGTTCACATAACACCACTAGAGGCTAGACAACATACATCTTATCAAAATATCAAACGAATACCAAATTCACATGACTACTCATAGCAAGACTTCTCCCTTGTCCTCAGGAAGGAACGTAATTACTCACAAAGCATATTCATGTACATAATAAGAGGGGTAATAATATGCATATAGGATCTGAACATATGATCTTCCACCAATTAAACCAACTAGCATCAACTACAAGGAGTAATCAACACTACTAGCAACCTACTAGCACCAATCCCAGACTTTGAGACAAGAATTGGATACAAGAGATGAACTAGGGTTTGGAGATGAGATGGTGCTGGTGAAGATGTTGATGGATAGCCCTCTCCCGATGAGAGGAGCGTTGGTGATGACGATGGTGACGATTTCCCCCTCCAGGAGGGAAGTATCCCCGGGAGAACAGCTCTGCCGGAGCTCTAGATTGGATCCGCCAAGGTTCCGCCTCGTGGCGGCGGAGTCTCGTCCCGAAAAGTTCCTTCCTATTTTTTTCTCATCAAAAGACCTCATATAGGAGAAGATGGGCATCGGAGAGCCACCAGGGGGCCCACGAGGTAGGGGGCGCCCTAGGGGGGCCACCCTCGTGAGCAGGGTGTGGGCCCCTTGGCCTTCATCTTTGGCGTGGATTTTTCTTTATTTCTTTTAAGACGTTCCGTGGAGTTTCAGAACTTTTGGAGTTGCGCAGAATAGGTCTATAATATTTGCTCCTTTTCCAGACCAGAATTCCAACTGCCGGCATTCTCCCTCTTTATGTAAACCTTGTAAAATAAGAGAGAATAGCCATATGTATTGTGATATAAAGTGAAATAACAGTCCATAATGCGATAAATATTGATATAAAAGCATGATGCAAAATGGACATATCATGGGTCTAAGCTTTTTATGTCATTAACAGGACTGGATAAAGACAACAGAGCAGCTTGATTGCCCAGCCCCTGCCCGAAGATCCGGCAAACGCTCTTCTGACGAAGATGCTGACCCTGACACCTTACGAGGTGCCGGAAAAGACGGCCAAGAAGAAGGCCGCGGGGACCCGAAAGGGTCTCCGGCGCAAGATGGTTCTGTCGGACTCATCATCCGATGAGTCCAACGCGCACTCCTCCCACGGAAACGAGGAGGAGGAGAAAAGTTCTCCACCCAGCCGGGGGAGACAAGAAAAGGAAGGCCGACCCATCCGGGGAGGCCGAAGGGTCAAAGAAGGTAAAGACCCTCCCTTCGGACTGTGCCACGACGGTCGCGGACAGCACCGACGAGTGGCTACCCAGGGACAAGCCCCTGGCGAAATCGTAAGTGTCCGGACACCGTAGTACTTCGTGGTATGTTTTATCGTACTGCCTTTGCTTATGTTGAACCTGATCATGCAGTCCGGCCCGAGCTCGTCTCGACATACCCGCGTCGAGCGGCTCTTTGAGCACGTCGGATATGAACAGCGGTTCTCCTCCGACGGCTTCCACCCCACGCCCTACGGACAACGCCGAGGTGGTGTCTCAAAACACACCGACCCAAGGGGAGGCGGTCCTGGGGTGCCTCACGGCGACCTCCCAGACCCTGGGTACCAAGGGAGAGAGGCTCCTACGGGCTTCGTGTTCGGGCCCTAGCCGGACACTGCGCTGGAACCTTCAATGGTTCCAGACTCCAGCAGGCGGTCCCCCACTAAGGGGGGCCAACCATCTGTGCCGGTGTCCTCTGTCCAACCAGAGGCACCGGACAACTTGCTAGAAGCGCTTCACAGCGCTTCCATCGATGAAGAACACCGCACTATCATGAGTGCGGTGGTTAAGAAGGTTCAGTCCGCCAAGAACGGACTGACCGAAGCTTGCACCAGCCTCCTAACAGGCTTTGAGGTAAGCATTCAAAATATAAAAATATTACCGCATAGATAATAGCCCCTGATGCTCTGTTCGGTGTTCGCAAAGAAAAGCCGAATAGAGTATCAAATGATAACTCAGGAATCTAATTATAGTATGTCTATGTGTATGTGCAGGCTTCCCTACTGGCCGCTGCCCCACATACTGCGGAGGTCTCTGCGCTGAAGCAGGCCCTGAAGCGGACCGAGGACGAGCTCGGCCTTACCAAGGGGCAGCTCGAAGAGAGCAAAGGTAAGACATACCCCAGTTTATATAGGTAAAAACAAGTTCGGTGTAAAGTAATAGGATCATCATGAATTTGTCAGGGGCCACGACTGAGGTGGAGACCCTGAGGAAGGCGTTGTCCACGGCCGAGGACAAAGCGGCCAAAGAACATATTGAGCGGGAGAAACAAGAAGCCCGAGTGGGCGAGGTGCAACAAGAGCTCGAGGCTCTCACCAAAAAGCACGAGTCCTTGGAGCTTGACTCCAAGACGCGGGAGTCCGAGTTCACGCAGGCGCTTGAAAGCGTCCGGAGCGCCAAGGCCGAAGCCCACAAGGCCCTCCAGGAGATTGATGCGGCAAAGAAGATAGCAGCGGGTAAGGCATTCAATATGCAAAGCAAGCATGTCAAGGATACTTTCCTTTTTCTTACCCGAGTTCGGAGCTCTCCAGGAGCGTTTGCAGATCTTCCCCGCAGCGTGCTGGATGCCGTAGAGTTTTACCGGGCTGAGGAGGGGAGCTCAGCAGAGAAGTTGTTCTGGTCTCAGTATACTGGGACCGAACACCCCGTGTCCTTGAGTGACCAGCTGAAGCAGTTGGTCGAACTTCACAAGGCGGCCGAACAGGCCATGAGGGGCCTTATAGTCTGGATGTGGCCTGGCGAGCCCCTGTCCGGCAGCTACTTCGGTCTGGTGAGGCGGCTGGTGGAAGCCTGCCCACGGCTTGAAGTCATCAAGTGATCCGTCTGCATCGAAGGTGCACGCAGAGCTTTTGCCCGGGCGAAGGTGCACTGGGCAAAGCTGGACGCCGTGAAGCTTGTGAAGGAGGGGCCGCCGGAGGGCAAGGAGCATCGCCGCCCCGAGAATTACTATGAGAGCGTCCTGAAGGGTTCCCGCTTAGTGGCAGATGAGTGTGCCAATGATGTAATTTTTGAATGAACATGCCCATGTGATACTGTAATATGAAACGAGTTCTTTTGCGCCATGCGACGCTTTCTTAATTTAAAATATTACCTTCTGTGCGGCCGTTTATAAAATCTGAGAGTTAGCCAATCGTCGGCTTCTGCCCCCATGTAACTAGTACTGGGGTGTTCGGGGTAAATCTGAACACTCTTTACCCCAATTTTGGGTCCTTCAAGGGAGGTGCTCAGCGCAACGAACCAGGCAATTGGACTATAATGCTTTAACACTCTCACTTAGCCATAGAAGTCTACGATTTTAAATTTTTGGCAAAGCCCCTGGTATTCGGAAGGCCGAATTTGGGGCGCTATACACGCCTAAGCCGGACAAGGCCGACTCCTCGCCTGAAGCGGAAAAAGTCTTTAAGGACTTGAGACCTCTCGAACAGCGACCAGTCTCTCGCCTTATCATGACAGTCAGTTTTTGGCTTTCTCTATTGAGGTGCTCGTCTGGAAGAACCGGGACACAATCGCAGTAGTTCTCCCACCGCTACCTTAGCCGATATAGCGGAACGTAAGGTACCAAAGCATGGGAGCCGGGCAACCCAACATTTGACCCAAGACATGATTCGGAGCTGATGCATATAATGCTATAAGTTCGGGGTGCCGCACTGTCGAAAGTGTTTGGACTTCTTGCGCCGTATTATGGGGTGAACGAGAGCCCGTGTCGTACTGACCGTACCCGAGCGTGCAGGTGCGGAATGTCGTAAATGGACATATAAGAGAAAGAGAAAAACTTAAATAATGCAATAACAGATTAATAATATGCATTGTTATTTGAATAATACGTCGAAGCGCACTGGTACAAGTAGTGCAATAAGCTAAAGTAGGACAATTCGAAATGTCCTATCCAAGGCAAGCTACGCAATAATAGTGAAAAGCGGGTATATCGAGTATTACTAGAGACCACCTGGCGGTTCCCGTGTTCATCTTAGCTTCTTGCCGCCTTGGTTTTTGCTTCTGGAATGTGTCCGGCTGTCGAACTGCCGGAAAGGCCTTCCGAAGAATTAGGCCCTGAAAGAGAGAGGGAATGTCAAAGGTATATAGCCCCTGGTATGGTTAAGCCACGATGTGAGGCGTGTCCTGATTGTGCCCCCGCCTATGTCCATGGTATTTTCAATGCATAGTTATGTACGCGTGGCACGAATTTTGTTGCTGCACTGGGACTGGGGCGGGGGCCGAATTGCTAGGCGAGCATAGATCGCGCCATGCGATCCTGTTGCAGATTATTCTGGACGCGCTTGAAGGTGTCCGGGAGCTGTAACGCCGAATGAGTGGTCTGTCTGAACAGGCTGCTTTGTGCCTCTGCTGCAAGGGCCGCAGTGTGCTCTTCCGTACGAAGCGAGCGTTTTGTGTTTCCATTTACTGTTATGACCCCGCGAGGTCCTGGCATCTTGAGCTTGAGGTATGCGTAATGCGGCACTGCATTGAATTTTGCAAATGCTGTCCGTCCGAGCAGTGCATGATAGCCACTGCGAAACGGGACGATGTCGAAGATTAACTCTTCACTTCAGAAGTTATCCGGTGATCCGAAGACCACTTCAGTGTGATTGAGCCTGTGCAATGGGCCTCTACACCTGGGATGACACCTTCGAAGGTGGTTTTGCTGGGTTTGATCCTTGAGGGATCGATGCCCATTTTTCGCACTGTATCCTGATAAAGCAAGTTCAGGCTGCTGCCACCGTCCATAAGGACTCGAGTGAGATGAAATCCGTCAATGATGGGGTATAGGACCAGTGCGGCAGATCCGCCATGACGGATGCTAGTGCGGTGGTCCCTGCGATCGAAGGTGATCGGACAAGCAGACCATGGGTTGAACTTCAGGGCGACGGGCTCCATCGCGTAGACGTCCCTTAGTGCATGCTTCCGCTCCCTCTTAGGAATGTGGGTTGCGTATATCATGTTTACTGTCTTTACTTGTGGGGGAAACCCATTCTGTCCCCCTGGGTTCGGCGGCCAGGGCTCCTCCTCGTCATCGCTATGCACCCCTTGTCCTTGTTTTTGGCATTTAACTTACCGGCCTGCTTGAACACCCAACATTCTCTGTTGGTGTGATTGGCTGGCTTGTCAGGGGTGCCGTGGATTTGACACGAGCGATCCAGTATGCGATCCAGACTGGACGGAGCCGGGGTATTTCTTTTGAATGGCTTTTTTCCGCTGACCGGATCTAGAGCCTTTGAATCCGGCATTGACTGCCGTATCTTCGGTGTTATCACCGTTATTGCGGCGCTTTGGTCTATTACGACTGAGGGAGTCCTGGATTAGGGGTTCTCCGGACAGCTGGACAATATCCTTTGGTCGGACTGTTGGACTATGAAGATACGAGATTGAAGACTTCGTCCCGTGTCCGGATGGGACTCTACTTGGCGTGGAAGGCAAGCTAGGCAATACGGATATGTATATCTCCTCCTTTATAACCAACCTTGTGTAACCCTAGCCCCTTCCGGTGTCTATATAAACCGGAGGGTTTTAGTCCGTAGGACAACATACAATCATACCATAGGCTAGCTTCTAGGGTTTAGCCTCTCCGATCTCGTGGTAGATCAACTCTTGTAATACCCATATTATCAAGAATAATCAAGCAGGACGTAGGGTTTTACCTCCATCAAGAGGGCCCGAACCTGGGTAAAACATTGTGTCCCCTGCCTCATGTTACCATCCGCCTTAGACGCATAGTTCAGGACCCCCTACCCGAGATCCGCCGGTTTTGACACCGACATTCATGCTTTCATTGAGAGTTCCTCTGTGTCGTCATCATTAGGCTTGATGGCTCCTTCAATCATCAATAGCGATGCAGTTCCGGATGAGACTTTTCTCCCCGGACAGATCTTTGTGTTCGGCGGCTTCGCACTGCGGGCCAACTCGCTTGGCCATCTGGAGCAGATCGAGAGTTACGCCCCTGGCCACCAGGTCAGGTTTGGAAGCCTAAACTACACGGCCGATATCCACGGAGACTTGATCTTTGACGGATTCGAACCCCTGCCTAGTGCGTCACACGGTCACGATGAGCATGAATTAGCTCTACCTTCGGACAGTGTTCAGGAGATCGCGCCGGCAACCGCTCCGACCCTCAATTCGGAGCCAGTTGCGCCATCCATGGACGGGTGGATAGACCTTGCCACGGAGGCCGCACTCTCATCGGCGATCGAGCCGAGTATCGACCTTACCCTTCACGGGAGCCGTGACGCCGAACTACCGGATTCTTCCCCGGCCACGGACTCCGAACCACTTGCGCCCGTCGCTATCGAATTTGGCTGGGCGTCGATCATGGAGTTTACCTCCGCGGATATCTTTCAGCACTCGCCCTTCGGCGACATACCGAACTCGTTAAGGTCTCTCTCCTTGTCAGGAGAGTCCTGGCCGAACTATGTTCGGCAGGATTGGGATGCGGATGACGAAGAAATTCGCCGCCCACCCACCACCCACTTAGTAGCCACTGTCGATGATTTGACCGACATGCTCGACTTCGACTCCAAAGAAATCGACGGCATGGACGACGATGCAGGAGGCGAACAAGAACCACTGCCCACAGTGCACTGGACAGCCACCTCGTCATATGACATATATATGGTGGACACACCCAAAGAAGTCAATGGCGACGGGACAGCAGAGGATGACCCCTCCAAGAAGCAATCCAAGCACCGACGTAAGCGGCGCCGCTCTAAGTCTCGCCAAAGCAAAAGCGGTGACACCGGCACAGGAGATAATAGCACTCTGGATAGTGCCGAAGACGACAACAATACCCTCCAGCAAGATTTAGGGCAGGAGGATGGAGAAGCCAGCCCTCCCGAGAGAGCGGCAGATGGAGAGGCGGAGGATGATAATTACATGCCTCCCTCCGAAGACAAGGCAAACCTCGACGATGACAAATTCATCGTGCCTGAGGATCCCGTCGAACAAGAGCGCTTCAAGCGCCGGCTTATAGCCACGGCAAATAGCCTTAAGAAAAAGCAACAGCAGCTTCAAGCTGATCAAGATTTGCTAGCTGACAGATGGACTGAAGTCCTTGCGGCCGAGGAATATAAACTCGAACGCCCCTCCAAGAGTTACCCAAAGCGCAGGTTGCTACCCCGATTGGAGGAGGAAGAACCAAAACCTACATATCCAGTGTATGACACGGCTGATCGGCCACCTCGTGGCCGCGACAAAGAGGCATTCCAGCCAAAAGTTCAGCCCGCACCCCGATGCCACTCAAATAAAAATGTCAAGACATGGGGAAATACGCCAGACCTACGAGACGTATTGGAGGACAAAGCAAAACACGCAAGATCGATCTACGGATCGTGAGGGCACGCCACTATGCGAGACGATAACCGTCACGCCGGATACAGTAAAAGTAAGTCCGGTCGGGCTGAACACAGCGGACAAGACTCATTTGAGATGCGTCGCGATATAGCCCAGTACAGAGGCGCTGCACACCCCCTATGCTTCACAGACGAAGTAATGGATCATCAAATCCCAGAGGGTTTCAAACCCATAAATATAGAATCATACGACGGCACAACAGATCTTGCGGTATGGATCGAGGACTTCCTCTCGCACATCCACATGGCCCGCGGTGACGATCTACATGCCATCAAATACCTCCCACTTAAACTCAAAGGACCAGCTCGACATTGGCTCAACAGCCTGCCAGCAGAATCCATTGGCTGTTGAGAAGATTTGGAAGCCGCATTCCTTGACAACTTCCAGGGCACTTATGTGCGACCACCAGATGCCGATGACTTGAGCCACATAATTCAGCAGCCAGAGGAATCGGCCAGGAAATTCTGGACACGGTTCCTAACAAAGAAAAATCAAATCATCGACTGTCCGGATGCAGAGGCCTTAGCAGCTTTTAAGCACAACATCCACGACGAGTGGCTCGCCCAGCACCTTGGCCAGGAAAAGCCAAAATCTATGGCAGCCCTCACGACACTCATGACCCACTTTTGCCCGGGAGAAGACAGCTGGCTGGCTCGCAGCAATAACATATCAAAGAACCATGGTACTTCGGATACCAAGGATGGCAATGGCAGGTCACGTCGCAACAAACACAAGCGCCGCATTAACAGCGACAATACCGAGGATACGGCAGTCAATGTCGAATTCAAAGGCTGTAAACCCGGTCAGTGGAAAAAGCCATTCAAAAGAAACACTCCGGGCCCGTCCAGTTTGGACCGTATACTCGACCGCTCGTGTCAAATACACGGCACCCCCGACAAGCCAGCCAACCACACCAACAGGGATTGTTGGGTGTTCAAGTAGGCCGGCAAGTTAAATGCTGAAAACAAAGATAAGGGGTCACATAACAATGATGAGGAGGAACCCCGGCAGCCGAACATCGGAGGACAGAAGAGGTTCCCCCCACAAGTGCGGACGGTGAACATGATATACGCAACCCACATCCCCAAGAGGGAGCGGAAGCGTGCGCTAAGGGATGTATATGCGTTGGAGCCAGTCACCCCAAAGTTCAACCCATGGTCCTCTTGTCCAATCACCTTCGATCGTAGGGACCACCCCACTAGTATCTGTCATGGCGGATTCACCACACTGGTCCTAAACCCAATCATCGACGGATTTCACCTCACTCGAGTCCTTATGGACGGTGGCAGCAGCCTGGACCTGCTTTATCAGGACATAGTGCGCAAAATGGGTATAGACCCCTCAAGGATCAAACCCACAAAAACGATCTTCAAAGACGTCATACCAGGTGTAGAGGCCCATTGCATAGGCTCAGCCACACTGGAAGTGGTCTTCGGATCCCCGGATAACTTCCGAAGCGAGGAGTTAATCTTTGATATAGTCCCGTTCTGCAGTGGCTATCATGCACTGCTCGGGCGAACCGCATTCGTGAGATTCAACGTAGTACTGCACTATGCATATCTCAAGCTCAAGATGCCAGGACCTCGGGGGGTCATCACAGTCAATGGAAACACAGAGCGCTCTCTCCGTACGGAGGAGCACACTGCGGCCCTCGCAGCAGAAGCGCAAAGCAGCCTCTTAAGGCAATCCACCAGTTCGGCGATACAAGACCCGGACACCTTCAAGCACGCCCGGAGTAATCGGCAACAAGACCGCCTGGCACGTTCCGAGCTCGCATAGCAATGCGGCCCCCACCCCAGTACCAGCCAAACGATGAAATTCGTGCCACGCGTACATAATTACGCATTAAAAATACCATGGGCACAGGTGGGGAGGGGGGCACGACTACGGCACGCCCCAAGACGCAGCTCAACCGCACTAGGGGCTTCCCGCTTTGTTATTTTTCTCTCTTTCAGGACTTTAATCTCTGGAAGCCCCATCCGGCAGTACAGTTGCTAGACACACAATGCAACAACCAAGGAGGCAGAAAGCTACGTCGCACCACGGAACTCCCAGGTGGTCTCTGACAACGAGTGAAATACCTGCTTTAAATACCATTCCTCAGCTTGCCCTTGGAGGGGACATGTCAAATAGTCCTACTTTTTGCTTATCGCACTACTTGTATCACTCTGCTTTAACGCACCTTTTTGAATAAACAATGCATAGCACTAGACTATTATCACATTCTTTATTCTTCTTTATATATATATATATATGTTCATTCATGACATCCAGCATCCGTACTCTGGTACGGCCAATATGCTAGGGGCTTAAGCATACCCCATAATACGGCGTGAGAAGTCCGAACACTTTCGATAGTGCGGCACCCCGAACTTATAGCATTATATGCATCAGCTCCGAATCATGTCTTGGGTCAATAGTTGGGTTTGCCCGGCTCCCATGTTTTGGTACCTTACATTCCGCTATATCGGCTAAGGTAGCACTGGGAGAACTACTGCGATTGTGCCCCGGTTCAGCTGGGCTAAGCACCTCAGTAGAGAAAGCTAAAACTGACTGTCATGATAAGGCGAGAGCTGGCCGCTGTTCGAGAGGTTTCGAGTCCCTAAAGACTTATGCCGCTTAGAGCGAGGAGTCGGCTTTGTCCGGCTTAAGGCGTGTATAGCGCCCCAAATTCGTCCTTCCGAATACTAGGGGCTTCGCCAAAATTTAAAATTGTAGAATTCTATGGCTAAGTGAGAGTGATAAAGCATTATAGTCCGATTGCCTTGTTCGTTGTGCTGAGCACCTCCCTCGAAGGACCCAACAATGGGAAAAAGAGTGCTCAGGTTTATCCCGAACACCCCAACACTCGTGGCATGGGGGCAGAAGCCGACGACTAGCCATCTCTCAGATTTGATAAACAGCCGCACAGAAGGTAATATTTTAAATTCAAACAAGCGTTGCATAGCGCATATGAACAAGTTTTCATAATACAGGATCACACGAGCAAGTTCACTCAAAAATTACATCCTTCGCACACTCGTCTGCCACAAGACGGGCACCCTTCAGGACACCCTCATAATACATCTCGGGGTGGCGATGCTCCTTGCCCTGCGGCGGCCCCTCCTTCACCAGCTTCTCGGCTTCCAGCTTGGCCCAGTGCACCTTCGCATGGGCAAAGGCCCGGCGTGCACCTTCGATGCAGACGGACCGCTTTATGGCCTCCAGCTGTGGGCAGGCATCTACAAGCCGCCTCACCAGGCCAAAGTAGCTGTTGGGAAGGGAGTCGCCAGGCCACATCCGGACTATAAAGCCCTTCATGGCCCGTTCGGCCGCCTTGTGCAGCTCGACCAGTTGCTTCAGCTGGTCGCTCATAGGCATCGGGTGTTCGGTCCCAGTATACTGAGACCAGAACATCTTCTCCGTCGAGCTTCCCTCCTCAGCCTGGTAAAATTCCACGGCATCCGACACACTGCGGGGCAAATCTGCGAATGCTCCTGGAGAGCTCCAGACTCGGGTAAGTAACAAGTAATTTACTTTCACACGCTTGCTTTGCATATTGAATGCCTTACCTGCCGCTATCCTCCTCATCGCCTCAATCTCCTGGAGGGACTTTTGGGCTTTGGCCTTGGCATGCTCTGTGCTCTCGAGGGCTGCGGCAAGCTCGGACTCTCGCATCTTCGAATCAAGCTCCAAAGCCTCGTGCTTCTTCACGAGAGGCTGGAGCTCTTGCTGCACCTCGCCCACCCGTGCCTCTTGTTTCTCCCGCTCGGTGCACTCCTTGGCCGCTTTGTCTTCGGCCTCGGACATCGCTTGCTTCAGGGTCGCCACCTCGGTCATGGCCCCTGGCACATTCATGATGATCCTGTCATTTCGCAACCACATTTTCTTTTATATATATATAGACAAGGTATTACTTACCTTTGTTCTCCTTGAGCCGCCTCTTGGCAAGGCCGAGCTCTTTCTCGGACCCCTCGAGGTCCTGCTTCAGTGCGGCGACCTCCACAGTCAGTGCGGCAGAGGTCAGCAGCGAAGTCTGCATACGCATACAGACATACTTATATTAGACTCCTACATATATTATTTGATCCTCTATTCGGCTTTTCTTTGTGAACACCAAACAGAGCATCAGGGGCTACTGTCTATGCGGTAATATTTTTCCTATATTTTAAATACTTACCTCAAAGCTTGTTAGAAGGCTGGCACAGGCTTCAGTCAGTCCGCTCTTGGCGGACTGAACCTTCTTGATCACCACACTCATAATAGTGCGGTGCTCTTCGTCGATGGAAGCGCCGCGAAGCGCTCCCAGCAGGCTGTCTGGTGCCTCTGGATGGACAGAGGTCACCGGCATGGGCGGCTTGCACCTTTTGGAAGTGGGCCGCCTGGCCGAGTCCGGAACCACTGGAGGTTCCGGCGCGGTGTTCGGCTGAGAACCGAACTTGGAGCCCCCGGGAGCCTTGCTCCCTTTGCTCCTGGAGTCCGAAAGGTCGCCTTGAGGCGCCTTCGGGACTGTCTCCCCCCGGCTCGGTGCCCCCAAAGACAGTACCTCGGCATTATCCGTAGGGCAAGGAGAGGTGGCGGTTGGGAGTGTATCACTATTCATGCCCGACGAGTCCAAGGAACCGTCCGACGATGATACATCGATGCGGGCTTGGGGCGGACTGCATAATCATATTCGACGTTAGGAGAAGCAGTGCGACAAAGGTATGCTATGAGTTACTCTGGTATCTGAATACTTACGAACTTCACTAGGGGCTTGGCCCTGAGCAGCCACTCATCTTCGCCGTCGGCGGCGGTGGTGGAGCGGTCTCGAAGGAGAGTTCTTCCCTTCTTGGACCCTTCGGCCTCCCCGGTTGGGGCGGCCTTCCTTTTCTTGTCTCCCCCGGCTGGAGGGGGAGAGTCTTCGTCTTCCTTCTCCTTGTTTTCATGGGAGGAGTGCGTCTCGGAGTTATCGGACGATGAGTCCGATACCACCTGGCACCGGGAACTCTTTCGGGTTCCCTTGGCCTTCTTCTTGGTCTTATCCGCCACCTCATAAGGAGTCGGAGTCCGCATCTCCGTCAGGAGAGCGTCCGCAGGGTCTTCGGGCAGGGGGGCGGACAGTTGATCTGCTCCGATGTCTCCACCCAGTCCTGTCAAAGGCATGGGAGCTCAGACCCCGCACATGGTTAAGCTATGGGAAATAAACACCCTATCAGATGTACAGAACTTACCAGATTCGCAGAACGCTTCACGCTTAGCCCTCAGTCCTCGGTAAGAGAAGGAGGGACCTCGGCGCCCTTGAACAACACCCTCCAGACGTCTTTGTGCGTCATGTCGAAGAGCTCGCTTAGAATCTGGTGCCGGGCCGGGTCGAACTCCCATAAGTTGAAATCCCGTTGTTGACACGGGAGGATCCGCGGAAGAGCATGACCTGGACTATGTTGACAAGCTTAAGTTTCTTGCTTGTCATGTTCCGGATACACTTCTGGAGTCCGTCTAGCTCCACCGATGAACCCCAGGACAGGCCCTTCTCCTTCCAGGAAGTGAGCCGCGTGGGGATTCCGGATCGAAACTCGGGGGCCGCCACCCACTTGGTGTCGCGCGGCTCGGTGATGTAGAACCGCCCCGATTGCCACCCCTTTATGGTCTCCATGAAGGAGCCCTCGAGCCATATAACGTTGGGCATTTTGCCCACCATGGCTCCGCCGCATTCCGCTTGCTGGCCGCCCACCACCTTCGGCTTGATATTGAAGGTCTTCAGCC
The DNA here is from genome assembly GCF_002162155.2 of Triticum dicoccoides. Lineage (NCBI taxonomy): Eukaryota > Viridiplantae > Streptophyta > Magnoliopsida > Poales > Poaceae > Triticum > Triticum dicoccoides. The sequence goes on from NC_041388.1 coordinate 98,636,622, forward strand.
ACAGGCCGAAGTGGGGCCGGATGCAGAGTAAAGCCTCACACACAACGATGAACGCCGAGATGTTGAGGATGAAATTCAGGGCCAGGTCATGAAAGTCCAGCCCATAATAGAACATGAGGCCGTGGACGAATGGATGGAGGGGAAACCCCAGTCCGCGGACGTAGTGGGGGAGGAAAACCACCCTTTCGTGAGGTTCCGGGGTAGGGACGACCTGCCCCGCGGCTGGCAGCCGATGCACGATATCCGCGGCTAAGTATCCGGCTCCACGTAACTTTTTGATGTGCCCCTCCGTGATGGAGGAGGCCATCCACTTGCCTCCCGCTCCGGACATGTTTGGAGAGAGTTGAGGAGGAGGATGCAGACTTGGGCGCTGGAGCTCGAGTGCGCGAGAATGGATGAGCAAGGAGGAAGAAGGCGTGGGTAGAAAAGGGTGAGATCTTATCCCTTTATAAGGGCGGACTAAACTATGCGCCCCCACTAGCCTGGTAAAACTCGCTTATCCCCCAAGCGTTGTAATTGATGGCACGGTTGGGTTACCCACGTCCGTATTGATGAGAATCCCGTAATAAGGGGAACACGGTCTCTGCTTTGACAAGGCATGTCAAGAAACCGCCTCGCGTTATGTGCAGGGGCTGGTTAAAGAAAAACGGTTCAAATAATTACCGGGTCATGGCTGATGTCATGCTGCCAAAACGTGTCAGCAGATTAGATTTGTGGTAATATTATTCTCTCTATGGTGGTATGTGGAACTTATTTTGCAGGGTCGGACACTATCCTTGTATTCAAATTCTTCCGTGGTGTATTCGGAGGCCTTGCAATGCCGAAGACAACACTGCGCCGGACTCGTCGTCATTGAAGCCTGGTTCAGGGGCTACTGAGGGAGTCCTGGATTAGGGGGTCTCCGGACAGCCGGACTATATCCTTTGGCCGGACTGTTGGACTATGAAGATACGAGATTGAAGACTTCGTCCCGTGTCCGGATGGGACTCTCCGGACAGCTAGGCAATACGGATATGTATATCTCCTCCTTCGTAACCAACCTTGTGTAACCCTAGCCCCTTCCGGTGTCTATATAAACCGTAGGGTTTTAGTCCGTAGGACAACAAACAATCATACCATAGGCTAGCTTCTAGGGTTTAGCCTCTCCGATCTCGTGGTAGATCAACTCTTGTAATACCCATATTATCAAGAATAATCAAGCAGGACGTAGGGTTTTACCTCCATCAAGAGGGCCCGAACCTGGGTAAAACATCGTGTCCCCTGCCTCCTGTTACCATCCGCCTTAGACACACAGTTCGCGACCCCCTACCCGAGATCCGCCGGTTTTGACACCGACAACGACGTTGCCTACCGTTAACGTCTTTGGTATCCGAGGTATTCGGATTCCTTGATGTGTTGTTGCTGCGAGCCAGCCAGCTGTCCTCGCCCGCACAAAAGAGGGTCATGAGTGTTGTGAGGGCTGCCATAGATTTCGGCTTCTCCTGGCCGAGGTGGCGGGCGAGCCACTCGTCGCAGATGTTATGTTTGAATGCCGCTAGGGCTTCTTCATCCGGACAGTCTATGATTTGATTTTTCTTGGTCAGGAACCGTGTCTAGAATTGTCTGGCCGATTCCCCTGGCTACTAGGTTATGTGGCTCAAGTCAACAGCATCCGGTGGCCGCACATAAGTGACTTGGAAGTTGTCAAGAAATGCATCTTCCAAATCCTCCCAACTGCCGACGGAATCTGCTGGCAATCTATTTAGCCAATGCCGAGCTGGTCCTTTGAGTTTTAGTGGGAGGTACTTGATGGCATGTAGATCGTCACCGCGAGCCATGTGGATATGAAGGAGGAAATCCTCAATCCATACAGCGGGATCTGTTGTGTTGTCATATGATTCGATATTTACGGGTTTAAAACCCTCCAGGAATTCATGATTCATAACTTCATCAGTGAAGCATAAGGGGTGTGCGGCGCCTCTGTGCCGGGCTATATCCCGACGTAGTTCGTATGAGTCTTGTCTGCTGTATTCGGCCCGGCCGGATTTACTCTTGGTGTATCCGACGCGACGATCATCGTCCCGTGTGGGCGCACGTGTTCGTGTCCCGTATATTTACCTTGCGATTTTTGCCTTGCTGTCCAAGATGTCTCGTAGGTCCTCTGTGTTGCCCCAGGCCTTAGTATCTTTGACTGAGTGGCGACGGGGTGCGGGTTGAACTTTGGGCTGAAACGCCTCTCTGGCTTGGCCGCGTAGTGGCCGGTCAGCCGCATTGTACACTGGTGAATGAGGTTTGAATGCTTCCTCCTCGAGGTGAGGTAGCAAGCTGCGTTTTGGGTAACTCTTGGACGGGCGCTCGAGTTCATGCTCCTTGGCCGCAAGGACTTCGGTCCATCTATCTGCTAGCAAGTCTTGATCAGCTTGAAGCTGTTGCTGTTTCTTCTTTAGGCTATTTGCCGTGGCCATAAGCCGGCACTTGAAGCGCTCTTGCTCGACGGGGTCCTCAGGCACGATAAATTTGTCGTCGCCGAGGCTCGCCTCGTTTTCGGAGAGAGGCATGTAATTGTCCTCCTCTGGTTCTCCATTTGCTGCCAGCTCTGGAGGGCTAGCTTGTTCGTCCTCCAGCTCTTCGCCGTGCTGGAGGGGATTGTTGTTGTCTTCGGCGCTATCCGGAGTGTTATTATCTCCTGTGCCGGTATCACTGCTCTTACTGTTGCAGGACTTAGAGCGGCGCCGCTGACATCGGCGCTTGGGTTGCTTCTTGGAGGGGTCATCCTCCGCTTTCTCCTCGCCATTGGCTTCTTTTGGGGGTGTCCACCATATATATATAATATGATGAGGTGGAGTCCAGTGCCCCGAGGGCGGTGGATCCTGTTCGTCTCCGGCTTCGTCTTCCATACCGTCGAAGTCTTCGGAGCCGAAGTCGAGCATGTCGGTTAAGTCGTCGACAGTGGCTACTAAGTGGGTGGTGGGTGGGCAGCGAATTTCTTCGTCGTCCGCATCCCATTCTGGCTGGACATAGTTCGGCCAAGGTTCTCCTGACAGGAAGAGAGACCTTAATGAATTTAGCACATCTCCGAAAGGTGAGTGCTGAAAGATATCCGCAGAGGTGAACTCCATGATCGGCGCCCCATCGGACTCGACAGGCACGGATACGAGCGGCTCAGAGTCCGTGGCCGAGGATGAATCCAGTGGTTCGGCAACACGACTCTCGTAAGGGGTGAAGTCAGTATCCGGCTCTATCGCCGCTGAGAGTGCGGCCTCCATGGCGGGGTCCATCCCTTCGCTCTCGGATGGAGCGACTTGCTCCAGATTAAAAGCCAGAGTAGATGCGGATGCGATCTCCCGAACACTGTCCGACGGTAGAGTTACGTCTTGCTTGTCGTGACTGTGCGGCGCGTCCGGCATGGGCTCGAATCCGTCGAAGATCAAGTCTCCGCGGATATCGGCCGTGTAGTTCAAGTTTCCAAATCTGATCTGATGCCAGGGGCGTAGCTCTCAATCTGCTCCAAATGGCCAAGCGAATTGGCCCGCAGTGCAAAGCGGCCGAATATGAAGATCTGTCCGGGGAGGAAAGCCTCACCCTGGACCGCATCGCTAGCGATGATCGAAGGAGCCATCGAGCCTTATGGTGACGACACAGTGGAACTCTCAATGAAAGCACCAACGTCGGTGTCAAAACTGGCGGATCTCGGGTAGGGGGTCCCAAACTGTGCGTCTAAGGCGGATGGTAACAGGAGGCAGGGGACACGATGTTTTACCCAGGTTCGGACCCTCTCGATGGAGGTAATACCCTACGTCCTGCTTGATTGTTCGTGATGATATGAGTATTACAAGAGTTGATCTACCACAAGATCAGAGAGGCTAAACCCTAGAAGCTAGCCTATGGTATGATTGTATATTGTCCTACGGACTAAAACCCTTCGGTTTATATAGACACCTTAGGGGGCTAGGGTTACACAAGGTCGGTTACAAAGGAGGAGATATACATATCCGTATTGCCTAGCTTGCCTTCCACGCCAAGGAGAGTCCCATCCAGACACGGGACGAAGTCTTCAATCTTGTATCTTCAATGTCCAACAGTCCGGCCAAAGGATATAGTCCGGCTGTCCAGAGACCCCCTAATCCAGGACTCCCTCAAAGATCATGGTGCTAATTTGAAGCACAAGTGTGGTAAAAGGATAGTAGCATTGCCCCTTCTCTCTTTTTCTCTCATCATTTTTTTGTTTTCTCTTTTTTCGGGGCCCTCTCTTTTTTAGCCTCTTTATTATTATTATTATTATTATTATTATTATTATTATTATTATTATTATTATTATTATTATTATTATTATTATTATTATTTTCATCCGGAGTCTCGACCCGACTTGTGGGGGAATCATAGTCTCCATCATCCTTTCCTCACTGGGACAATGTGGGGACCCCGACTCATAAGTCGTGATCACCGAATGCACGTGTACAGTGATCCCAGAGATCAATGCTCACTGAACACACAGAAGCTGAATAACAAGAGTCTTACATCCATACATACCGTCTTACACAAATTATGACCATTATGGTCAAGTCTTACATTGATAAAGCCTTAAGGGCTGAACATCAAATGAAACACAAGCAGCGGAAATCTTCGTCGATGAGTAGAGCCCATGCCATCTGCCTTAACCCTACAGGCATTCTGACTGGGAAACGTCCTAGTTCGCATGTTCGTCTCCAAAGGACTCTTCTTCGAACTCCGGTTCTTCCATGCCTGGCCAATTAAATAACCAGTGGCAAGCCAATGAGTACTTTGAATGTACTCGGAAGCAACCCATGTTTCGGCTCAAGATACAACAATGCATGATATAGGTAAATTTTTGCAGAAAGCTGATTTTGTCGTGTTATGACATGTTCAATAACTGGTAAACCATGCATCGCATGAATTCAAGTAACCATAGGGGTTGGTTACAGATATCAACATAAAGGGAGTGGGCTCCAACCCAACTCATTCATGTCAAGTCCTTTGACTTGACCCAAGAAGTACTTCCCACACACATTGGTTTGTAAACAAGTGGACATAGCCCAAGAGCGGTTATCCAATTGTCCTTGACCGTGGACACGGCTATTCGAATAGTTTTACACTCTGCAGAGGTTGCACACTTTACCCACAAGATCCGGGGAACTTCCGTGTCATCCACGACCCGCGGTACCTCAAGTACCCGGGGTAAGCACCCGGTCACTATCTTTCCCTAGACGACACTAACATGGGGTCCACTCGATTGGTAGTAACCCCCGTGCCCAACCTTTCACAACTTAAAATTGTGGAGCCTTGCTCCCATATTCATCACATACCACTGGCACGGGGTACCAACGGTGTGTCTGGTGCCCCATAAAAATGTTCTTGGCCACCCTACCTGGCACGACCCCGTCCCGAGAGAGAGCACCAACTCTCGCCCGTCACTAGTAATGCGGGCTCCAAGCTAGTATCGGCCTAGGTAATCAATAATGCCCTTTCCCATATAAGGGTAGAGTGGTTGCGCATGTAAGGTTGGAATAATGGTCGCAACTTAAACCAATCCATTTTGAAAACAACACACACTTGCCTCGGTACACCACTTCGTCATCAAGTGGCTACCCAACTCATCATCTCCCCCGGGCATAAGTGTCACCCGATGGGGTTTTCGAAAGGTCTTTTGAAAATACTATGTCCCCATCACCATGCATATTCCCATCCCTTTTTGCGTAGCACTACTTTAGCATCCTATCTACTCCCACCGGCATAACCCTCATAAGGAGGTAGGGTCATGCACAATGCAAGTATCAACGAGGAAGTAATAGAGGCAACCCATCAAAGTGGTTACCATCTCATCATGATTCCGATGCAACACTAATAAAGTGCTATATGACATGCATAAAAAGGGTTTCATAGACATGGTCAAAGGGCTGCTTGCCTGGCTCAGCAAAGTCTTCTGGGTCTTCAAAGTCTTCTGGTCCAACTCCTTCGTCGGCAACGCAATCTATCATCGCAAATAATAACGAGAAAAATAAGGTAATAATAAAACAGAAAAACTAAGGTGCTCAGAAAAATGTCAACTTATTTTTGTTAAATATTAGAATGAAAACTAAGAAGGGGAAAATTACTAGTTTTGGATTTGGAGTGGCAGAAGAGAAGAAATGGATTTTTAGAGGGGTCTAAATATATTCAAATTTGAATTTGAATATGGACAGTACATAAAATTTGTTTGGACATGAGTGAAAATTATACCATTAAACAGGTGGGATTTTTATAAGATTTTAGGAACTGGAATTGTTGCATTTGGATTAATATTTAATCCTGTGGAATTTTTGGAAAAGTGACAGAAAAAGAAAAGGAAAAAGGGCTCTGTGCCTGCTGGGCCAGAACATCCGCAGGGCAGCGGCCCAGCCGAGCCGGCACGCGCGCGCGCCAGGTTTGAACCTGACAGGCGGGGCCCAGCTGCCAGTGGGAGAGAGAGGGGGCGAGAGAGAGGTGAGGATGACAGGCGGGGCCTGACTATCATCTCTGACCTCGCGACCAGAGGGCCGGCATGCTCACCGGCGGCGAAGCAGGGCACGGCGAGGTGAGATGATGGCACCGTTGGACTCAGTGCAGAGTCACCGTTCAGGTGGAGGTGGTTGCGGTCGCCAGGGTGGCCTGGTTCGCCGATGACGAGGTCTTGCGGCGGAGGAGCTTCGGGTGATGGTCGTTCTGGTCGACTTCAGCTGCAAACGAGGCGGGGGAGAGAGGGGAAATGATCAGTGGGAGGAGGCAGTTTCAGATCGGGGCAGAGGAGGAGCGGGGAAGGCCTGTACCTCGCAAACTCCGGCGAGCCGAAGCGGCGGAGCTCGAGCCCGGTCTCGAGCTCGGGTGCTCCTGGAGACGAACTAGGTGCAGGGGGATGATTAGGGGAGTGAGAGAGCTATGGTGAGGAGAGGAGGGCTCGGGGAGGCCCTTAAATAGGCGAATGGCGGGGTGCCGTGGACCCGTGCGCCGGCGAGCTCCTGCTCGTTGCCACAGGGCTCGAGAGGAGCTGGCGCCGTGTCTGGGGTGTTGCTGGGTGTGGACTACGCCGAGGGGAGCTAAGGGAGAGAGCGGGGAGGGGTCAGAGACGCCGCACGTGTGAGCCGTGCCATTGGCGCGCTCGGGCGGTCGGCGCGCATGCGAGCTGGGGCGAGAGGAGGGAGAAGGAAGAGGGGGACCAGGGTTTAGCGTGCCGCGGACGCCGAGCCGCATCGTCGGGCGTGCTGGGGAGGCCCGAGGTGGCCAGAGGCGGTTGGAAGGGGGCGGCTACAGTGCGGGAGCGCACTATAGCGTGCTCCAAAGCGTGCAAATGGCTGGCATAGCCATTTTTTATGCAACGTGGGCGCGTCCAAAGGTGTCTGGTAGCTTGTAAGAGTTTTTGTAGTGACTAGACTCAACTTCGGCCAAGGAGTTGGAAAGGGGGCTACCTACAGGCAGTCGGCTTTGATACCAACTTGTGACGCCCTCGATTCAATCGTACACTAATCATACACGCAAATGTGTACGATCAAGATCAAGGACTCACGAAAAGATATCACAACACAATTCTAGACACAAATTAAAATAATACAAGCTTTATATTACAAGCCAGGGGCCTCGAGGGCTCAAATACATAAGCTTGAATACACAAGAGTCAGCGGAAGCAAAAATAACTGAGTACAGACATGAGTTAGACAAGTTTGCCTTAAGAAGGCTAGCACAAAAGCAACAACGTTCGAAAAGGCAAGGCCTCCTGCCTGGGAGCCTCCTAACTACTCCTAGTCGTCTGCGGTCTTCACGTGGTAGTAGGCATCCTCCGGGTAGTAGTAGTCATCAGTGGCGTCGTCTGGCTCCTGGGATCCGCCATCTGGTCGCAACAATCGGGTATGGGGGAAAATAAGTAACAAAGCAACCGCGAGTACTCATCCAAAGTACTCGCAAGACTTACATCAGATCTAAACTAAGTATGCATCTGTATCAAAGGAATGGGTTGTGTCTGTGGACTAAACTGCAGAATGCCAGAAGGGAAGGGGAAAGCCTAGCCTATCGAAGACTAGCATCTTCTGGAAACCACCATCTTGCAGCAACAGGAGGGAGTAGAGTAGCATAAAGTAAAGTAACAGTAGTGTTATCAACCTCGGCCAGAGATCCTTTCTCTACTCCCTGCGAGAAAGCAATCCCAGAGCCATACTAGCCATTTGTCATCACAATCCAATTCTCATCACCATCCAATTCTCATCACAAGTATCCAGTTCTAGTTGTATCGATCGGGATACAACTTCAAGTGTCCGTTACCGTAAGACAGGCTATCGATAGATGTTTTCTTCCCTGCAGGGGTGCACCAACTTACCCACCACGCTCGATTAACTCCGGTCGGACACACTTTCCTGGGTCATGCCCGGCCTCGGCAAAACAATACGCCGCAACCCGACCTAGGCTTAATAGAGAGGCCAGCACGCCGAACTAAACCTATGCCCCCAAGGGTCATGGGCCATCTCCCCGGGAACTCCTGCACGTTGCGTACGCGGCTGGTGAGCAGACCTAGCTACCTCTTTCAATAAGGTAGGTGCTTTCCAGTCCAACCCGGCGCGCGCCGCTTAGTCGTTGACGTCTGTTAAGCTTCGGCTGATGTATACGACACAGAACGCCCATACTATGCCCACGTGATGGTTAGTGCTATCAGGCCAGAGGACCCTCGGATCAAATATCCAAATCGTAGTGGATTAGGAACGCGCAATAACGAGCAGAGACTCACGATCGATGTGACCCCGTCGCCCCGTCTCGAGTACTTGCGGCAAGGGCTAAGAATGCCCGGCCACGCCTCGTAAGTATCTCGCGGGCACCTTCCAGGTCAACCCGACTCCACATCACTCGCTATTAAGCTCGCGCGGGTACCCCTCAGGGTCGACCTGTCTTTAGTAACATGGCTCAGTGTAAAGTCATAGTAATCATAGTAACTGTGTGTCTATCACCAAAGGGAAAACCCGAGGAATCACCCTCGGTGAATTCCACTCGATGTTGTCATCAAGGTGAACGTAAGAGGATCCACCCTCGAGGTTCACACTTGAGGGGTTACACGACAGAGCCGTACCGGAGGTGGTTAAGGAGGAAATCACCCTCGATGGCCACGACCGGATAGCTACACTACAGAGATCTCATCCGGAGTGATGTAAGAGGTTCCACCCTCGGCACTCGATGGTAGCTCTGCAGAGTCGTACAACTAGGGGAGGTGATGTGAAGTGTCGGGGCCTGGACCTCGATCGTGTTGATCGAGTCATCAAACATAAAGCGAGGCAACTGGGACAAGGTGGGGGTCACTGATGGATCACTAACCATCCTATACTAAGCAGTTTAGGATAAGCAGGTAAGGTATGAAAGCAGGTAACAACAACAGGCTATGCATCAGAGTAGGATCATTCAGAAAGCAGTAGCAGTTCTAATGCAAGCATGAGAGGGAAAGAAATGGGCGATATCAGAATGCTCAAGGAGGGTTTGCTTGCCTGGTTGCTCAGACAAGGAGGGGTCGTCGGTGACGTAGTCGATCACAGCGGCATCATCGGTCTCGGGGTCTACCGGAGAGAAGAGGGGGAAGAAACAGTAAATATAAAGCAAACATAGCACCACAAAGCATAACATGGCAATAAGATTGCTGGTGTGACCTAATGCGGTAGAAGGTGATACCAGCGAAGGGGAAAACATCCGGGAAAGTATCCCCGGTGTTCCGCGTTTTCGGACAGATGAACCGGAGAGGAAAAGTTGCGTGTTCACTATACTAGGGATGCGTGGCGGACGAACGGGCTGCGTATCCGGGTTCGTCTCGTCGTTCTGAGCAACTTTCATGTACAAAGTTTTTTCATCCGAACTACGGTTTATTTTATAATGATTTTTCAAAGTTTAATTGAATTCTTGGGAATATTATATTTAGCTTAAACCGAATTGACTAAGTTAATTTTGACTAGTCAAAGGGCAGGTGTGACCCACATGTCATAGACTATTTACCTAAACAATTAAACAAATCTAACTTATTTAAAAGGGCCTACATGTCATCTACTACTAGACTAACTTAACACTAATTAAACCTAGTAGTACTAATCTAAGCCAGGGCCGGCCACTAATGGGCATAGCCCAACCGGCCACACGCATGATGCACACATACACACACAGGAGCACACGGCCATGGCACTGCACGCACACACACTATGCAGAACACACACCCACACATAGTTCTGTTTTCTGCTAACAAAAGATAGCATTTTGTGATTTTCATCGAATTTAATCTATGCACTAAATGGATTTGGTCCAATGAAAACATTTAAGCATTGTCAAGTGTACTACCTCCCCATAATTTTTTTAGTCCTGTTAGTAGTTGTTTAGCCTGAGTTTAGGGGCTGTCCAAAGGGTTAGTCAGTGTAAAATTTGAAAAGCTAGCTAGCACTAGCTACAGTACTAGCAATAGGCCATCAGTACAACGGAAACAGAGTAGCGTTGACGCGCGCTTGCAGGCGTAGGCGACTGCGGGCAGGCGCGGGCCGGGTGCGGGCACGCGCGTGTGGGCGTGCACGGGGACGCGGCCAGGCGAGCAGCCGCCAGCAACGACAGCAAGCAGTATGCGTAGCAGCCTTAGCAGAAGCAGCGAAGCAGAGCAGCAGGCGAGCGCAGCAACAAGCGGCAGTAGGAACAGAGCAGAGCAGCGGCGGACGCGGGCAGGCAGCTGCGGCAGCAGGCAAGCGCGCGTCGAGGCACGGCCGGGCGCAGCAAGCCACCGGGGCGCGGGCGGCAGCAGGTGAGCCGGCGAGGCATGGCGCGCGGGGCCTGGCCGGCGGGGGTGGCGCAGGCAGGGGGCCAAGGCGGAGCCGCGAGCGCGCGTACGCCGACAGGCGACAGCGCGGCGTAGGCGGGCATGGCGGGTAGCCGCAGCGGAGGGGGCGCGGTGGCCGGAGGCGTGTGGCATGGGCGGCGCTAGCGGCAACACAACAACAGCAGTAGTACACATGCAACAACAGCGGTAGTAGCAGTACGCACACACGCGTACGCGGGGTTCGAACACGACGGGGTCGGCAGGCTACGGCGACGGGATGGGAAGAAGAGGAGGAAAACGGAGGAGGAGCTCACCAAGAGCCGTAGGG
>NC_041388.1:98648165-98704537 GCF_002162155.2 Triticum dicoccoides
CGGGGTGGCCAGAGACGACGACGAGGGCGTCGGCGTTCGAGGAGGGAGACGGCTCGGGGAAGCTTGAAGGGGTCGAGGCGGAGCAAGTTGACGGCGGCGAGCTTCGGGCGTCGATGTGGAAGACGAGTTCGATCCACTCGGTGTAGGGGATCCGATGCCGAATCCGTCCACGCAGTCGACGTAGTCGACGACGACGGAGCGCTTGGACAGATTCCCAGGCGTCGGGGAGCTGGGTCGGCGCGAGGACGACGGGGTTCACAGCGACGATGACTCGGCTTCTTGCGGGAGAGAAGAAACAGCGCGAGAGGGGGAATGAGGGGCTAGGGTTTCAGTAGGAGGGAGGGGAGGTCTTGTGGCCGCCGGGGAGGACTGGATGGCCGACGCGTGGCAATCGAAGCCATGGACGCGGCGCGTGCGTCCACGGCGCCTATGATGAACAGAGAAAGAAGGAGACAGGGGTAGTTGGGCTGGGCTGTTGCGCTGTGCGACAAGCCCATGTGCACATTAGCTATTTAGCTCTTTCTCTTTAATCTATTCTGTCAAACAATTGTCTCAGTTTTGCATTTAGTTAAAATAGCAAATGATTTTTGTTGAACAAGAAACTTGGCACATAACTGAAGCACATTATTTCTAGGAGTCACAAACAGTTTGAGGTCAAAAGGAGTTGTTTAACCATTTTTTAAATTTGAAAAGGCCAATTTTAAATGTTGGCAGACCACTAAATAAATTCCCAGGGGCACTTGGGAATCCAAAAGAGGTTGGTTCCAACATGACAAATAACCAGAGATTATTTGCCACACTTTGAAGATTTTAGTTTTCATGTTTGAAAATTTGAGTTTTGGACTTTAATTTGAATTTGAAATTTGAACCGGATTTGAATCAAAGTGATATTAGCAACAGTAACAATGATGACAAGGCATCATTAGAAGGGGATTACTATAGCTGATCTATTGGGGTGTTATAGTTTTTCATGGCTACAGAGGCTTGCGGCGGCGGAACTCCCGATCTAGGTTTTGTTCTCGGGTTTTTGGGATTTATAAGAGGTGTTGGCATCGGGAACAAGTCAGGGGGCCCATGAGGCGACAACAAGGATGGGGGCGTGCCCAAGGGGGGGCGCCCTCCACCCTTGTGGTGGCCTTGGGACTCATCTCTGATAACTTTTCATTCCAGTATTTTTTATATTTTCCATAAACATTCTCCGTAAATTTTCAGGTCAATTCGATTCCGTTTGATATTCATTTTCTGCGAAACTCAAAAACAAGGGAAAAACAGAAACTAGCATTGGGCTCTTGGTTAATATGTTAGTCCCCAAAATCATATAAAATAGCATATAAATGCATATAAAACATCTAAGATGGATAATATAATAGCATGGAACAATCAAAAATTATAGATACGTTGGAGACTTATCAAGCATCCCCAAGCTTAATTCTTACTCGTCCTTGAGTAGGTAAATGATAAAAACAGAATTTTTGATGTGGAATGCTACCTAACATATTCATCCATGTATTTGTTTTCTTTATTGTGGCATGAATGTTCAGATCCATAAGATTCAAAACAAAAGTTTAATATTGACATAAAAACAATAATACTTCAAGCATACTAACAAAGCAATTATGTCTTCTCAAAATAACATGGCCAAAGAAAGCTTATCCCTACAAAATCATATAGTCTGGCTATGCTCCATCTTCATCACACAAAATATTCATATCATGCACAACCCCGATGACAAGCCAAGCAATTGTTTCATACTTTTGTTGTTCTTAAACCTTTTCAACTTTCACGCAATACATGAGCGTGAGCCATGGACATAGAACTATAGGTGGAATAGAATATGGTGGTTGTGGAGAAGACAAAAAGGAGATAGCCTCACATCCACTAGGCGTATCAACGGGCTATGGAGATGCCCATCAATAGATATCAATGTGAGTGAGTAAAGATTGCCATGCAACAGATGCACCAGAGCTATAAGTTTATGAAAGCTCAAAAAGAAACTAAGTGGGTGTGCATCCAACTTGCTTGCTCATGAAGACCTAGGGCAATTTGAGGAAGCCCATCATTGCAATATACAAGGCAAGTTCTATAATGAAAATTTTCCACTAGTATATGAAAGTGACAATATAGGAGACTCTCTCTCATGAAGATCATGGTGCTACTTTGAAGCATAAGTGTGGTAAAAGGATAGTAGCATTGCCCCTTCTCTCTTTTCTCTCATTTTTTTATTTGGGCCTTCTCTCATTTTTTGACCTCTTTCTTTTCCTTGAAGTCTTATCCTGACTTGTGGGGGAATCATAGTCTCCATCATCCTTTCCTCACATGGGACAATGCTCTAATAATGAAGATCATCACACTTTTATTTACTTACAACTCAATAATTACAACCCAATACTTAGAACAAAATATGACTGTATATGAATGGTTCCGGCGGTGTACCGGGATGTGCAATGAATCAAGAGTGACATTTATGAAATAATTATGAATGATGGCTTTGCCACAAATACGATGTCAACTACATGATCATGCAAAGCAATATGACAATGATGGAATGTGTCATAATAAATGGAACGGTGGAAGTTGCATGGCAATATATCTCGGAATGGATATGGAAATGCCATAATAGGTAGGTATGGTGGCTAATTTGAGGAAGATATGTGGTGGGTGTATGGTACCGGCGAAAGTTGCGTAGTACTAGAGAGGCTAGAATTGGTGGAAGGATGAGAGTGCGTATAATCTATGGACTCAACATTATTCATAAAGAACTCACATACTTATTGCAAAAATCTATTAGTCATTGAAACAAAGTAGTATGCGCATGCTCCTAGGGGGATAGATTGGTAGGAAAATACCATCGCTCGTCCCTGACCGCCACTCATAAGGAAGACAATCAATAAATAAATCATGCTTCGACTTCACCACATAACGGTTCACCATGCGTGCATGCTACGAGAATCACAAACTTTAACACAAGTATTTCTACAATCCACAATTAATCACTAGCATGACTCTAATATCACCATCTCTATATCTTAAAACAATCATAAGGAATCAAACTTCTCATAGTATTCAATGCACTTTATATGAAAGTTTTTATTATATCCCTCTTGGATGCCTATCATATTAGGACTAAATTCATAACCAAAGCAAATTATCATGTTGTTTAAAGACTCTCAAAATAATATAAGTGAAGCATGAGAGTTCACCAATTTCTTCAAAATAAAACTACCGTCGTGCTCTAAAAAGATATAATTGAAGCAGTAGAGCAAATAACAACCTACTCCAGAAGATATAAGTGAAGATCAATGAGTAGTTGAATAATTATGTAACTATGTGAAGACTCCTTCTCATAAATAGATTTTCATATCTTAAGTACTTTATTCAAACAGCAAGCAAAATAAAATAAAATAAAATGACGCTCCAAGCAAAACACATATCATGTGGTGAATAAAAATATAGCTCCAAGTAAGGTTACTGATGAACAAAGACGAAAGAGGGATGCCATCCGGGGCATCCCCAAGCTTGGATGCTTGGTTGTCCTTGAATATTACCTTGGGGTGCCTTGGGCGTCCCCAAGCTTAGGCGCTTGCCACTCCTTATTCCATAGTCCATTGAAACTTCACCCAAAACTTGAAAACTTCGCAACTCAAAACTCAACGGAAAATCTCATAAGCTCCGTTAGTATAAGAAAATAAATCACCATTTTTGGTACTGTTGTGAACTCATTCTTTATTTATATTGGTGTAATATCTACTGTATTACAACTTCTCCATGGTTCATACTGATACGTCTCCAACGTATCTATAATTTTTGATTGTTCCATGCTATTATATTATCTGTTTTGGATGTATTATATGCATTAATATGCTATTTTATATGATTTTTGGAACTGACCTATTAACCTAGAGCCTAGTGCCAGTTTCTATTTTTTCCTTGTTTTAGAGTTTCACGGAAAAGGAATACCAAACGCAGTCCAAACGGAATAAAACTTTCGCGATGATTTTTCTTGTACCAGAAGACATCCAGGAGACTTGGAGTGCAAGTCAAAAGAGCCACGAGGCGGCCACAAGGGTGGAGGGCGCGCCCCCGACCTTGTGGGCCCCTTGGTGACCCCCTGACCTATATCTTCCTCCTATATATTCTCATATACCCCGAAAACTTCCAGGGAGCCACGAAACCACTTTTCCACCGCCGCAACCTTCTGTACCTGTGAGATCCCATCTAGGGGCCTTTTTCGGCATCCTGCCGGAGGGGGATTCGATCACGAAGGGCTTCTACATCAACTCCATTGCCCTTCCGATGAAGCGTGAGTAGTTTACCACAGACCTACAGGTCCATAGATAGTAGCTAGATGGTTTCTTCTCTCTCTTTGATTCTCAATACCATGTTCTCCTCGATGTTCTTGGAGATCTATTCGATGTAATACTCTTTTGTGATGTGTTTGCCTAGATCCGATGAATTGTGGATTTATGAACAGCTTATCTATGCATATTATTTGAATCTCCTCTGAATTATTACATGCATGATTTGATATCTTTGCAAGTCTCTTCGAACTATCGGTTTGGTTTGGCCAACTAGATTGGTTTTTCTTGCAATGGGAGAAGTGCTTAGCTTTGGGTTCAATCTTGCGGTGTCCTTTCCCGGTGATAGTAGGGGTAGCAAGGCACGTATTGTATTGTTGCCATCGAGAATAAAAAGATGGGGTTTTCATCATATTGCTTGAGTTAATTCCTCTACATCATGTCATCTTGCTTAATGCATTACTCAGTTCTTTATGAACTTAATACTCTAGATGCATGCTAGATAGCGGTCGATGTGTGGAGTAATAGTAGTAGATGCAGAATCGTTTCGATCTACTTGACACGGAAATGATGTCTATATTCATGATCATTGCCTTAGATATCGTCATAACTTTGCACTTTTCTATCAATTGCTCGACAGTAATTTGTTCACCAGCCATAATAATTTCTATCTTGAGAGAAGCCTCTAATGAAACCTATGGCCCCCGGGTCTATCTTCTATCATATAAGTTTCCGATCTATAATTTTAGTTTCTGATTTACTTCCTTTGTAATCTTTTACTTTTTGTTCCATAAGCCAAAAATACCAAAAGATATTACTTTACCGTTTATCCATCTCTATCAGATCTCACTTTGCAAATAACTATGAAGGGATTGACAACCCCTTTATTGCGTTGGGTGCAAGTTGGTGTTTGTTTGTGCAAGTATTCGGTGGCTTGTCGCGTTGTCTCCTACTGGATTGATACCTTGGTTCTCAAAACTGAGGGAAATACTTACTCTAATTTGCTACATCACCCTTTCCTCTTCAAGGGAAAAACCAACGCAAGCTTGAGAGGTAGCACATACCCTCCGATACTACTCATAGATTCATCAAAATAAGAAAACAACACATAGAAAACAGAATTTGTCAAAAATAGAACAATATGTAGTAATCTGTAACTCTTGAATACTTCTGTAACTCCAAAAATTTGGAAAATTTAGGAAAACCTGAGAAAATTTTTAGTTAATCTTCTTCAAAAAGAATCATTATTTTATCACTCTTCTGTTAAAAATGGGAATTGTTTTCCTGAGTGCAAAAGTTTCTGTTTTTTAGCAAGATCAAATCAACTCTCACCGTAAGCCATCCCAAAGGTCTTACTTGGCACTTTTTTTGAGGGTCAAGGAACAGTAGGGTAAAGGCCGCCTACTGACTTTTTAAATTAGATCAAGTACTTGGAACTTTATTGAAACAAAATCTATAAAACATGATTACTATAGTAGCATAATCATGTGAACACACAAAAACAGTAGGGGTAAATATTGGGTTGTCTCCCAACAAGTGCTTTTCTTGCAGACTAAGGCATAGCCTAGTGGTGGGAGGGGGCTGATGCCTTCCCACCCACCCAGGTTCAAGGCATGGTACTTGCAATTTGGGTTTGTTGCACCAATTATACTGTAGGGGGTTCCCTTACAGTCTTTCTGTAAAAAACAAGTGCTTTTCTTTAATACCTTTCTAGCTAGGCATGATGATTTCAATGATGCCCGCATAAAAGTAAAGAATTGAAACGCAGTGGGAGCATCAGGAAGAATATGACTAGCATATTTAAGTCTAACCCACTTCATATGCATAGGGATTTTGTGAGCAGACAATTTATGGGAACAAGAATCAACTAGCATAGGAAGGCAAAACAAGCATAACTTCAATATTTTCAACACATAGAGAGGAAACTTGATATTATTGCAACTCCTACAAGCACATATTCCCCCCTCATAATAATTTTCAGTAGCATCATGAATGAATTCAACAATATAACCATCACATAAAGCATTCTTTTCATGATCCATAAGCATAGAAATTTTACTACTCTCGACATAAGCAAAACTCTTCTCATTCGGAATAGTGGGAGTATCATAAGAAACTCAAATACTACAAATTGTTTCCACATTAAAAGAATAATGTTCAGAAAAAGGATAATCATAATTACGACAAGCTTCATAAATATAATCATCACTACTTTTTATAACATCAGTGTCATCACAATGATCATCATAAGTAGCAACTTTGTTCTCATCATAATCAATTGAAACATCTTCCAAGATAGTGGAATCATCACTAAATAAGGTCATGACTAATGGCAGGTGGAACTACGTCGGTATTTCCCCGGAGAGGGAGGGATGATGTAGCACAACGACGGTAGAGTATTTCGCTCAGTTATGAAACCAAGGTATCGAACCTATAGGAGAACCAAGCAACACAACGTAAACAGCCCCTGCACACAAATAACAACACCTCGCAACCCGACGTGTTAAAGGGGTTGTCAATCCCTTCCGGGTAACGGCGCCAGAAATTGCGTGTTGACGGGATAAAGTTGTAATAGATTGAAATAATAGATCGCAAATAAAATAAAGTGCAGCAAAGTATTTTTGGATTTTTGGTTTAATAGATTTGAAAATAAAAGTAAGGAAAAGTAGAGCGCAGAGGCAAATATATGAGAAATAAGACCCGGGGGGCGTAGGTTTCACTAGTGGCTTCTCTCAACAAAAATAGCAAATGGTGGGTGAATAAATTACTGTTGGGCAATTGATAGAACTTCAAATAATTAGGACGATATCCAGGCAATGATCATTACATAGGCATCACATCCAAGATTAGTAGACCGACTCCTGCCTGCATCTACTACTATTACTCCACACATCGACCGCTATCCAGCATGCATCTAGTGTATTAAGTGCATGAAAAAAACGAAGTAATGCAATAAGAACAATGACATGATGTAGACAAGATCCGTTTATCTATATGGTGGTAGATATAGATCCCGTCTTTTTATACTTAGTAGCAACGATACATACGTGTCGGTTCCCTTTCTGTCACTGGGATCAAGCACCGTAAGATCGAACCCACTACCGGGCACCTCTTCCCATTGCAAGATAAATAGATCGAGTTGGCTAGACAAAACCCAAATATTGGAGAAGAAATATGAGGCTATAAGAGATCACGCATAAAAGAGATCAAAGAAACTCAAATACTTTCATGGATATAAAACATAGATCTGATCATAAACTCGAAGTTCATTGATCCCAACAAACACACTGCAAAAGAGTTACATCATATGGATCTCCAAGAGACCATTGTATTGAGAATCAAGAGAGAGAGAGAGAGAGAGATTAAGCCATCTAGCTACTAACTAAGGACCCGAAGGTCTACAAACAACTACTCACGCATCATCGGAGAGGCACCAATGGAGGTGGTGAACCCCTCCGTGATGGTGTTTAGATTGGATCTGTTGTTTCTGGACTCTGCGGTGGCTGGATGAATATTTCGTCGACTCCCCTAGGGTTTTGGGAATATTTGGGTATTTATAGAGCAAAGAGGCGGTCCGGGGGGCACCCGAGGTGGGCACAACCCCTCGGGGCGCGCCAGGGCCTCCTGGCGCGCCCTGGTGGGTTGTGCCCCCTCGGGGCCCTGGCGTGCCCCGATGGGTAGTGCCCACCTCGGGGCACCCCAAGTGCAACCAGGGCCCATCTGCTTCCTTTTGGCCCATAAAAAATCATCGTAAAGTTTCGTGCCACTTGGACTCCGTTTGATATTGATTTCCTGCGATGTAAAAAACATGGAAAAACAGGAACTGGCACTGGGCACTATGTCAATAGGTTAGTACCAAAAAATGATATAAAATGATTATAAAACATCCAAGATTGATAATACAACAACATGGAACAATAAAAAATTATAGATACGTTGGAGACGTATCAGCATCCCCAAGCTTAACTCCTACTCGTCCTCGAGTAGGTAGGTGATAAAAACAGAATTTTTGATGTGGAGTGTTGTTCATGAAGTCATATCATATTCTTTATAGCATGGACATTTGGACTTTTATATTGTTCAAAGCAATAGTCTAGTTTTGACATAATAATTTAGATACTCAAGCATATCAACAAGCGACCATGTCTTTCAAAATATCAATGCTAAAATAAGTTATCCCTAGCCCATCATGCTCAAACATTCATCCATTCATGAAACACACTCGAATATTAACTACACCCAATACTTGAGCGCGATCATATTGCCCCCTAGTTGGTGCTTTTATGAGAGAAGATGGAGACTCAAATTTCAAAATAAAAATGGCATAAAGTAAAAGAAAGTCCCTTCACAGAGGGAAGTAGGGATTTGTAGAGGTGCTAGAGCTCAAAGCGAAAAACTTAGAGATAAAAACATTTTGGGAGGTGTATCCATCCCACCAGCGAAAACGACTTAGAGTTCCCAATACTTTTCATGCATAGATATATCATAGGCGGTTCCCAAATAGAAAATAAGTTTATTCCTTTTTCCACTGTAACTTTCACTTTCCATGGCTAACCGTATCCACGGGTGCCCTCCATACCAACACTTTCCAAGAAATTTATTATTTGACAACATAAAGTAAATTCATTTTTGTTTTTGCATTTCGGGAATGGGCATCCCTAATACCTTTGCCTTACTCTCGTGCAATGACAAGTGAATAAACAATCATCTTGAAAATAACACATCTAGCATGGAAAATATTAGCCACCCCTCACCGCTCCGCGAGCGAAACAAACACACAAAATAGAAGTTTATTTTGAAAATTAGAGATGGCACATGCAAATTTTCTTAGAATGGCAAAAGAATACCGTATATAGGTAGATATAGTGGACTCATGTGGCAAAACTGGTTTAAAGGATTTTGGGTGCACAAGTAGAGGTCATACTTAGTGCAAAATGAAGGCTAGCAAAATATTGGGAAGCGACCAACCAAGAAACGAATAATCTCATAAGCAAGCATTAAGCATAATTAACACCGAATAATGCACCACAAGTAGGATATAATTTTCATTGCATGACTATTTACTTTCGTACTTGCATAGGGAATCACAAACCTTAACACCCATTGTAACATCCCAAATTTTCAATTTGAAATGTTATACACTAGATCATCATTGCATATCATATTTATTGCATTTTTGTTGATCCTAGAATTTTTTCGCAACTCAAGGACCCTCGGAGAGAGTTGGGGATTTCGTTATTTTCATATTTGAGTTGTCTCAAATTTTGAAAATAGAATCATTTGATTTTATTTATTTTATCTTCAATAATTTCTATTACAAAAATATTAGAGAGCGAACAAAATGACTTTACCAAAATAAAGAAATATTGAGGATTTAATAAAAAAATCAAATAAGATTTTATTTGGTTTTATTTGCTATTTTATTTGAATTTAGGAAAATGCACGTTTTTCAAAATTGCATTTAGGCCCCAAATAAATGTTCATCCTGTGCGGCTTGATTTTAGAAGTCAGGGAAAATTTATTTGGGGATTTTTGGAGTCCGTTTAGTATTTCTTTTATTTATTTTTCTGTGTGGAATTATTTAAAAAAACGCGAACCAACTTCGGGCCGTACCCAAGCGGGACTTCGCCCGGGGGCAGCCTTAAATAGCGCCGCCCCGAGCCACCCCAGCCCATCAGCGCCGCCGCCAGCCCACCCGCGCCCGAAACCCTAACCCTAGCCGCGCGCCGCCGCCGCCCGCCGGACCCACCGCCCGAGGTCAACCTCGTTTTCGCCGCCCATTTTTTTTTAAAAACCGCGGTTTATTTTTTAGTTATGTTTTTTTATAGACCAGTTTTTTTCCCGGTTTATTTATTTAGCGAGCGTTCGCTCGTTCGTTCATTTTAACGAACGTTCATCGTTTTTCTTTTCTTTGATTAAATCCGTGATTTTTCTGATCGCAATTTCTGATTTGATTTTCGTTTTAGTATAACTTTTCGCTCGTTTATCAGAATCAGGCGATTCAAGTGCCTGGAGTTTCGTCTCGAAACCCTCTTTCCGTTTAACCAACTTAAACAAGTTTTTGCTTCTGTAAAATTTGACTTAGATCCAAATTAGTAGAACGAAGTTTGTTTCTTTCGCCATTTGACTTTCGTTGCTTCGTTTGATTTGATTCTTTTTGCAAACCGGAGTTCTTAAGTTGAACTTTCTGGTTAGATCTCTTATTTGAGTTTTACCTATGCATTAGATGAATACTTATTATGTGTTTGTTTGTTTGTCTGCGATAAAATACCCGGAGTGCGCCGCCTGTTACTTCGAATCTCTAGGTTTCGCGGATCATCAGCAAGGCAAGTAACACTTTGATCATACCTCTTTACTACCCAATTTTATTGCATTAGATCAATCCTCAAACATTGCATGATTAGGATCTAATTAAAATGTGGGATGGGAAGTAGTTGAGGTAGAACCTATTACCTGTTGTATTATCAAACCTTTGGGAGTTACTTCTACGTTTGCCTATTATGCCATGCTATGCTAGTAGACGTGGATTGGGTGAGTGATATCCATGACAGATGTGAGTTTGTTAATTAATGGTTTATCTAAGGTGGAAACTTAAATACACATCTGGATGGATTGAGGTACCTGGGTATTCCAGGATTGTCTGTTGTTTTTCTTTATGGACCGCCACCCAGGCCCAAAGGGATCATGAGATTTTTCATACTAGAAACTTCCATGTGCAGCCACAAGCTATTATGAGCTCTAGCATAGTTGATTAAGTCGTGCGAACTCTTACAGGGTAGACTAGCAGATGTAGGGGAAAGTAGGTGCAACGGTCTATCCATCGTAAGGTGCTAGCGCTTCTGAAAGACTATGTCTCGGTCATCCGTTTCTCAAACACCATGTAGTGCGAGAAATCCAACGGAGGTGATCGAGTCTTATGGGGAAAAGCGCGCAAACCTCTGCAGAGTGTATAAACTAATCATGGTTAGCCGTGTCCCCGGTTATGGACGTTTTGAGTATCTAGTACTTGGATTATCATGTGAATCTCAACATGTTACTATAAAATTAAGTTTGACGGGTTTGTTTAATGATGTTTAATTGGGATTGAGGATGCTGTCAACCATTCTCAATGTTTAACAACCACCATGATAGTAAAATAAATTTATTCCTTTGCAGTAGGGAAAAATTGGCTTTTCATAAAACTGTAACCATAGAGCTTTCCACCAGCCAAATATGCATATAGTATAGCTGTTTCATTTCATTACTCTCTATGTGTTACATTGCCAGCATATTCCATGTGCTGACCCGTTTTCGGGCTGCAACGTTTCATGTTGCAGACTTTTCAGACGACGAGTAAGGTACCTTTTAGGTCATGGTTCTATACTCAGTGATGCCGTTGGAGTTGATGGACTCACTTATCTTCCAAGCCTTCTGATGTTATCGTTATTAGATGGCCTTAAGCCATATTTATTGTAATAAGTTCTCCTTTGAGACACTCGGTGTAATAAGTGTGTGATTGCTACTCTGTTATAAATCCTTCAAGTACTGTGTGGTGTCAGCATTACTGATCCAGAGATGACACCTGAGCACAGAGATCAGACTGTTTGAGGTCTGGTCGCTACAAAGATGGTATCAGAGCACACGCTGACTGTAGGACACGACCACTAAGCTAAAGACCTAGATCACTACTCACTCTTTTCTCTTCTGACCTCTCATCTTTTCTACTCTTTAGGATGGCGGATGCAAGGAACAAGTTCACGCAACCGGATGAAGATACACCCTTTCGACGTCACTTGAAGGAAGTCACTAGATACCTGAACATAGGAGTACCAAGTTTCATCGGAACCTACAACGCTGCTTTACCTGAAGAAGAGCGCTGGATGATTCAAGTTCAAGTTTCAGGAAGGACGTTCATGCCAGTCACTAAGCCCATAGAGTTTTCTTTTGATGCACCAACTTGGAGTCTAGGAAAGAGCATGGCAGCTCACATCGCCATGGGACGCATTGGAGAAGTCTACCGCAATGATCTCAAGGATACTATCTACCATATTTGTGGGCGCCGAGATATGCACTGGGAGATGATCAGCACCAGAAAGGATAGATCAATTGCAACTTTTATCCAGGAGTTAAACCAGCACATTCGACGTCAGGAGAACCAGATGTGCGCCGACATGATAGACCTGAAAAAGGCAAGGACAAGAATCAAGGAACTGGAGGAAGAACTCAAGGCTACACGTGAAGATTATGAAGAAGAAATTAACGTATTAGTGGATAAGAATGCCAACCTAACAATGAAGATCGGGATATTTATGGGAGGCCCTACACCAGTAGATGAAGACGAAGAACCCAAGGAGATTCGCCCGAAAGACTACATCATCATCGACGACACCGACTCGGATCCAGATGATAGCGATGATGACTATGTTGATGAAACCGGAGCAGATATCATGGAGTCTGCAACCGAAGAATATTTCTAGTAGACCACCTCATCAGTAGTAGTAGTCCACCATGTAAATACAGTAGTCTGAGCACTTTTGCGATAGTTAGATCGATTGTATGCCCTTGTTTGATTGAATGAAGTGAATTGTTTGCTTTTTCCTCATGTGCATATGGGTAGTGTTTTCTCTTTAGACCCCCTCTATTCTTAAATCTCATCTTTTCTAAACCCTCAGATGCCTCCGAGACGTGACCCCGGATTTACCTTTCCACCGGAGCTCACTCAGTTGATCCAGCAGCAGAACACATTGATGCAGTTGCTAGTCCAGAATCAGAATCAGGGGAACAACAACAACAACCCACCATCACCACCACCACCTGTTGATCACTTAGCCCGTTTTCTTAGGCTGAATCCGCCGGTGTTTTCTAGTAGCACCGAGCCGATAGTAGCAGATGATTGGCTCCGCAAGACAGCTAGAGAGTTGACCACGGCAGGATGCACATATGCGGAGAAGGTGAAGTTTGCCGCACACCAGCTTGAAGGACCCGCAGCATCATGGTGGGAGAATTTCACAGCCACTTTCCCTTTTGACACTGTCACATGGGACCAGTTTCAGCAGGCTTTTCGAACTGCCCATGTTTCAGCAGGAGCTATGGCCATGAAGAAGCGAGAGTTTCGCAACTTGCGCCAAGGAGGACGGACAGTTGGCCAGTATGTGGATGACTTTAGTAACCTAGCACGTTATGCCCCAGATGACGTTGCTACGGATGCAGCTAAGCAGGAGAAGTTTCTGGAAGGACTGAATGATGAGTTGAGCATGCAGTTGATGGTAGCAACCTTCAACAACTACCAGGAGTTGGTAGATCGTGCTCTTATGATTGAAGGGAAGCAGCAGCAAATTGAAAATCCCAAGAGGAAGTATGCACAAGGAAAGTACAATTTGGGAGCTCAACGGAAGCCACGATTTACCGCTAGACCGGGAGGACATTTTCAGCATACCCATGGAGGAGGTAGCTCGCACAATCACAATGGCCCAAGAATGGTAATGGGAATGGAGGAAGCAACGGCCAGAACCGCACCAACCCATCAACCCCAGCCAAGAAAGACCTGAGCCAAGTCACTTGCTTTAAGTGCCAGAAGACCGGACATTATGCCAATGAATGTCCTGAATCACAGAATGGAAATGGCAATGGAAGCTCTGGGAAGAAGCAGAACCCTTTCAGCAGGGGACAAGTGAACCACGTTAATGTGGAGGAGGTTGAAGCCCAGCTTGTGCAGTAATAGGTAAGTTTTTGGTTAAGTCATATACTGCACTCGTTCTTTTTGATACTGGTGCATCGCATTCATACATATCAAGGGGATTTGTGGATAAGTATAACCTGCCCACTAAGGTTCTTAGAACACCTATGCTAGTAAGCTCACCAGGAGCGGAGTATATGGCCAGTATAGGAAGGCATATTTTCCCAACGGATTTAATTATTCTAGAATCCCAAGGTTTGGATGTAATTCTCGGTATGGATTGGCTGTCGATGTATGGGGGAAACATCGATTGCGCTAGTAAGACAATTTTGCTTACGACGCCAGAAGGAAGAAGGATCAAGTATGTATCCCCGCATGCGCCAAATAGGACACAAGTAAATTCCTTATCAGGAGTTGTGCCGGAGGAAGTACCAGTGGTAAGGGATTTCCCTGACATATTTCCAGAAGAGTTGCCAGGCATGCCATCGGATAGAGATATTGAGTTTTTGATTGAGCTTTTGCCAGGCACAGGGCCAATATCGAAGAGACCATACAGGATGCCCGCAAAGGATTTGGTGGAGATTAAGAAGCTGATTAAGGAGTTACTGGATAAAGGTTACATTCGCCCAAGTTCGTCGCCTTGGGGATCACCAGTACTTCTAGTGGAGAAAAAGGATGGATCGTTAAGGATGGTTGTTGATTATCGTGGGTTGAATGAAGTAACAATCAAGAACAAGTACCCACTACCAATGATCAATAATCTGTTTGATCGATTGCAAGGAGCTAAAGTGTTTTCCAAGATCGATTTGCGATCAGGGTACCATCAGTTGAAGATTCGAGAGCAAGACATACCTAAGACAGCCTTCACCATAAGATATGGGCTGTATGAGTACACCGTTATATCATTTGGTCTGACTAATGCACCTCCCTATTTTATGAACATGATGAACAAAGTGTTTATGGAGTTTTTGGATAAGTTCGTCATGGTGTTCATTGATGATATTCTGGTTTACTCGAAGAATGAAGAGGAACATAAGGAACATTTGCGATTGGTACTTGAGAAGCTTAGAGAACATCAGTTGTATGCCAAGTTCAGCAAATGTGAGTTTTGGTTGAAGGAAGTAGGATTCCTCGGACACGTTATATCCGGAGAAGGAATAACAGTTGATCCCACAAAGGTTATCACTGTGACCAATTGGGAAGCACCAACAACAGTTGGAGAGATCCGGAGTTTCCTTGGACTCGCAGGATACTACCGGAGATTTATTGAGAATTTCTCCAAGATTGCAAAACCTATGACGGAGTTGTTAAATAAGGACACCAAGTTCATATGGACTAAGGAGTGTGAGGCTAGTTTCCAGGAGTTGAAGAAACGCTTGGTTACTTCACCAGTGTTGATTTTGCCAGACCAGACCAAGGATTATGAGGCGTATTGCGATGCTTCACGTCGAGGACTTGGAGCAGTGCTTATGCAGGAAGGGAGAGTTGTTTCATATGCCTCACGACAACTGAAACCTCACGAATTGAATTATGCCACGCATGATTTGGAGTTAGCAGCCGTAGTGCATGCATTGAAAACATGGAGACATTTCCTCATTGGAAATCATTGTGAGGTGTACACGGATCACAAGAGTTTGAAATACATTTTCACGCAGAAGGAGTTAAACCTCAGACAAAGGAGATGGTTGGAGCTCATCAAGGATTATGATATGAGATTTCATTACCATCCCGGAAAGGCTAATGTAATAGCTGATGCATTGAGCCATAAGAGCCATGTCAATACACTAATGACGGGAGAAATACCAAAGGAGTTAGCCGAGGATCTTCGTGAGCTATGTTTGGAAATAGTTCCGAGAGGCTATGTAACAGCATTGGAGATTCAGTCAACTTTGATGGATAGAATCAGAGAAGCTCAGAAGACTGACAAGGAGATTGCCTCTATAAAGGAGAAAATGAGCGAAGGAAAGGCTAAAGGATTTCGTGAGGATGAGCACGACACCCTATGGTTTGAAGACCGTGTTTATGTGCCCAATGACCCGGAGATCAGGAAGTTGATTCTGCAAGAGGCACACGATTCACCATATTCGATTCACCCAGGAAATACCAAGATGTATTTGGATTTGAAGGATACTTTCTGGTGGACCGGAATGAAGAAAGATATTGCGGAGTATGTAGCAGTTTGTGATGTATGTCAGAGAGTAAAGGCAGAGGATTAGAAGCCAGCAGGATTGTTACAGCCATTGCCGATACCCGAATGGAAGTGGGATAAGCTAGGCATGGATTTTATCACGGGATTACCCAGAACACGTTCAGGCTATGACTCGATATGGGTTGTAGTCGATCGTTTGATAAAGGTAGCTCATTTCATTCCAGTGAAGACTACCTATACCAGTGCGAAGTTGGCAAAGATATACATGACCAGGATTGTATGCTTACATGGATTTCCGAGGAGTATAGTATCAGATAGAGGAACCCAGTTTACTTCAAAGTTCTGGAATCAGTTGCATGAGACTTTGGGAACCAGACTAGAGTTTAGCACATCTTTCCACCCGCAGACAGATGGACAGACTGAGAGAGTCAACCAGATCTTGGAGGATATGCTAAGAGCTTGTGCGCTAGATTACGGATCTAGTTGGGATGAGAATTTGCCATATGCAGAGTTCTCTTACAACAACAGCTACCAAACCAGTTTGAAGATGGCCTCTTTCGAAGCCTTGTACGGAAGGAGGTGCAGGACCCCATTGTCCTGGGATGAAGTTGGAGACCGCCAGTTGTTTGGACCTGATCTGATTAAGGAGTCTAAACAGAAGGTGAAGTTGATTCGCGATAGGCTTAAGGTAGCCCAGTCCAGGCAGAAAAGCTACGCAGATTCTAAACGCAAGGAGACAGTTTACGAAGTCGAAGACCGAGTTTATCTTCGAGTATCCCCACTTCGGGGAATAAAGCGCTTTGGTGTTAAGGGAAAGTTAGCGCCACGATTTGTAGGACCATACCGAGTATTGGAACGTATGGGAGAAGTGGCCTACAAGTTGGAACTGCCCGAAGGATTGTCAGGAGTTCATGATGTGTTCCACGTTTCTCAGTTGAAGAAGTGTCACGCGTAGATGGCTGACATACCCTTGAGAGACACTGTGCCATTGGAAGCAATTCAGTTGGATAACAATTTGACATATGAGGAGAAACGAGTTAAGATTCTCGAGTTTGCCAGCCGAGTCACCCGCAGCAAGGTTATCAAGTTTTGTAAGGTTCAGTGGAGCCACCACACGGAGGATGAAGCCACCTGGGAGTGAGAGGAAGATTTGCTCAAGGACCACCCTCACCTATTTTCTAGCCAACCCGAATCTCGAGGGCGAGATTCATCTTAAGGGGGGTAGGTTTGTAACATCCCAAATTTTCAATTTGGAATGTTATACACTAGATCATCATTGCATATCATATTTATTGCATTTTTTATCCTAGAATTTTTTCGCAACTCAAGGACCCTCGGAGAGAGTTGGTGATTTCGTTATTTTCATATTTGAGCTGTCTCAAATTTTGAAAATAGGATCATTTCATTTTATTTATTTTATCTTCATCTATTATAAAAATATGAGAGAGGGAATAAAATGACTTTCCCAAAATAAAGAAATATTGAGGATTTAATAAAAAAATCAAATAAGATTTTATTTGGTTTTATTTGCTATTTTATTTGAATTTAGAAAAAATGCGTGTTTTTCAAAATTGCATTTAGGCCCCAAATAAATGTTCGTCCTGTGCGGCTTGATTTTAGAAGTCGGGGAAAATTTATTTCGGGATTTTTGGAGTCTGTTTAGTATTTCTTTTATTTGTTTTTCTGCGCGGAATTATTAAAAAAACGCGAACCGATTTCGGGCCGTACCCGAGCGGGACTCCGCCCGGGGGCAGCCTTTAAATAGCGCCGCCCCGAGCCGCCCCAGCCCATCAGCGCCGCCGCCAGCCCACCCGTGCCCGAAATCCTAACCCTAGCCGCGCGCCGCCGCCGCCCGAGGTCAACCTCGTTTTCGCCGCCCGTTTTTTTTTTAAAAACCGCAGTTTATTTTTTTTAGTTATGTTTTTTTATAGATCAGTTTTTTCCCCGGTTTATTTATTTAGCGAGCATTCGCTCGTTCGTTCATTTTAACGAACGTTCATCGTTTTTCTTTTTTTGGATTAAATCCCGATTTTTCTGATCGCGATTTCTGATCCGATTTTTGTTTTAGTAACTTTTCGCTTGTTTATCGGAATCAGGCGATTCAAGCGCCTTGAGTTTCGTCTCGAAACCCTCTTTCCATTTAACCAACTTAAACAAGTTTTTGCTTCTGTAAAATTTGACTTAGATCCAGATTAGTAGCACGAAGTTTGTTTCTTTCGCCGTTTGACTTTCGTTGCTTCGTTTGATTTGATTCTTTTTGCAAACCGGAGTTCTTAAGTTGAAATTTCTGGTTAGATCTCTTATTTGAGTTTTACCTATGCATTAGATGAATACTTATTATGTGTTTGTTTGTTTGTCTGCGATAAAATACCCGGAGTGCGCCGCCTGTTACTTCGAATCTCTAGGTTTCGCGGATCATCAGCAAGGCAAGTAACACTTTGATCATACCTCTTTACTACCCAGTTTTATTGCATTAGATCAATCCTCAAACATTGCATGATTAGGATCTAATTAAAATGTGGGATGGGAAGTAGTTGAGGTAGAACCTATTACCTGTTGTATTATCAAACCTTTGGGAGTTACTTCTACGTTTGCCTATTATGCCATGCTATGCTAGTAGACGTGGATTGTGTGAGTGATATCCATGACAGATGTGAGTTTGTTAATTAATGGTTTATCTAAGGTGGCAACTTAAATACACATCTGGGTGGATTGAGGTACCTGGGTATTCCAGGATTGTCTGTTGTTTTTCTTTATGGACCGCCACCCAGGCCCAAAGGAATCATGAGATTTTTCATACTAGAAACTTCTGTGTGCAGCCACAAGCTATTATGGGCTCTAGCATAGTTGATTAAGTCGTGCGAACTCTTACAGGGTAGACTAGCAGATGTAGGGGAAAGTAGGTGCAACGGTCTATCCATCGTAAGGTGCTAGCGCTTCTGAAAGACTATGTCTCGGTCATCCGTTTCTCAAACACCGTGTAGTGCGAGAAATCCAACGGAGGCGATCGAGTCTTATGGGGAAAAGCGCGCAAACCTCTGCAGAGTGTATAAACTAATCATGGTTAGTCGTGTCCCCGGTTATGGACGTTTTGAGTATCTAGTACTTGGATTATCATGTGAATCTCAACATGTTACTATAAAATTAAGTTTGACGGGTTTGTTTAATGATGTTTAATTGGGATTGAGGATGCTGTCAACCATTCTCAATGTTTAACAACCACCATTATAGTAAAATAAATTTATTCCTTTGCAGTAGGGAAAATTGGCTTTTCGCAAAACTGTAACCATAGAGCTTTCCACCAGCCAAATATGCATACAGTATAGCTGTTTCATTTCATTACTCTCTATGTGTTACATTGCCAGCATATTCCATGTGCTGACCCGTTTTCGGGCTGCAACGTTTCATGTTGCAGACTTTTCAGACGACGAGTAAGGTACCTTTTAGGTCGTGGTTCTATACTCAGTGATGCCGTTGGAGTTGATGGACTCACTTATCTTCCAAGCCTTCCGCTGTTATCGTTATTAGATGGCCTTAAGCCATATTTATTGTAATAAGTTCTCTTTTGAGACACTCGATGTAATAAGTGTGTGATTGCTACTCTATTATAAATCCTTGAAGTACTGTGTGGTGTTAGCATTACTGATCCAGGGATGACATCTAAGCACAAAGATCAGATTGTTTGAGGTCTGGTCGCTACACCCATATTCTTACTAGAGCACAATTACTCATCAACATAACTCACATTTCACATCATCATATCTCAAAACTATTACTAAAAATCAAGTTTTTTTGTCCAATGATCTTCATGACATTTTCTTTACTTTATCCTTCTTGGATATCTATCACTTTGGGACTAATTTTCATGAGTTGCTTTTCATAAGCTCAACCAAATATAAGTGAAGATCATGAGCATAACAAATTTTCTTTCTCTCAAAATAATTTAAGTGAAGCAAGAGAGAATTTCTTCAAAATTTTACTAACTCTCAAATAAATCTAAGTGAAGCAAGAGAGCATTTCCTCAAAAATACTAAGCACGCCGTGCTCAAAAAGATATAAGTGAAGCACTAGAGCAAGTCCTAGCTCATAAAAGATTTACGTGAAGCATAGAGAGCAATTCTAACAAGTCATGACATAATTTTGGATCTCTCAAAAAGGTATGTCCAACAAGGATTGATAACTTAGAACACAAAATAAAACAAGCAAAGACACATATCATACAAGACGCTCCAAGCAAAACACATATCATGTGATGAATAAAAATTTAGTCCCGAGTAAAATACCGATAGTTGTTGGAAGAAAGCGGGGATGCCACTCGGGGGCATACCCAAGCTTAGTTGGTTGCTCATTCTTGGATAATAGCTTGGGATGCCATGGCATCCCCAAGCTTAGGCTCTTACATCCTTCCTTCATCCATTGTAAGATAACCCAAAACTTGAAAACTTCAATCACACAAAACTCAACAAAGCCTTCGTGAGATCCAATAGTATAAGAATAATAAACAACTACTATAAGCGTTGTATCAAACCAATTCATATTTTGTTTTGGTATTATATCTACTGTATTCCAACTTTTCTATGGCAAAAACTCATCAAAGAAAACCATAGAACCATCGAAATAAGCACACAACACAAAGAAAACATAATCTGTCAAAACAAAACAGTCTGTAGCAATTTGACTATTTCTAATACTTCTGTATCTCCAAAAACTCTGAAACATTAGGAAGACATGAGGAATTTGTGTATTGATCTACTGCAGGTGGAATGGGTATTTTATCGCTCTCTAGTAAAAAACGAAAATTAATTTCGTCAGCGTAAACTTTCTGTTTTTTCAGCAAGATCAAACAACTATTGCCCAAGAAGATCCCAAAGGCTTTACTTGGCACAAACGCTAATTAAAACATAAAAACACAATCATAACAGTAGCATAATTGTGTAAACACACAAGAATAGAAAGCAAAAGGCAAAAATAAATTTTATTCATTGGGTTGCCTCCCAACAAGCGCTATAGTTTTACGCCCTTAGCTAGGCATAAAACAAGGATCTAAGTTTTGTCATCCTTGTTCTTCTTAATTTTCTTGGGGGTATTTTTATCAGGAGGTTTTGTGAACACAACATAAAACATATTATCCATAGAAACTTTAGCATTCCTTAGTTGGTTTTCATCATAACCCCTTTGATTTCCCGCAACAATTCAAGAATAGTGTTGATTAACATTATTAAAAACTTGCTGGATTATATCTAGAACGGGGACTTCCTTTTTAAGATTCTCATCAAAGATCTTATTATCCCTAAGCAAATGCCTTAGTGCATAGTCACTATTGTAAAGAATTTCGCCTATCACGGGTTTTTCACGATTCATACCATAAAAGTCAAAGATTTCCCTAGCTTCCCGAATTATGTAGTCAAACTCGTTCATAAGAATGAGAGTGGCCAACTTTTTGGCTTTAGGATTCTTTATTTCGGGGAGCTCAAAAAATAATCTTTGCAAAGTAGGATGAGTGCGGATAAATTTATTTCCAAGTTTTAGAACTAGTGCTGAAATAGCATCCGCATAAGATCTAGTAGTTTTAAGTATAGGAGCATCATCAAGACTCAAATTTCCAACACAAATGAAGAATTCTTGGATATGTTCTTTTCCCATAACGTTCCCTTGCCCCAAGATAAAAGTTTTAGCATCCGGATTGTCTGTACGTCCCATCTTAGGAGTCAGGCCATCATCTGTTGGTGCCAGACCAAAATCACTCATGATTGCAAGCAGAGAATAGATCTGACAAGAAAACGGCGAATGGAAAAAGAGAGGCGAATGAAACGGCAAATTTTTGTGAAGTGGGGGAGAGAAAAATGAGAGGCAAATGGAGAATAATGTAAATTGCGAGGAGATGAGATTTGTGATTAGAACCTGGTATATGTTGAAGATCCTCCCCGGCAACGGCGCCAGAAGGCATGTTGACGGGAGACTATCTTGACTTGATCCTCCCCGACAACGGCGCCAAAAATTCTCCTTGATGGCAGTTGGAACTACGTCGGTATTTCCCCGGAGAGGGAGGGATGATGCAGCACATTGACGGTAGAGTATTTCCCCCAGTTATGAAATCAAGGTATCGAACCAGTAGGAGAACCAAGCAACACAACGTAAACAGCCCCTGCACACAAATAACGACACCTCGCAACCCGGCGTGTTAAAGGGGTTGTCAATCCCTTTCGGGTAACAGCGCCAGAAATTGCGTGTTGACGGGAGAAAGTTGTAATAGATTGCAAATAAAATAAAGTGCAGAAAAGTATTTTTGTATTTTTGGTTTAATAGATCTGAAAATAAAAACAACGAAAAAGTAGATCGCAAAGGCAAATATATGAGAAATAAGACTCGGGGGCCATAGGTTTCACTAGTGGCTTCTCTCAAGAAAAATAGCAAACGGTGGGTGAATAAATTACTGTTGGGCAATTGATAGAACTTCAAATAATTATGACAATATCCAGGCAATGATCATTACATAGGCATCATGTCCAAGATTAGTATACTGACTCCTGCCCTGCATCTACTACTATTACTCCACACATCAACTGCTATCCAGCATGCATCTAGTGTATCATGTTCATGAAAAAAACGGAGTAATGCAATAAGAATGATGACATGATGTAGACAATATCCGTTTATCTATATGGCGGTAGATATAGATCTTGTCTTTTTATCCTTAGTAGCAACAATACATAGGTGTCGGTTCCCTTCCTGTCACTGGGATCAAGCACCGTAAGATCGAACTCACTACCGGGCACCTCTTCCCATTGCAAGATAAATAGATCAAGTTAGCTAGACAAAACCAAAATATCGGAGAAGAAATACGAGGCTATAAGAGATCATGCATAAAAGTGATCAAAGAAACTCGAACACTTTCATGGATATAAAAACATAGATCTGATAATAAACTCGAAGTTCATCGATCCCAACAAACACACCGCAAAAGAGTTACATCATATGGATCTCCAAGAGACCATTGTCTTGAGAATGAAGAGAGAGAGAGAGATGAATCCATCTAGCTACTAACTACGAACCCGAAGGTCTACAAACAACCACTCACGCATCACCGGAGAGGCACCAACGGAGGTGGTGAACCCCCGTGATGGTGTTTAGATTGGATCTGGTGTTTCTGGACTCTACGACGGCTGGATGAATATTTCGTTGACTCCCCTAGGGTTTCGGTAATATTTGGGTATTTATAGAGCAAAGAGGCGGTCCGGGGGGCACCCGAGGTGGGCACAACCCACCAGGGCGCGCTAGGGCCTCCTGGCACACCCTGGTGGGTTTTGCCCCCCTCGGGGCACCCCCAGGTGCAACCAGGGCCCATCTGCTTCCTTTTGTCCCATAAAAATCATCACAAAGTTTTGCGCCATTTGGACTTCGTTTGATATTGATTTCCTGCGATGTAAAAAACATGGAAAAAACAGGAACTGGCACTGGGCACTATGTCAATACGTTAGTACCAAAAAATGATATAAAATGACTATAAAATGATTATAAAACATCGAAGATTGATAATAAAACAACATGGAACAATCAAAAATTATAGATACATTGGAGACGTATCAATGACCTCTCCAAATCCACTTTTATCATTATAATAAGATTCAACACCCTCCAAAATAGTGGGATACTTATTATCTAAAGTTGACACTCTTCCCAACCCACTTTCATAAATATTGCAATCATCATAAGTAGGAGGCATGATATTATCATAATAAATTTGCACATCAAAACTTGGGGGACTAAAAATATCATCTTCATTAAACATAGCATCCCCAAGCTTGGGACAAACATTAATTGCAGCAAATAAGTTCTCAAACATGTCATTCTCATCAAACATAGCATCCCCAAGCTTGGGCCTTTGCATATCACAAGCATAATCACTCTCATCATTAATAGTATGGATAACACCAATAGTATGACAATTATTATAATCACAATTTTCTAAGTTGGTGCCAAAAAGATTCTCAAGATTATAACAAGTATCATTAGTTTCCCAATCATAATCATCACAATGAGTAATAGGCATAACAATAATAGGAGCAACATCATTTAGGAGGGATACCTTTTTACCTTTGCTTCTCCTTCTTTTCTTTTTCTTCTTCACATCATGTGTGGGTTTAATCACCTTTTTGGAGCTCCTTATTGATGAGATTGGTTGAATAAAAAGCTCCTCCTCGTTACCTGATTCATCATAAGAAAAAAATAGGAGGATCTTGGGAAACCTCTTCCCCTTCATTAGTATTATCTTCATCTTCTATTTTGTTTTCTTGTCTTTAAGTAAATGGCAACACAAGGATTCTCAATGTAATTTACGGCACAATACATATAAATTTCTTCTAGATCAAAATCAAGAAATCTCTTAAGGTTATATTCTGGAATATCCTTAATTATACGTTTCATTTCTTCATATCCCAGAAGCAAACTAAGTTCATTATGATGCGCAAGGGAAATCAAGTCATCACAATTTTTGAACACGATTCGATCACGAAACAATTTGCATTGGAGATTTAAATGACCACGTTCATTGCAAAGTTCACAAGGATGGCGAATTTTTTTAATTTTTTTTAGCACAAACATCTAGCCTCTCTTGCAACCATTTAGTTTCTAAATACTTATGCCTCTTGCAAAATCTATCTTCCCTTTTTGGTATGTAACTGCAAACTCTATGCACTCCACAAAAATTGACATGCTTATAAGAAATATTTTTATCATAACTACTGCAATCATCATTCGTACTATGGATATTCAAAGAATTCATACTAACAACATTGCAATCATGCTCATCATTCAGATATTTAGTGCCAAAAGTTTTATTGACTTCTTCTTCTAGCACTTGAGCACAATTTTCCTTTTCATCATTTTCATGAAAGACATTAAAAAGATGAAGCATATGAGGCAACCTCAATTCCATTTGTTGTAGTTTTCTTTTATAGACTAAACTAGTGATAGGACAAGAAACTAAAAGATTCAATTGCAAGATCTAAAGATATACCTTCAAGCACTCACCTCCTCGACAACGGCGCCAGAAAAGAGTTTCGTTGATGGGATGTGAGTGCCACTACCCTAGCCTCCCCGGCAACGGCGCGAGAAAAGAGCTTGATGTCTACTATGAAACCTTCTTATTTGTGGACTCGTGTTGGGCCTTCAAGCGCAGAGTTTTGTAGGACAGTAGCAAATTTCTCTTAAGTGGATGACCAAAGGTTTATCAATCTGTGGGATGCATAGGACGAAGATGATCTCTCTCAAACAACCCTGCAACCAAATAACAAAGAGTCTCTTATGTCCCCAACACATCCAACACAATGTTAAATTGTATAGGTGCACTAGTTCGGCAAAAAGATGGTGATACAACTGTAATATGGATGGTAGATATAGGTTTTTGTATCTGAAAGTATAAAAACAGCAAGGTAGCAAGTGACAAAAGTGAGCGAAAACGGTATTGTAATGCTTGAAAACAAGGCCTAGGGTTCATACTTTCGCTAGTGCAAATTCTCTCAACAATCTTAACACAATTAGATCATATGGCAATCCCTCAACATGCGACAAAAGTCACTCAAAGTTCCTATCGGGAGAACATAAGATGAAATTGCTTGTAGGGTATGAAACCACCTCAAAGTTATTCTTTCCGATCAATCCATTGAGCTATTTAAAACAAAACAGAGGCTAGGCAACTCGCTCCCAGGAGCTCCCCCGATTTCAGCCTTCGTTAGCCGTTCAATTTTGGCCAACGCAGTCTTTTTTTCGCTGCTGGCCGTTCGATCATCGCTAGAAAATGTTGGTGCAGTTTTAACCGCGCGGTGAATTGTGGACAAGGAATGACCTGTGGGCTCGGGGCGGGATCCAATTGGCTGGGTTTCTCATTTTTGGGTGCGCGCGCAGCCTCTCTTGTCGTGCGGCGTGCGCACGTCGTGGGCGCTGCGCCATTCCCGGTTCCCGCTCGCCCCTCTCGTTCGCCTGTTGGTGCAGCTGCAAATGGGTCTACCTGCTCCTTGGTCCCACAAGCCGGTCTGATGGCTGTGCCTTTTTCGTGTGAGCGTTGCCTACCGCGTCGCGTCGTGGGTCAAACGCGCGCTGCCCGCGTCGTGCGTTACGGGGAGCAGTTGCGCAGGGATGGCCAATGCGTGTGTAGCCGGCTTATGCACCCGCGTCTGCCCTATAGTGATGACAGGTGGACCGAAGTTGCTCCTGGTCCCATTCGTCGGTGGCCCTGGCTGCGCGTCTCGTCGCGGTCGGGATTCGCCCGTGCGCTGCGCTCGCCCCGCGGAACGTGCAAAAGGGTCAAAACCCTAGCCGCTAGTTCTCGTCAAGCGCGCGGCCCCTCCGCCTCGTCTCCTCCCTACTCCCTCCTCTCACACGACGCCGCCCTCGAGCCCGCGCCGCCTCGACCTCGTCTCCTCCCCGCTCCCTCCTCTACAACGCAGCCGCCCTCGATGCGCCGTAAGGTACGCCGTCGACACGTCGGGGATACGCAGCGACGGAGCTCAGCCGGAGCGCAGCAGAAACCCACTCCTAACCCTATTCGCTCGATTGACAGGAGCAGGGCAACGGATTGGATCGAGGGCGCCCTAGCCTCGCCGCCGCTACACCTGGATTCGCTAGCCGCCGCGTCGAGTCACCTCCGTCGCCGCCGCGAGTCAGCTCCACCGTTGCCGCCAGGAATCCCTTCCCGACAAGGTAACTTCCTCCAAATCCCTGCTCTCCATGGTCCTACAGCCCTGCTTGATGCGTGTGTGTTGTATGCATTTACGCCTCCCTTCCGATCTTCAGATCTCCATATTTGGTGAATGCGGTGTTTTCGTCAGATTACTATCTGTATTTGGGGATTAGCTACGAATTGATGTTTTAGTTTGAGCGTGGATACTCGGCAGTGGTGATTTAGATATTTTTGTAGAATAGAATGGTTAACTCTGTCTATTTCTGGAGAACTGCAGTGTAGATGATATATGTATGAACGATCGTAACACTGAAAATGCAAAATTTACAGTATGGTGTAATGATGGTCGGTGGGGTGACTTTTTTTGATGGCATTGCCCAGTGCAGTTTTTGGATTTCTACTGAGTGGTACCGTGTTCTGAGATTAGTTTTTTTTTCTGTTGCTATCTGCAGGAAAATTCCTAGGGATTTGATTGATGGAGGCATCACTATTTGGCGCTGGATTATCCATTTTTGCAGCACCAGCAATGTTGTTTTTGTTTGGAATGGCCAGTTCTCAATTTCTAAATCGGCTATACTATACTTCTTGTCAGGTTACATTATCTTGCTTGGTTTCAGTCTATATGTAGCACAAAAATAGGTGACATGGTTGGTTTGTATGTTACACTAAGGAACACCACCATAAGGATAAGGGCATTGCACTTCTTTGTTTATATTTGGTCTGTTCCTATTCGATTTGCTGTAGTACTTAATTGCTACACCATTTCAAGTTTCTTACTGTTTGCTTCTTGCTGTTTCATTGTATTCAGTTATGATATATTTTTCAACTATACAAGCACTTGGGGAAGTCGGGAAAACTGAACCAAAGACAAACACTTTTACTGGTGATGTTGGGGCTTTTTTTTTAACTGAGATGTGAAAGATGCATCTTATCCCCTGAGATATATTGCCTTTAATCTCTTGATTTTTTTCCCTGACATGCTAATATAGAGCCAGATATGCATGATTCATCATACACATTACAGCCAATTATCCATTGGTTCTTTTGTCCATAGAGGTGATTTTGTTTGGACCATTAGTCTAGGTAGTGACATTTTGATCGATAAGGCACAAGTTTATTTTCTTTTTCATTCGGGCTACACTAAAGTAAGCATAACCGTCAGTGAAATGAAGGCATACAAATCATGAAGTTTTTGCCTTGGCTGTGTGCCTCGTTTAGTTGTCACTTATTTATTTCTGGGAAGTTATTCAATTCTCATTGAGCTTTCCTTATGCTTTCCATTGCTAAAGAAGAAATTTAAATACGCAATATTTTTAATGTCTGAGGAGGCGAGAGGAGATGAAAAAGGGCTGTAAGGTTGTACTTTGGTGCGTCTCTGGCCAATGATGGCTGGATCCATCTGACGCTCTTCCAAGCAGAGCAGTGCAGATTTGCTGACTGGTACAACATCTAAACCTTGGCTACCCTAGCTAAATTTTACATCTCTTAGTATCAACAAATAAGTTGGTTACAGTATATACTTGAAGATTGCAGCAGGCACAAAATGCTTGGCTAACCAGCCGGTTAATTGAGTTGTGCCTACGAAGGATCAGTCGAGTAGTTGTTTTTTTCTAAAATAAATGAGGATTAGTTTGGTTGCCATGTAACGGTAAGGCCAGAATGGTGGTACTGAAAAATGGTACTTTAATGGTCATATGTGTTGTGGAGTTGGAACTTGATTCTTTTTAAGTTGGAGTGGGTAGGTTGTCTATATGTATTGCATTATTTTTCTACGGTGTACTGTTCTTTCTAATGATTTTTTTAAAGTCAGTATTTAAGTTTACGGCATTATTCTGCGGCGTACTGTTCTGTCTACAACATACTGTTAATATCTTATGCTTTTCAACATTACACGGTTAAAACCTTCTGTATAAGATCTTGCGCTTTCAACATCTGCTCATGGCGCTGTGCGTATTCTGCTATGAACTGTTTACATTATAGAGAGTTGTGGTACCTACATTTGTACGATTTCTTTTAGCTGATGTTGGTCGCTCATACTGACAAAAGGTGTGTTAACAAATGATTGCAGAGCAGCGGAGGAACATGTTTCTACAAATGTGCCAAAACTGATGGATTTAACTAGAGGTATTGCACTATTATTCTACAGGTATCGCTGTATTGCATTATCCAACTGTGAGTCTGTTCTAAACTCTATGCCCCATGTAAATCTGATGGAAGATTGGGCCATTTAATTTTAACCAAAAAGGGTGATATGCTTTGAGTTGCTTGAATCTGTCCAGACCTAAAAATTAGATATACTTTGAAAGCTCGATATATGAGTAGGAGATAGTTGATAAAGGTGTACCTCTTGTAGGAGATTATTAGTTGATTACCTGCTTCTATGCGGCGAACAAATGAGTAAGCAGTTTTAGTTGATAAAGGTGTAGGCAACACACCATTTTTGCTCCATTTTTTGGTTTATAAGTCAAGGATGTTTAGCCTTTCCTGAATATGTTAATTGTGAAACAGTTTTGATGCAATTTTTGAACCATTCAGTCTGTTTTGTTCGTGCAGTTCATGGTACCAGATCTGCAGGCTGCATCTTGTGTAGATTTGGCTACCACATTATATGATGATGTTTCACTTTGCTCAGTCAAAGTTTCAGTAAAAATTTGAATTGAGCATATTTTTGTAGACATACAAAAATGGTCTGCATTTTTTACATCGCCCTGACATCCAATTCAAACTATATTTTCTGCCTAAACTGTTGCGTACCCATGAGATCATGGGATAACTCAGACATGAGCCGGTGTCCAGTGCGCAGTTGGGTGCATTATTTGGTGACATCCAGTGCTAACTGTTTTTTCAAGGCCACCCAGTGGAGTGAGGGTGATTAGTGTGGCATCAGCCTACCGTTTATTTAGCTGGTTCTAGGATCTCCTTTGTTGCTGCATCTTGATCTCCTGCTTTGCTGTAACTATGTTCTGCTGCTTGATGTTTGCTTCCTTCTTTCTAGCTACATGCTTATTCTTTCTAGCCACATGCATATT
Source organism: Triticum dicoccoides (assembly GCF_002162155.2). Classification (NCBI taxonomy): domain Eukaryota; kingdom Viridiplantae; phylum Streptophyta; class Magnoliopsida; order Poales; family Poaceae; genus Triticum; species Triticum dicoccoides. Next base: position 98,677,972 of record NC_041388.1, read on the forward strand.
TTCCTTTTGCTGTGGGAAATAGTTCCGTTATAGGTCGACCATGGAAGCCATTTTCTTGGTACGACAACTTATGGAGAGATATAGGGAGCATAAGAAGGACTTGCATATGGTGTTCATTGACTTGGAGAAGGCCTATGATAAGATACCGCGGAATGTCATGTGGTGGGCCTTGGAGAAACACAAAGTCCCAGCAAAGTACATTACCCTCATCAAGGACATGTACAATAATGTTGTGACAAGTGTTCGAACAAGTGATGTCGACACCGATGACTTCCCGATTAAGATAGGACTGCATCAGGGGTCAGCTTTGAGCCCTTATCTTTTTGCATTGGTGATGGATGAGGTCACAAGGGGTATACAAGGAGATATCCCATGGTGTATGCTCTTTGCGGATGATGTGGTGCTAGTTGACGATAGTCGGATGGGGGTAAATAGGAAGTTAGAGTTATGGAGACAAACCTTGGAATCGAAAGGGTTTAGGCTTAGTAGAACTAAAACCGAGTACATGATGTGCGGTTTCAGTACTACTAGCTGTGAGGAGGAGGTTAGCCTTGATGGCCAGGTGGTACCTCGGAAGGACACCTTTCGGTATTTGGGGTCAATGTTGCAGGAGGATGGGGGTATTGATGAAGATGTGAACCATCGAATCAAAGCCGGATGGATGAAGTGGCGCCAAGCTTCTGGCATTCTCTGTGACAAGAGAGTGCCACAAAAGCTAAAAGGCAAGTTCTACAGGACGGCGGTTCGACCCGCAATGTTGTATGGCGCGGAGTGTTGGCCGACTAAAAGGCGACATGTTCAACAGTTAGGTGTGGCGGAGATGCGTATGTTGAGATGGATGTGTGGCCACACGAGGAAGGATCGAGTCCGGAATGATGATATACGAGATAGAGTTGGGGTAGCACCAATTGAGGAGAAGCTTGTCCAACATCGTTTGAGATGGTTTGGGCATATTCAGCGCAGGCCTCCAGAAGCTCCAGTGCATAGCGGACGGCTAAAGCGTGCGGAGAATGTCAAGAGAGGGCGGGGTCGACCGAGTTTGACATGGGAGGAGTCCGTTAAGAGAGACCTGAAGGATTGGAGTATCGACAAAGAGCTAGCTATGGACAGGGGTGCGTGGAAGCTTGCTATCCATGTGCCAGAGCCATGAGTTGGTTGCGAGATCTTATGGGTTTCACCTCTAGCCTACCCCAACTTGTTTGGGACTAAAGGCTTTGTTGTTGTTGTTGTTTATATTTATCAGTAGCATCTCTATGTTTATAGATACATGCTAGGAACGTGCTTATTTAGTGTGGCCTTCTCTTTTTTATGCAAGAAGTGTGCCTTCTCTAATCTGACAATCATCTTATTTGTTGTTCTAAATAATTACTGCAGGATGGAGCAGCAGGCATAGATGAAATCTACTGCCAATTTCTATTGGTTGCGGCATCTTCCGCTGAGTAACTCAACAAAACAGCCTGCTAGCATTGATTCTTGCAATAAAAAAAGTCTGGTATCATTCATAAAAAGCCTATAGACATAGATAATTTCTTAATCCTGCACTGGTTCTCACCAGTGAGATTGTAGATGTGGTATTTTGAGAATACCAGTGTAATTCACTGGTCCAAAAGCTCCATTTCTTAATGTGTTTTTGCAGAATGCCAGTAATGTTTTTCTTTTCCTTAATGTACAAACATATCTATGAGATATGATTTTGGATCTGAACTTTTCCCTGTCTGCATCTCACATTGTGGTATGATCATGGTACAGCAAAAGGAAAAGATGTTTAAACTTTTTTTGGGCGTCATACATGAAAAGTACCTTTATTTCCATCGAGCTTAATTACTAAGAAAATGTTACCACTATTTCCTTACTAATAAACCTAAATGTTCTGAAAGTTCGGTCTCTTGCTCTCTTTGCTTATGAATCAAACACTTTCCCTTTCTTTAGTCCTTACACGGTTCCACCTCGGTTAGACTTCATACTTTGATGGTGTTTGTAGGTATGAAGACTTGAAGAGTGGTCATAATGTTACTCAAAGGAGGCCTCAACTTGCACCAAATACATGGGCATGTGCAACAACAACTTATGTAGGTGAGTAGGTATTTATGCTTAGTTTTGACTTGAGTACAAAAAAGAGCTTGCTGACATATACAAGAGAATAGGCTACCCATTCTTGAATTGAATCAGATTAGTAGACTAAACCACTGTGGTGTACTCTTTGCTGCTGAGTTATTACAATCCAACTGAAAATAAGGGGAAAACAAACATGATCCTGCCATTTAAATTATCTCATGTTCGTGGAGAAAAGTTGCATAGTTAGCTATTGCAAAATACTATCGACCCAGTTTTTGTTCAATAGACGTCCCTTCTTCGAATGTAGCTTGAACCTGCGCAAGGGCATGGTAGCATGCTCATTCTATTTTTACTAAGGTGGTTACACTTTCCTACTTTTTACTGAAAGAGAGTCAATTTAGTCATGAGCTATAGTGGCGTTTCTGTTTACTGAATTTCGTTTTGCAGTTCCCTTCTCTTAAATGTTTATTCAAATGTGCCTAATGTTTTTTTCATGTTTCTAAAAACTAATAAATGTTGCTCTCAAATCAGTTAGGAGGCTGAAGGTAGTAGCTTACTGAACTCTCATTTCCAGAAAAATCTGGAGATGTCTTGGTATGGAGTTTCATGATCAACTTGCTCCGGCATAGTTAGTCTTTCTAGACTAATTGTTTGTCAGTATATATTCTATACATGTGTTTGATTGGTTGTGCAAACATGCATGCATTGTTCTGTGTGGAAATTGCTTTATCCGGTCTGTTCTATAGCAATGTTTCCAGTGGCTGTTTAGCACATATATTTAGATAGTTGCATACGCATGCTTGGTTCTGCCAGAAAATTATCTTCCCTGATATGTTTTCAGATGCTATTTGGTATACATGTTTGTCTTTGTCATGTTTATGTTGAGTTGTGGGTTCCAAAGGTATTTATGATGATCGTTTGCATGGTGGGTCATGTCAGCGATGTGCATTGCATATTCATGATTCAAACTCTTTGTTGGGTATATATCTATATGAAGTTGTTTTTGAATGGCCCATGATTCATTTTTTATTAGTATTTTAGTTTAAGCATTTCTCCAGAGAATCTTGATATCCAGCTGTATATATATCCAGTCATGTTTTTTTACTCTGACCGTTTTTTTTTTGTTTTACAGTTTGTACAATCTCTAAAGATGGTGCTCCATTGTTCTGTTAATCAAGATTTGTTCCCTCCTTTCTTACTAGCTGATACGTGATGACCGTTTGCATGGGGGGTTATGTTAACTATATTCTATTCATGATTCAAACTGTTTGTTGGGTAATTTAGTTTAGACATTGTGTCCTGAGAATCTTGATATCTAGCTGTATCGGTATAGTATAGTTTGTGATTTTTCCCTCTGAATTTATATGTCCACTCAGGTTGGGATAGGTTATGAGTATTCTTAGTGTGGAAACAGCGGCAGTGCTGTACTTTCATCAGATGATGATACGCCAACCTTGCCCCATTTGGCTCTATGTTACCCCAATAAGATAACAAAATACACATGCTCAAGTATATATTTTCAAAGATGAATTATCCTTCATTTTCCATTTTAAATGGTTTGAATAAGTATCCTAAGTGGCTGCTAAAACTTACTTCTACCAACGAAGTCAAATATTTTTCATCTTAAATTGCTTCCTCAGGAATATAGTTATTGAGAAAATGCAAATATTTTTGACGCACACATGGTTTCAAATGGGTCTCTACGCCATGTGGGCTGGATTCACTTGGACTGTCAGCCCTAAAAAATTAGGATTTGTAAAAAAGAAGGGTCTCTGTTAGCCATATAACATAACAAATTATGCATGCAAGTTTAGATTTTGAAAGACAAACCTCAATGTAAAGGTTCACAATTCATGCCCTATGCTTGCTCAAACATAAAATTATGAACAAATATTCTCAAACACGCACATGGTATTAAATGGGATTATGTGCCATTTGGGGCAACAGTCATATTTTCAGACCAACATGGTTTTCGGTGGGACTTTGTGTTGCCAAATTTAAATGTGTGTGTGCATCTAATTGTAGACAACAAGCAACAATTCTTTATTATTATTATTATTATTATAGAGCGTTAAATTTTATTACCATATGTGCTTGCCCACAACAAAACCAACTAAATTATGGATTCAGCGGGTCTCTACGCCATTTGGTAAAAATCGCCACAAAAGAGGGGAGAAGTATAATCTGGATAAATGAGAACTAAATCAATGCATGCCAAGAAATTTGACATAGTAATAGGAAAGGAGAAATCTCACCAGTTGGGTACCTCTCTGCCGGAAACGTCTCTCTCGCCAAAATGAGCCATCGAGGAAGAAAAAAGGGTTAAATAGGCAGATAGATGCAGTTGTTGCCGCTTCATATTCTACTCCGGACGGGACACCCAGATAATTGTTCATGGGTCGGACTATGTAGCATATGGGCCTTTCAAATACCTATGCCTCCATATGCACAACAAAGGGAGGGTTTTTTCATGCATATGAAAAATAAAAGTTTTGCACAAACACTGCTAAAAATACCTCCTTAATTGGTTTATATATGTTGTAAAAATATGTTTTTTCTCATATATGAGGCTCAGATTTCTCAGCGTAATAAACAAATTTTCAATATAGCAGGATTTAAACATGGGCTTACTACTATCAAAATGGAATAGGTTCTTACTAAAGGAAACTATTTTCATCGCTATCATGGCTTTAGCGGGTCTCTGCGCCATTTGGCGCAACGAGTTTGGGGTGTGTATGATGCGTGCGAGTGAGCTCACCTTCAAAATGTAGGGGAGATGCAAGATCGAGATAAATGGAAAGTAAATCCATGCATGCAGCCAAATCCGAAATCAAAAGAGGCAAGAAATCGCACCGGTCGGCGGCTGAGGAAACGCCTCTGTCACGCAGCTGAGGAACCGAGAGAGAAAGGAAAGGGATAGACAGTCTCCGCTCGATCCGCCCCCTGCCGCTTCATATTCTGCTCCCCACGGGCCACAAGCATCGCTCTACGTGGGCTGGGCTAAATAGCATATGGGCTATCCTAATACCTCCTGATGCCTATATCTCCGTATATGCACAACAAAGAGATGTTTTTTCCCTAGGTTTCTTATCTTTTTTCCTTTTTTGAATGAAAAAGATGCACAACCAGGTTTCTCACCATGGTAACCATGTTTTCAAGCTAAACCTACAAATATTTTCTTTTTCCAAACCCATTGCCAAAAAAACAACCATGCCAACTTTACTCTCTCATCATAGTGACCATATTTTCAAACTAAACATATTCATATTATGCAATTTCCCTTTTCCCAGGCTATTATTTCACAACGTAATAAACATGTTTAAAAAATGGCATGATTTAGCAGAAGATCCTTGCAGCATGAAACTATTTTCATCGATAGCATGTCTTCAGCGGGCCTCTGCGCCAGTTGGCGCAACGGGTCAACTAGTTTCTATAAGTGTCACAAATAGCCCTAGAGTTCGTAGTAAAATAACACCATATGATACACATCAATCAACACTAATGTCACCTAGATACTCCAATGTCATCACAAGTATCCGTGGGTCAATTATACGATATGCATCTAACAACTTCAGATTCATAATATTCAATCCAACATAAAGAACCTCAAAGAGTGCCCCAAGATTTCTACCAGAGAAACAAGGACAAAAACGTGCATCAACCCCTATGCATAGATTACCCCAATGTCACCTTAGGAATCCGCGAGTTGAGTGCCAAAACATACATCAAGTGAATCAATAGAACACCCCATTATCACCATGGGTATCCCACACAAGACATACATCAAGTGTTCTCAAATCCATAATAGTATTCAATCCGATAATAGTGAAACCTCAAAGGTAAAACTCAATTCATCACAAGAAGATAGAGGGGGAGAAACACCATATGATCCAACTATAATAGCAAAGCTCGCGGTACATCAAGATCGTGCCAAATCAAGAACACGAGAGAGAGAGAGAGAGAGAGAGAGAGAGATCATACACATAGCTACTGGTACATACCCTCAGCCCCAAGGGTGAACTACTCCCTCTTCGTCATGGAGACTACCGGGATGATGAAGATGGCCACCGGTGATGGTTTCCCCCTCTAGTAGGGTGCCAGAACAGGCTCCCGATTGGTTTTTCGTGGCTACAGAGGCTTGCAGCGGCGGAACTCTCGATCTAGGTTTTGTTCTGGGGTTTTGGGGATTTATAAGAGGTGTTGGCGTCGGGAACAAGTCAGGGGGCCCACGAGGCGACGACAAGGACGGGGGAGCGCCCTAGGGGGGGCTCCACCCTTGTGGTGGCCTTAGGACTCCCTTCCGATAACTTTTCGTTCCAATATTTTTTATATTTTCCAAAAATATTCTCCGTAAATTTTCTGGTCAATTGGACTCGGTTAGATATTCCTTTTCTGCAAAACTCAAAAATAAGGAAAAACAGAAACTGGCACTGGGCTCTAGGTTAATAGGTTAGTCCCAAAAATCATATAAAATAGCATATAAATGCATATAAAACATCCAAGATGGATAATATAATGGCATGGAACAATAAAAAATTATAGATACTTTGGAGACGTATCAAGCACCAACAACGTAATCACTAGCACCACACATAATTTCAAAAGGCAAGTTCCAATCAGGTGGTTGAGCAATAGGTGCAAATGTTAAGACTTTCTTAAGTGTTTCAAAGGCTTCTACACAATCATCATAAAAAACAAATGGAATATCCTTTTGTAAAATATTTGTAAGAGGCCTAGAAATTTTAGAGAAGTCTTTAATAAACCTCCTACGGAAACCAGCATGACCGAGGAAACTACGAATACCTTTAATATCTTTAGGACATGGCATTTTATCAATTGAATCAACTTTAGCTTTATCCACCTCAATACCATGTTCAAAAATTTTATGTCCCAAGACAATACCTTTGTTAACCATAAAGTGGCACTTCTCCCAATTCAAGACAAGATTAGTTTGCCCACATCTCTGCAAAACTCGATCAAGGTTTCTTAAGAAATCATCAAAAGAAGTTCCGTAAACAGAAAAATCATCCAGGAAAACCTCAACAATCTTTTCACAAAAATCAAAGAATATAGCAGTCATACATCTTTGAAAGGTACCAGGTGCATTGTATAAACCGAAAGGCATACGTCTATAAGCATAAGTTCCAAAAGTACAAGTAAAGGTGTTCTCTTGATCAGGTTGTGAAACAGGTATTTGAGAAAAACCAGAATATCCATCAAGAAAACAAAAGTGTGTGTGCTGAGATAATCTTTCTAGAATTTGATCAATAAAAGGCAGAGGGTAATGATCTTTTCTAGTTGCTTTATTTAATTTTTTGAAATCAATTACTATTCTATAGCCAGTTAAAATTCTTTGTGGAATAAGTTCATTTTATCATTTGGAACAATAGTAATACCTCCCTTCTTAGGGACACAATGAACGGGACTTACCCATCTACTATCAGCTATGGGATACATTATACCTGCTTCCAGAAGCTTTAGTATTTCAGTTCTTACCACTTCTTCCATTTTAGGATTCAAACGTCGTTGATGATCAACAACTTTAGCATCAGGTTCCATATTAATCATGTGCTGACAGAGAGTGGGACTAATGCCTTAAGATCATCAAGATATATATCCAATAGCAGCTCGCTGCTTCTTCAGAATTTTCAATAATCTTCTTCATGTTCTAAAAGGTTACCACTAATAATAACAAGATATATCTTTTCCTCATCAAGATAAGCATATTTCAAAGTGTCAGGCAATTGTTTCAATTCAAACACAGGATCACCTTTAGGTGGAGGAGGACCTCCTAGAGTTTCAATAGGCAAATTGTGTTTAAGCAGATGTTTTTGTTCAAAGAATATTTTATCTATTTCATTTGTTTCTCGTAAGTGCATATCATTTTCATGGTCGAGCAAATATTGTTCTAAAGGATCAGTAGGAGGCATGGCAATAAAAGCAAGACCAATTATTTCATCCTTGCTAGGTAATTCTTTATCACAGGGTTGTCTACTAAACTTAGAGAAATTAAATTCATGAGACTCATCACCAACACTGACATTTTTTTATGACAATCTATAGTAGCATTGACAGTGTCCAAGAAAGGTCTACCAAAAATAATGGGACAAAAGTCATCTTGTGGGGAACCAAGAACTAGAAAATCAATAGGATATTTGATGTTCCTACACAAGACTTCAACATCTCTAACAATCCCAAGTGGTGTGATGGTGTCTCTATTAGCAAGTTTAATATTAACATCTATATCTTCTATTGCAACGGGTACTATGTCATTCATAATTTCTTGGTATAAGGTGAAAGGAATAGCACTCACACTAGCACCTAATTAAATCACATAAACCATGATAACAATGATCTCCTATTTTAATTGAGACAACAGGATGCCAACAACATGTCTATGTTTATCTTTTTCATCGGTTTGGCAATTCTAGCAGCTTCATCACAGAAATAAATAACATGCCCATCAATATTTTCTACCAAGAGATCTTTAACCATAGCAACACTAGGTTGTACTTTGATTCGTTCTTATGGTCTAGGTGCTTTGATATTACTTTCACGAACCACAGTTGAAACCTTAGCATGTTCCTTTATCCTAACAGGGAAAGGTGGTTTTTCAATATAAGCAGTAGGCACAACTGGATCAACATTGTAAATGATAGTTTCATCTTTAGCTATTACCGGTTCTTTAATTTCTTATTTAATAGGGGATGCTACTTAAACCACTTCTCCTTAGGGATATTAACATGAGTAGCAAATGATTAACAAACGTAGGATACTATCTCAGAGTCAAGTCCATATTTAGTGCTAAACTTGTGAAAAGCATCGGTATTCATAAACAATTTAACACAATCGAACTCAAGCTTCATACCTGACTCTTTTCCTTCACCGAGTTCCCAATCTTTATAGTTGCATTTAATTCTTTCTAAAAGATCCCACCTGAATTCAATAGTCTTGTTCATAAAAGAACCAGTACAAGAAGTATCAAGCATGGATTGATCATCACGAGAAAGCCGAGCATAAAGTTCTGAATAATAATTTCTCTCGAGAGCTCATGATTGGGGCATGAATATAACATTGACTTAAGCCTCCACCAAGCTAGAGTGATACTTTCTCCTTCACGATGCCAAAAATTATATATGTAATTCTGATCATGATGAACTAGATGCACATGATAGAATTTTGGGTGAAATTCCAATTTCAATAGATTCCAGTTCCAAGATCCAATATCATCGCATAGCCTATACCATGTCAATGCCTTTCCCTTCAAAGATAAAGTGAAAACCTTATTCCTAGTTTCATCTCCGGATAAACCTGCAAGCTTAAATAATCCACAAATTTCATCCACATATATCAAAAAAAAATTTGTGGCATATGGAATCACAAACCTTAACACCAATATTCTTACTAAAGCATAATTACTCACCAACATGACTCACATATTACTATCATCATATCTCAAAATTATTACAAAGAATTAAGTTTATTTTTCCCAGTGACCTTCATGAATTTTTATTATATCCCTCTTGAATACCTATCACTTTGGGACTAATTTCATATGTTGCAATTGTTTTTGATAAGCTCAAACAAATTTAAGTGAAGAACATGAGCATAAAAATTTCCATCTCTCAAAATAATACAAGTGAAGCATGAGAGAATTTCTTCAAAAATTTACTAACTCTCAAATAAATCTAAGTGAAGCATGAGAGTATTTCTTCAAAAATATATTAAAGCATACTGTGCTAAAAATATATATAAGTGAAGCATATAGAGCAATTCCATAGCCCAATTTTTTTAAGTGAAGCACATAGAGCAATTCTAACAAATCATAGCATAATTTTGGCTCTCTCAAATAGGTGTGTCCAGCAAGGATACTTGTGACAAACTAAAAAAAGAAGCAAAGACTCATAATACAAGATGCTCCAAACAAAACTCATGATATGTGATGAATAAAAATATAGCTCTAAGTAAAATTACCGATCATTGTTAGAAGAAAGAGGGGATGCCTTCTAGGGCATCCCCAAGCTTAGTTGCTTGGTTCTCCTTGAATATTAACTTGGGGTGCCATGGGCATCCCCAAGCTTAGGCTCTTTTCACTCCTTATTCCTTTATCCATCGTGATCTCACCCAAAACTTGAAAACTTCAATCACACAAAACTTAACAAAACCTTTTTGAGATATTTTAGTATAATAAAGCAAATCACCACTCTAAGTATTGTTGCAAACCCATTCATATTTTACTATTGAACTATACATACTATATTACAACTTTACTATGGCTTGTACCCCCCAATACAATCCATAGATTCATCAAAGTAAGCACACAATGCAACGAAAGCAGAATCTGTCAAAAAACAAAACAAGTTGTAGTAATCTGGACTATGTCCATACTTGAACATAGGTGCGGTAAAGAATACATTAACTCCTCAAACTATGGTAATCACCGGAAAGAATCCCAATTATGGTCACCTTGTGTTATGCAGATCATAACACGTAATAGGTGCGTATAACTTGCAAGATAGGATCAAGAACACAAATGTATTCGTGAAAACGTAAAGGGTTAAGATATGAAATCATGGCACTCGGGCCCTAATGACAAGCATTAAGCATAGCAAAGTCATAGCAACATCAATCTCAGAACATAGTGGATACGAAGGAATTACTCACACCCGATGGTGAGAATCATGAAATTGGTGATGCAAGAGGTTGGTGATGACGACGGCGATGAACCCCCTCTCCGAAGCCCAAAACACACTCCAGATCTGCCCTCCCGACGAAGAACATGAGGTGGCGGCGGCTCCGTATCATAAAAAGCGATGAAACTCCTCATACTTTTTTCTACGAGAATATGAATTTATAGTATCAAGATTAGGGTCAGCGCAACCTCGTTGGCTCCACGAGCCACCTAGGCACGCCGAGGGGGGTGGGCCCACCCTGGTGCCTCACGGGCATCACCGCTATTTTTTATTTTTTCCATAAAAAATCTCCAAAGAGTGTCGTCCAATTCCAAGAACTTCTATTTCTGCACAAAAAACAACACCATGGTAGTTCTGCTGAAAACAGCCTTAGTCCGGGTTAGTTTCATTCAAATCATGCAAATTAGAGTAAAAAAACAAGAGCAAAAGTGTTTGGAAAACTAGATACAACGGAGACGTATCAACTCTCCCAAGCTTAACTCATTACTTGTCCTCAAGCAACTGAGTTGATAGACGGAAAGTGATAAAGAAAAACTTTTATGAACTCTTTTGTTCTTGTATCCATATATAAGCTTAAATAGCACCCATGTTTTTGCTATTTCTTGATCTTGCATTGGTTTTTCCTTGAAGAGGAAAGGGTGATGCAGCAAAGTAGAGATAAGTATTTCCCTCGGTTAGAGAACCAAGGTATCAATCCAGTAGGAGGTACAAGCAAGTCTCCAATCTATGCACCTGCACAAACAATCAAACACTTGCACCCAGCGCGATAAATGGGTTGTCAATCACTTCACGGTCAATTGCAAAGGTGAGATCTGATAGAGACAGGTATAAAAGATTGCTAAAACGCAAAACAAAATAAAAGTAAATAAATTGCAACAAGATATTTTTGGTATTTTTGATTTATAGATCTAAAAATATATGATGGAAAATAGACCCGAGGGCCATAGGTTTCACTAGAGGCTTCTCTTTTGAAGGCAAATAATATGGTGGGTGAACAAATTACTGTAGAGCAATTGATAGATAAGCGCAAAGTTATTGATGCGGCTTGAAGCTACGTCGGTATTTCCCCAAAGAGGAAGGGATGATGCAGCACAGTGACGGTAGGTATTTCCCTCAGTGATGAACCAAGGTTATCGAACCAGCAGGAGAACCAAGCAACACTACGTAAACAACACCTACGCACAAATAACAAATACTCGCAACCCGACATGTAAAAGGGGTTGTCAATCCCTTTCGGGTAACGGTGCCACAAATTGGCAAACGAACGTGAGAGAGTTGAAAATATTGATCGATCGAACGCCAAATAAAATAAATTGCAGCAAGGTATTTTTGTATTTTTGGTTTAATAGATCTAAAAATAAAAGGAAAATAAAATAGATCTCAAAAGAAAATAATATGAGAAAGAGACCTGGGGCCGTAGGTTTCACTAGTGGCTTCTCTTGAGAAAAATAGAAAACGGTGGGTAAACGAATTATTGTTGGACAATTGATAGAACTTCAAATAATCATGACGATATCTAGGCAATGATCATTATATAGGCACCACGTCCAAGATTAGTAGACCGACTCTTGCCTGCATATACTACTATTACTCCACACATCAACCGCTATCTAGCATGCATCTGGTGTATTAAGTTCATGGAGGAACGGAGTAATGCAATAAGAATGATGACATGATGTAGACAAGATCTATTTATGTAGAAATAAACCCCATCGTTTTATCCTTAGTAGCAATGATAAATACGTGTTGGTTCCCCTTTTGTCACTGGGATCAAGCACCATAAGATCAAACCCACTACAAAGCACATCTTCCCATTGCAAGATAAATAGATCAAGTTGGCCAAACAAAACCCAAATATTGAAGAAGAAATACGAGGCTATAGGAAATCGTGCATACAAGAGATCAAAGAAACTCAAATAACTTTCATGGATAAAAAGAGATAGATCTGATCATAAACTCAAAGTTCATCGGATCCCAACGAACACACCGCAAAAGAGTTACATCATATGGATCTCCAAGAGACCATTGTATTGAGAATCAAACATGAGAGAGGAAAGCCATCTAGCTACTAACTACGGACCCGAAGGTCTACAAAGAACTACTCACGCATCATTGGAGAGGCACCAATGGAAGTGGTGAACCCCTCTGTCATGGTGTCTAGATTAGTTCTGGTGGTTCTGGACTCTAAGGCGGCTGGAATTGATTTTCATCGACTCCCCTAGGGTTTCTAGAATATTGGGGTATTTATAAAGCAACGAGGCGGTCCGGGGGCACCCGAGGTGGGCACAACCCACCAGGGCGTGCCTGGGCCTCCAGGCACACCCTGGTGGGTTGTGCTCCCCTCGGAGCACCCCCAGGCGCTTCTACGGCCCATTTGATGTATTATGGTCCAAAAAAATCCATAAAAAGTTTCAGTGCGTTTGGACTCCGTTTGATATTGATTACATGCGATGTAAAAAACATGCAAAAAACAACAACTGGCACTTGGCACTATGTCAATAGGTTAGTACCAACAAATGATATAAAATGACTATAAAATGATTATAAAACATCCAAGAATAATAATATAATAGCATGGAACAATAAAAAATTATAGATACATTGGAGACGTATCAGCATCCCCAAGCTTAATTCCTGCTTTTCCTCGAGTAGGTAAATGATAAAAACAGAATTTTTGATGTGGAATGCTGCCTAACATGTCATCTCATACCCTTTTCTTTATAGCATGGACATTTGGACTTTTATATTGTTCAAAGCAATAGTCTAGTTTTGACATGATAACTTAAATACTCAAGCATACCAACAAGCAATCATGTCTTTGAAAATATCAACGCTAAAATAAGCTATCCCTAGCCCATCATGCTCAATCATTGATCCATTCATGAAACACACTCGCATATTAACTACACCCAATGCTCAAGTACGATCATAGTGCCCCCTAGTTGGTGCTTTTATAAGAGAAGATGGAGACTCAAATTCAAAATAAAAATTGCATAATGTAAAAGAAAGTCCCTTCGCAGAGGGAAGTAGGGATTTGTAGAGGTGCCAGAGCTCAAAGCAAAAATTGAGAGATAATTTTTTTTGAGAGGCATACTTTTCCCACCAACGAAAACAAATTATAGTTCCCAACACTTCTCATGATAGATATATCACAGGCGGTTCCCAAACAGAAATTAAACTTTATTCTTTTTTTTCCACCATACTTTCACTTTCCATGGCTAACCGTATCCACGGGTGCCTTCCATACCAACACTTTCCAATGAATTTATTATTTGACAACATAAAGTATATTCATTTTTCATTTCGGGACTGGGCATCCCTAATACCTTTGCCTTACTCTCATGCAATGACAAGTGAATAAACACTCATCGTGAGAATAACACATCTAGCATGGAAAATATTAGCCACCCCTCACCGCCTCGCAAGCGGTACGAGCACACAAATGAGAAATTTATTTTGAATATTAGAGATGGCACATAAAAATTTACTTAGAACGGTAAAAGAATAACACATATAGGTAGATATAGTGGACTCATGTGGCAAAACTGGTTACAGGGTTTTGGATGCACAAGTAGTGATCATACTTAGTGAAAAATGATGGCTAGCAAAAGAGTGAGAAGCAACCAACCAAGAAACAAATAATCTCAAAAGAGAGCATTAAGAATAATTAACACTGAATAATGCACCACAAGTAGGATGTAATTTCATTGCATGACTATGGACTTTCGTGCTTGCATAGGGAATCACAAACCTTAGCACCAATATTCTTACTAAAGCATAGTTACTCATCAACATGACTCACATATCACATCATCATATCTCAAAACTATTACTAAGAATCAAGTTTATTTTGTCCAATGATCATCAAGAAAGTTTTTATTATATCCTTCTTGGATATCTATCACTTTGGGACTAATTTTCATGTGTTGCTTTTGATAAGCTCAAACAAATATAAGTGAAGATCATGAACATGATATTTCTTTCTCTCAAATTAATTTAAGTGAAGCAAGATAGAATTTCTTGAAAATTTTACTAACTCTCAAATAAATCTAAGTGAAGCAAGAGAGCATTTCTCCAAAAATACTAAATCACACCGTGCTCAAAAAGATATAAGTGAAGCACTAGAGCAAATCCATAGCTCATAAAAATTTAAGTGAAGCATAGAGAGCAATTCTAGCAATTCATGGCATAATTTTGCCTCTCCAAAATAGACGTGTCAAGAAAGGAATCAAGACTATAAACACAAAATGAAACAATCAAAGACTCATATCATACAAGACACTCCAAGCAAAACACATAGTATGTGACGAATAAAAATA
This sequence comes from Triticum dicoccoides, assembly GCF_002162155.2. NCBI lineage: Eukaryota > Viridiplantae > Streptophyta > Magnoliopsida > Poales > Poaceae > Triticum > Triticum dicoccoides. The sequence continues at coordinate 98,693,039 of NC_041388.1, forward strand.
TAGCTTCGAGTAAAATACCGATGGTCGTTAGAAGAAAGCTTAGTTGCTTGCTTATCTTTGGATAATAGCGGGGGATGCCATGGGCATCCCCAATATTAGGTTCTTCTTACTCCTTATTCCTTCATCCATCGTAAGATAACCCAAAACATGAAAACTTCAATCACACAAAACTCAACAAAACCTTCGTGAGATCCGTTAGTATAAGAAAACAAATCACTACTATAAGTGTTGTAGCAAACCAATTCATATTTTATTCTTGCATTATATCTACTGTATTCCAACTTTTCAATGGCAAAAACTCATCAAAGAAAACCATAGAATCATCAAAACAAGCACAAAACGCAAAGAAAATAGAATCTGTCAAAAACAGAACAGTTTGTAGCAATCTGGATATTTTGAATACTTCTGTAACTCCAAAAACTCTGAACAATTAGTACAGCCTGAGAAACCTGTATATTAATCTTTTGCAAAAAGAATTGATATTTTATCGCTCTCTGGTTAGAAATGAGAATTATTTTCATGAGCATAAAAGTTTCTGTTTTTCAGCAAGATCAAACAACTATCACCCAAGAAGATGCTAAAGAATTTACTTGGCACAAACACTAACTAAAACATAAAAGACACAATAAAGAAGTAGCATAATTGTGCTAACACTCAAGAATAGAAAGCGAAAAGCAAAAAAAGTTATTCATTGGGTTGCCTCCGAACAATCGCTATTGTTTTACGCCCCTAGCTAGGCATAAAGCAAGGATCTAAGTTTTGTCATCTTTGGTTTGAGATCCATAAGATGCCCTCATGATTGATTCATATGGTGGCCTAATTCATGTTCTAGGGAAGTGCTCCATACCCTTCCTTAGTGGAAATTGGAACTTAATTTTGCCTTCTTTCATATCAATCACGGCACCGATAGTGCGTAAAAACGGTCTAGCAAGAATAATTAGATAAGACGGATTGCAATGAATATCAAGAATGATAAAATCTATGGGCACATAATTCCTATTTGCAATAATAATAACATCATTAATTCTTCCCATAGGCTTTTTAATAGTAGAATCCGCTAAGTGCAAATTCAAAGAACATTCTTCAATACCGGTAAGACCAAGCACATCACATACAGATTTCGGAATTGTAGAAACACTAGCACCCAAGTCGCACAAAGCAAAACACTCATAATTTTTAATCTTGACCTTGATAGTAGGTTCCCATTCATCTTGCAATTCTCTAGGAATTGACACTTCTAATTCCAACTTTTCTTCTAAAGCTTTCATCATAGCATCAACAATATGTTTAGTAAAAGCTTTATTTTGTTCATAAGCATGGGGTGAATTTATCATGGATTGCAACAAAGAAATGCAATCAATCAAAGAGCAACTATCATAATTAAAGTCTTTGTAATCCAAAAGAGTGGGTACATCACTAGTTAAAGTTTTGACCTCTTGAAACCCACTTTTATCAATTTTCTCAACAATATTTTCACCCTCCTAATTATCGGGACGCCTTCTAACTAAAGTTGACTCTTCTCCAGTCCCTTTTTCAACAATCTTAACTTTACTAAACAAGGAATCAATAGAGGAAACACCAATCATTTTAAGATCTTCATCACTTTTACGAAAGTAATCACTAGAAAATGCTTTTTTATAAAAGTTCTCTTCTAGCTCTAAGCATAGCGGTTATTTTCTTACTTTCATTCATAGAAACACAAAGAGATTTAATTGATTCCTCAACTTTAGGCACACAATTTTTTATCTTGAGATTTTCTACATCATGAGAAATTCTATCAACACTTCTAGACAAATCATCAATCTTATTCAACTTTTCTTCTATGGAAGTGTTGAAAACTTTTTGTGATAAATTATTTAATATTATTCTCAAGATCAGACGTGTTCCTATTATTATAAGAAGAATTTCCATAGGAATTACCATAATTATTAGAGGAATTACTAGGAAAAGGCCTAGGATTAAAATTACTTCTATAAGCATTGTTATTGAAATTATTTCATGAGATAAAATTCACATCTACGGCATCACTATTTTGCTCAATCAAAGTAGACAAAGGCATATCATTTAAATCAATAGGAGAACTTTTACTAGCAACCAATTTCATAAGAACATCAACTTTTTCACTCAGAGAAGAAATTTCTTCAACCGAATTAACTTTTTTACTAGTAGGAGCCCTCTCGGTATGCCATTGTGAATAATTTGCCATAATATTATCAAGCAATTTGGTGGCTTCACCCAAACTAATTTCCATAAAAGTACCACTCGCGGCAGAATCTAAAAGATTACGAGAAACAAAATTCAACCCCGCATAAAAAACATGTCTGATCATCCAAAGATTTAACCCATGAGTTGGGCAATTCCTTAGCATATTTTTCATCCTTTCCCAAGATTGTGCAACGTGCTCATGTTCAAGTTGCTTGAAATTCATGATCTGGGTTCTAAGGGAAATAACTTTTGCGGGCGGAAAATACTTAGTGATAAAAGCGTCTTTGCATTTATTCCAATAATCGATGCTATTACGAGGCAAAGAAGAAAACCAAATTTTTGCAGAATCACACAAAGAAAATGGAAATAATTTCAACTTCACAATCTCATTGTCCACATCCATTTACTTTTGCATATCGCATAATTCCACGAAGGTATTAAGATGGGACATGGCATCCTCATTAGGAGTGCCGGAAAATTGGTCTTTCATAACAAGATTCAACAAAGAAGTGTTAATATCACAAGACTCCGCACTAGTGGCGGGAGCAATCAGAGTGCCAATAAAATCGTTGTTGTTGGTATTTGATAAATCACACAACTTGGTGTTCTCTTGAGCCATGATGACAACTGATACGTCTCCAACGTATCTATAATTTTTGATTGTTCCATGCTATTATATTATCAACCTTGGATGTTCTATATGCATTTATATGATTTTTGGGACTAACCTATTAACCTAGAGCCCAGTGCCAGTCCCAGTTTATGTTTTTTTCCTTGTTTTTAAGTATCGCGGAAAAGGAAAATCAAACGGAGTCCAATTGACCTGAAATTTCACGGAGATCATTTTTGGACCAGAAGAAGCCCACAGAGTACCGAAGATGGGCCAGAAGAGTCCCGAGGCCACCACGAGGGTGGGGGGCGTGCCCTACCCCCTGGGTGCCCCCTGCCTCGTGGCCGCCTCGGGGACCCCCCTGACTTGTTCCCGACTCCAACATCTCTTATATAACCCCAAACTTCCAGAAAGAAACCTAGATCGGGAGTTTCACCGCCAGAAGCCTCCATAGCCACCAAACACCAATCTAGACCCATTCCGGCACCCTGCCGGAGGGGGGAATCCCTCTCCGGTGGCCATCTTCATCATCCCGGTTCTCTCCATGAAGAGGTGGGAGTAGTTCACCCTTGGCGCTGAGGGTATGTACCAGTAGCTATGTGTTTGATCTCTCTCTCTCTCACGTTCTTGATTCGGAACGATCTTGATGTATCGTGAGCTTTGCTATTATAGTTGGATCTTATGATGTTTCTCCCCTCTATCTACTTGTGATGAATTGAGTTTTCCCTTTGAAGTTATCTTATCGGATTGAGTCTTTAAGGATTTGAGAACACTTGATATATGTCTTGCATGTGCTTATCCGTGGTGACAATGGGATATCACGTGATCCACTTGATGTATGTTTTGGTGATCAACTTGCGAGTTCCGTGACCTCGTGAACTTATGCATAGGAGTTGGCACACGTTTTCGTCTTGACTCTCCGGTAGAAACTTTGGGTCACTCTTTGAAATTCTTTGTGTTGGTTGAATAGATGAATATGAGATTGTGTGATGGATATCATATAATCATACCCACAGATACTTGAGGTGACTTTGGAGTATCTAGGTGACATTAGGGTTTTGGTTGATTTGTGTCTTAAGGTGTTATTCTAGTATGAACTCTTGAATAGATCGATCAGAAAGAATAACTTTGAGGTGGTTTCGTACCCTACAATAATCTCTTCGTTTGTTCTCCGCTATTAGTGACTTTGGAGTGACTCTTTGTTGCATGTTGCGGGATAGTTATATGATCCAATTATGTTATTATTGTTGAGATAACTTGCACTGGTGAAAGTATGAACCCTAGGCCTTGTTTCAACGCATTGCAATACCGTTTACACTCACTTTTATCATTAGTTACCTTGCTGTTTTTATATTTTCAGATTACAAAAACCTATATCTACCATCCATATTGCACTTGTATCACCATCTCTTCGCCGAACTAGTGCACCTATACAATTTACCATTGTATTGGGTGTGTTGGGACACAAGAGACTCTTTGCTATTTGGTTGCAGGGTTATTTGACAGAGACCATCTTCATCCTACGCCTCCCACGGATTGATAAATCTTAGGTTATCCACTTGAGGGAAATTTGCTACTGTCCTACAAACCTCTGCACTTGGAGGCCCAACAACGTCTACAAGAAGAAGGTTGTGTAGTAGACATCAAGCTCTTTTCTGGCGCTATTGCCGGGGAGGTTAGCGCTTGAAGGTATATCTTTAGATCTTGCAATCAAATCTTTTTGTTTCTTGTTTTATCACTAGTTTAGTTTATAAAATAAAATTATAAAAAATGGAATTGAGGATACCTCATATGCTTCATCTTTTTAATGTCTTTCATGAAAATAAGGATTCCGATAATTGTGCCAAAGTGTTAGAAGAAGAATCCATTAGAATGTTTGGCACTAAATATTTGAATGATGAGCATGATTGCAATGTTGTTAGTACGAATTCCTTGAATATCCATGGTACTAATGATGATTGCACTAGTCATGATGAAAATGTCTCTTATAAGCATGTCAACTTTTGTGGAGTGCATAGAGTTTGCAAGTACACACCAAATAGGGAAGATAGATTTTGCAAGAGGCATAAGTATTTAGAAACTAAATGGTTGCAAGAAAGGCTAGATGTTTGTGCTGAAAATTTAAATTTTCTTAGCTATCCTTGTGAACTTTGCAATGAACGTGGTCATTTAAATATCTAATGCAAATTGTTTCATGATCGAATCATGTCCAAAAATTGTGATGACTTGATTTCCGTTGCGCATCATAATGAACTTAGTTTGCTTCTGGGTTATGAAGAAATGAAGCATATAACTAAGGATATTCCAGAATTTGCCCTTGATAAAGTTCTTGATTTTGATCTAGAGTAAATTTATATGTATTGTGCGGTGAATTGCACTGAAAATACTTACACTGCCAATTACATAAAGTCAAGAAAACAATTAGAAGATGAAGAGAATACTAATGAAAGGGAAGAGATTTCCCAATATCCTCCTATTTTTTTCTTATGATGAATCAGGTAACGAGGAGGAACCTTCCATCCAACCAATCTCATTAATAAGGATCTCCAAAAAGAGGGTTAAACCCACACATGATGCGAAGAAGAAAAAGAAAAGACGTAGAAGCAAAGGTAAAAAGGTACTCATTGCGATGATGATAATTGCTATACTATTGGTGCTATCCATACTATTAATGATGAGAGTGATTATGCTTATGATATGAAAATGCCCAACCTTGGTGATGCTATGTTTGATGAGAATGACATGTTTGAGAATTTATTTGCTGCAATTAATGTTTGTCCCAAGCTTGGGGATGCTACGTTTCATGAACATGATATATTTAACCTCCTAAGTTTTGATATGCAAATTTATTATGATGATAGCATGCCTCCTATTTATGATGGTTATATTGATGAAAGTGGGTTTGGAAGAGTCTTGACTTTAGGAAGTAATGATCCCACTATGTTGGAGGGTGTTGATCTTATTTTGAAAATTATGAAAGTGGATTTGGAGAGGTCATGACTCTATTTAGTAATGATTCCACTATCTTGGAAGAGGTTTCAATTGATTATGATGAGAACAAAGTTGCTACTTATGATGATTATTGTGATGACACTTATGCTATAAAAAGTAGTGATGATTATATTTATAAGACTTGTCATGATTATGACTACCCTCTTTCTGAACATTACTCTTTTAATGTGGAAACAATTTATAGTATTCGAGTTTCTTATGATACTCCCACTATTCCGAATGAGAATAATTTTGCTTATGAGGAGAATAGTAAAATTTCTATGCTTGTAGATCATGAAAAGAATTCTTTATGTGATGGTTATATTGTTGAATTAATTCATGAGGCTACTTAAAATTATTATGAGGGAGGAATATATGCTTGTAGGGATTGCAATAATATCAAGTTTCCTCTCTATGTGCATAAAGTTTTAAAGTTGTGCTTGTTTTGCCTTCCTATGCTAGTTGATTATTGTTCCCATAAATTGTTTGATCACAAAATCCCTATGCATAGGAAGTGGGTTAGACTTAAATGTGCTAGTCATATTCTTCATGATGCTCTCTTTATGTTTCAATTCTTATCTTTTACGTGAGCATCATTGAAACCATCATGCCTAGCTAGGGGCGTTAAACGATAACGCTTGTTGGGAGGCAACCCAATTTTTTTTTTGCCTTTTGCTCCTGTTTAGTAATAAATAATTCATCTAGCCTCTGTTTAGATGTGGTTTTATGTTTTAATTAGTGTTTGTGCCGAGTAGAACCTTTGGGAAGACTTGGGTGACGTCTTTGCGATCTTGCTGTAAAAACCAGAAACTTTTGCGCTCACGAGATTAGCTGACATTTTTTACTGGAGAGTGCGATTAGGTTGATTATTTTTGAAAATTATTAATAGAAAAATTCCACAGGTCCACCAATTTATTTCAGAATTTTGAGTTACATAAGTATTCTAAACCTACAGATTACTACAGACTGTTCTGTTTTTGACAGATTCTGTTTCCTATGTGTTGTTTGCTTATTTTGATCAATCTATGAGTAGTATTGGAGGGTATGAACCATAGAGAAGTTGTAATACAGTAGATATTACACCAATATGAATTTAGAATGAGTTCACAATAGTACCTAAGTGATGATTTATTTTCTTATACTAACGGAGCTTACAAGTTGTCTGTTAAGTTTTGTGTTGTGAAGTTTTCAAGTTTTGGGTAAAGATTAGATGGACTATGGAATAAGGAGGGGCAAGAGCCTAAGATTGGGGATGCCCAAGGCACCCCAAGGTAATATTCAAGGACAACCAAGAGCCTAAGCTTGGGGATGCCCCAGATGGCATCCCCTCTTTCGTCTTCGTTCGTCGGTAACTTTACTTGAAGCTATATTTTTATTCACCACATGATATGTGTTTTGCTTGGAGCGTCATTTTATCTTCTTTTGTTTTGCTTGCTGTTTGAATAAAATACCGAGATCTAAAATTATTAAATGTTAGAGAGTCTTCACATAGTTACATAATTATTCAACTACTCATTGATCTTCACTTATATCTTTCAGAGTAGTTTGTCATTTGCTCTAGCGCTTCACTTATATCTTTTTAGAGCACGGCGGTGGTTTTATTTTGAAGAAATAGATGAACTCTCATGATTCACTTATATCATTTTGAGAGTCTCTAAACACTATGGTAGTTTGCTTTGGTTATGAATTTAGTCCTAATATGATAGACATCCAAGAGGGATATAATAAAAACTTTCATAATAAGTGCATTGAATACTATGAGAAGTTTGTTTACTTATGATTGTTTTGAGATACAAGGATGGTGATATTAGAGTCGTGCTAGTGACCAGTTGTGAATTTGAGAAATACTTGTGTTAAAGTTTGTGATTCCCATAGAAGGCACGTATGGTGAACCATTATGTGATGAAGTCGGAGCATGATTTATTTATTGATTGTCTTCCTTATGAGTGGCAGTCGGGGACGAGCGATGGTCTTTTCCTACCAATCTATCCCCCTAGGAGCATGCGCGTAGTACTTCGTTTCAATAACTAATAGATTTTTGCAATAAGCATGTGAGTTCTTTATGACTAATGTTGAGTCCTTGGATTATACACACTCTCTCCCTTCCACCATTGCTAGCCTCTCGAATACCGCACACCTTTCGCCGGTATCATACACCCACCATTACCTTCCTCAAAACAGCCACCATACCTACCTATTATGGCATTTCCATAGCCATTCCGAGATATATTGCCATGCAACTTTCCACCATTCTGTTTATTATGACACGCTCCATCATTGTCATATTGCTTTGCATGATCCTGTAGTTGACATCGTATTTGCGGCAAAGCCACCTTCATAATTTTTCATACATGTCACTCTTGATTCATTGCACATCCCGGTACACCACCAGAGGCATTCATATAGAGTCATATCTTGTTCTAAGTATCGAGTTGTAAGTAAATAAAAGTGTGATGATCATCATTATTAGAGCATTGTCCCGTGTGAGGAAAAAAAAGAAAAGGAAAAAAGAGAAAGGCCAAATAAAAGAAAGGCCAAATAAAAAAATAAAAATAAAATAAAATAAAATAAAAGGGGCAATTCTACTATCCTTTTCCACACTTGTGCTTCAAAGTAGCACCATGATCTTCATGATAGAGAGTCTCTTATATTGTCACTTTTATATACTAGTGGGAATTTTTCATTATAGAACTTGGCTTGTATATTCCAACAATGGGCTTCCTCAAATGCCCTAGGTCTTCGTGAGCAAGCAAGTTGGATGCACACCCACTTAGTTTCTTTTGTTGAGCTTTCATACATCTATAACTCTAGTGCATCCGTTGCATGGCAATCCCTACTCCTTGCATTGACATCAATTGACGGGCATCTCCCTAGCCCGTTGATTAGCCGCGTCAATGTGAGACTTTTTCCTTTTTTGTCTTCTCCACATAACCTCCATCATTATACTCTATTCCACCCATAGTGCTATATCCATGGCTCACACTCATGTATTGCATGAAAGTTGAAAAAGTTTTAGAATACTAAAGTATGAAACAATTGCTTGGCTTGTCATCGGGGTTGTGCATGATGGAGCATTTTTGTGTGACGAAAATGAAGCATACCCAAACTATATGATTTTGTAGGGATAAGCTTACTTTGGCCATGTTATTTTGAGAAGACATGACTGCTTAGTTAGTATGCTTGAAGTATTTTTTTATGTCAATATTAAACTTTTATCTTGAATCTTATGGATTTGAATATTCTTGCCACAATAAAGGATTACATAGATAAATAAGTTAGGTAGCATTCAACATCAAAAATTTTGTTTTTATCATTTACCTACTCGAGGACGAGCAAGAATTAAGCTTGGGGATGCTTGATACGTCTCCAACGTATCTATAATTTTTGATTGTTCCATGCTATTATATTATCAACCTTGGATGTTTTATATGCATTTATATGCTATTTTATATGATTTTTTGGACTAACCTATTAACCTAGAGCCTAGTGCTAGTTTCTGTTTTTCCCTTGTTTTTGAGTATCACAGAAAAGGAAATCAAACGGAGTCCAATTGACCTGAAATTTCACGGGGATCATTTTTGGACCAGAAGAAGCCCACGAAGTACCGAAGATGGGCCAAAAGAGTCTCGAGGCCAACACAAGGGTGGGGGCGCGCCCTACCCCCCTGGGCGCGCCCCCTACCTCGTGGTCGCCTCGGGGACCCCCCTGACTTGTTCCCGACTCCATCATCCCTTATATAACCCCAAACTTCCAGAAAGAAACCTAGATCGGGAGTTCCGCTGCCAGAAGCCTCCGTAGCCACCAAAAACCAATCTAGACCCGTTCCGGCACCCTACCGGACGGGGAATCCCTCTCCGGTGGACATCTTCATCATCCCGGTGCTCTCCATGACGAGGAGGGAGTAGTTCACCCTCGGGGCTGAGGGTATGTACCAGTAGCTATGTGTTTGATCTCTCTCTCTCTCTCTCTCTCTCTCTCTCTCTCTCGTGTTCTTGATTCAGAACGATCTTGATGTATCGCGAGCTTTGCTATTATAGTTGGATCTTATGATGTTTCTCCCCCTCTATCTACTTGTGATGAATTGAGTTTTCCCTTTGAAGTTATCTTATCAGATTGAGTCTTTAAGGATTTGAGAACACTTGATGTATGTCTTGCATGTGCTTATCTATGGTGACAATGGGATATCACGTGATCCACTTGATGTATGTTTTGGTGATCAACTTGCGAGTTCCGTGACCTCGTGAACTTATGCATAGGGGTTGGCACACGTTTTCATCTTGACTCTCTGGTAGAAACTTTGGGGCACTCTTTGTAGTTCTTTGTGTTGGTTGAATAGATGAATCTGAGATTGTGTGATGCATATCGTATAATCATACCCACAGATACTTGAGGTGACATTGGAGTATCTAGGTGACATTAGGGTTTTGGTTGATTTGTGTCTTAAGGTGTTATTCTAGTATGAACTCTTGAATAGATCGATCAGAAAGAATAACTTTGAGGTGCTTTCGTACCCTACAATAATCTCTTCGTTTGATCTCCGCTATTAGTGACATTGGAGTGACTCTTTGTTGCATGTTGCATGTTATTATTATTGAGATAACTTGCACTAGTGAAAATATGAACCCTAGGCCTTGTTTCAACGCATTGCAATACCGTTTACGCTCACTTTTATCATTAGTTACCTTGCTGTTTTTATATTTTCAGATTACAAAAGCCTATATCTACCATCCATATTGCACTTGTATCACCATCTCTTCGCTGAACTAGTGCACCTATACAATTTACCATTATATTGGCTGTGTTGGGGACACAAGAGACTCTTTGCTATTTGGTTGCAGGGTTGTTTGAGAGAGACCATCTTCATCCTACGCCTCCCACGGATTGATAAACCTTAGGTCATCCACTTGAGGGAAATTTGCTACTGTCCTATAAACCTCTACACTTGGAGGCCCAACAACGTCTACAAGAAGAAGGTTGTGTAGTAGACATCAACTACGCGACAAGATTGCACTCAAAAACATATCCGGCAAAAAAACGGCGAACGAAAAGGAGGGCGAATAAAACGACATTGTGAAGTGGGGGAGAGGAAAACGAGAGGCAAATGGAAAATAATGTAAATTGCACAGAGATGAGATTTGTGATTACGAACCTGGTAGATGTAGATGATCCTCCCTGGCTACGTCGGTATTTCCCCAAAGAGGAAGGGATGATGCAGCACAACGACGGTAGGTATTTGTTGGGGATCGTAGCAGAAATTAAAAAATTTCTACGCATCACCAAGATCAATCTATGGAGTATTCTAGCAACGAGGGGAATAGGAGTGCATCTACATACCCTTGTAGATCGCGAGCAGAAGCGTTCAAGTGAACGGGGATGATGGAGTCGTACTCACCGTGATCCAAATCACCGATGACCAAGTGCCGAACGGACAGCACCTCCGCCTTCAACACACATACGGTTGGGAAGACGTCTCCTCCTTCTTGATCCAGCAAGGGGGAAGGAGAGGTTGATGAAGATCCAGCAGCACGACGGCGTGGTGGTGGATGCAGCAGGATCCCGGCAGGGCTTCGCCAAGCACAAGCGGGGAGGAGAGGTGTTACGGAGGGAGAGGGAGCCGCCAAGAGCAAGGTGCGGCTGCCCTCCCTCCCTTCCACTATATATAGGGGCTAGGGGGGGGGCGCATGCCCCCTTGG
>NC_041388.1:98704803-98712816 GCF_002162155.2 Triticum dicoccoides
CCCCCTAGGGTTTCCAACCCTAGGCGCCTTGGGCCCTTGGGTGGGGCGCACCAGCCCATCAGGGGCTGGTTCCCACGCCACTTCAGACCATGGGGCCCTCTGGGATAGGTGGCACCATCCGGTGGACCCTCGGGACCCTTCCGGTGGTCCCGGTACAATACCGGTAACCCCCGAAACCTTCCCGCTGGCCGAAACTGGACTTCCTATATATAAATCTTTACCTCCGGACCATTCCGGAACTCCTCGTGACATCCAGGATCTCATCCGGGACACCGAACAACTTTCGGATTACTGCATACTAATATCTCTACAACCCTAGCGTCACCGAACCTTAAGTGTGTAGACCCTACGGGTTCGGGAGACACGCAGACATGACCGAGACGCCTCTCCGGTTAATAACCAACAGCGGGATCTGGATACCCATGTTGTCTCCCACATGCTCCTCGATGATCTCATCGGATGAACCACGATGTCGAGGACTTAATCAATCCCATATACAATTCCCTTTGTCAATCGGTACGTTACTTGTCTGAGACTCGATCGTCGGTATCCCAATACCTTGTTCAGTCTCGTTACCGGCAAGTCACTTTACTCGTACCGTAATGCATGATCCCATGATCAACCACTTGATCACATTGAGCTCATTATGATGATGCATTACCGAGTGGGCCCAGAGATACCTCTCCGTCATACGGAGTGACAAATCCCAGTCTCGATTCGTGCCAACCCAACAGACACTTTCAGAGATACCTGTAATGTACCTTTATAGCCACCCAGTTACGTTGTGACGTTTGGCACACCCAAGGCATTCCTACGGTATCCGGGAGTTGCACAATCTCATGGTCTAAGGAAATGATACTTGACATTCAGAAAAGCTACAACAAACGAACTACACGATCTTGGAGCTAAGCTTAGGATTGGGTCTTGTCCATCACACCATTCTCCTAATGATCTGATCCCGTTATCAATGACATCCCCATGTCCATAGCCAGGAAACCATGACTATCTGTTGATCAACGAGCTAGTCAACTAGAGGCTCACTAGGGACACATTGTGGTCTATGTATTCACACATGTATTACGATTTCCGGATAATACAATTATAGCATGAATAATAGACAATTATCATGAACAAGGAAATATAATAATCATTTTATTATTGCCTCTAGGGCATATTTCCAACAGTCTCCCACTTGCACTAGAGTCAATCATCTAGTTACATTGTGATGAATCGAACACCCATGGAATTCTGGTGTTGATCATGTTTTGCTCTAGGGAGAGGTTTAGTCAACGGATCTGCTACATTCAGGTCCGTATGTACTTTACAAATTTCTATGTCTCCATTTTGAACACTTTCACGAATGGAGTTGAAGCGATGCTTGATATGCCTGGTCTTCCTGTGAAACCTGGGCTCCTTGGCAAGGGCAATAGCTCCAGCGTTGTCACAGAAGAGAGTCATCGGCCCCGACGCATTGTGTATGACTCCTAGGTCGGTGATGAACTCCTTCACCCAGACTGCTTCTTGTGCTGCCTCCGAGGCTGCCATGTACTCCGCTTCACATGTAGATCCCGCCACAACGCTTTGCTTGCAACTGCACCAGCTTACTGCCCCACCATTCAAAATATACACGTATCCGGTTTGTGACTTAGAGTCATCCAGATCTGTGTCGAAGCTAGCATCGACGTAACCCTTTACGACGAGCTCTTCGTCACCTCCATAAACGAGAAACATTTCCTTAGTCCTTTTCAGGTACTTCAGGATATTCTTGACTGTTGTCCAGTGTTCCATGCCGGGATTACTTTGGTACCTTCCTACCAAACTTACGGCAAGATTTACATCAGGTCTGGTACACAACATAGCATACATGATAGACCCTATGGCCGAGGCATAGGGGACGACACTCATCTTTTCTCTATCTTCTACCGTGGTCGTGCATTGAGCCATGCTCAATCTCGTACCTTGCAATACAGGCAAGAACCCTTTCTTTGACTGATCCATTTTGAACTTCTTCAATATCTTGTCAAGGTATGTACTCTGTGAAAGACCAATGAGGCGTCTCAATCTATCTCTATAGATCTCGATGCCTAATATATAAGCAGCTTCTCCAAGGTCCTTCATTGAAAAACACTTGTTCAAGTAGGCCTTTATGCTTTCCAAGAATTCTATATCATTTCCCATCAACAGTATGTCATCCACATACAATATGAGAAATGCTACAGAGCTCCCACTCACTTTCTTGTAAATGCAGGCTTCTCCATAAGTCTGCATAAACCCAAATGCTTTGATCATCTCATCAAAGCGAATGTTCCAACTCCGAGATGCTTGAACCAGCCCATAAATCGAGCGTTGGAGCTTGCACACCTTGTCAGCATTCTTAGGATCGACAAAACCTTCCGGCTGCATCATATACAATTCTTCCTTAAGGAAACCATTAAGGAATGCCGTTTTGACGTCCATTTGCCATATCTCATAATCATAGAATGCGGCAATTGCTAACATGATTCAGACGGACTTCAGCTTTGCTACGGGTGAGAAAGTCTCATCGTAGTCAACCCCTTGAACTTGTCGATAACCCTTAGCGACAAGCCGAGCTTTATAGATGGTCACATTACCATCCACGTCTGTCTTCTTATTAAAGATCCATTTATTTTCTATGGCTCGCCGATCAACGGGAAAGTCAGTCAAAGTCCATACTTCGTTTTCATACATGGATCCTATCTCGGATTTCATGGCTTCCAGCCATTTGTCAGAATCCGGGCCCGCCATCGCTTCTTCATAGTTTGAAGGTTCACCGTTGTCTAACAACATGATTTCCAGGACAGGGTTGCCGTACCACTCTGGTGCGGAACGTGTCCTTGTGGACCTACGAAGTTCAGTAGCAACTTGATCTGAAGTTTCATGATCATCATCAACAACTTCCTCTCTAGTCGGTGCAGGCACCTCAAGAACATTTTCTTGAGCTGCGCCACTTACCGGTTCAAGAGGTAATACTTCATCAAGTTCTACCTTCCTCCCACTTGTTTCTTTCGAGAGAAACTCTTTCTCTAGAAAGGACCCATTCTTGGCAACAAAGATCTTGCCTTCGGATCTGAGGTAGAAGGTATACCCAACAGTTTCTTTAGGGTATCCTATGAAGACGCATTATTCCGACTTGGGTTCGAGCTTTTCAGGTTGAAGTTTCTTGACATAAGCATCACATCCCCAAACTTTTAGAAATGACAGCTTAGGTTTCTTCCCAAACCATAATTCATACGGTGTCGTCTCAACGGATTTCGACGGAGCCCTATTTAAAGTGAATGCGGCAGTCTCTAAAGCATAGCCCCAAAATGATAGCGGTAAATCGGTAAGAGACATCATAGATCGCACCATATCTAATAGAGTGCGATTACGACGTTCAGACACACGATTACGCTAAGGTGTTCCAGGCGGTGTTAGTTGTGAAACTATTCCATATTTTCTTAAGTGTGTGCCAAATTCGTGACTCAAGTATTCTCCCCCATGATCTGATCGCAAGAACTTGATTTTCCTGTCACGTTGATTCTCAACCTCACTCTAAAATTCCTTGAACTTTTCAAAGGTCTCAGACTTGTGTTTCATTAAGTAGACATACCCATATCTACTCAAGTCATCAGTGAGGGTGAGAACATAACGATAGCCACCGCGAGCCTCAACGCTCATTGGACCGCACACATCAGTATGTATGATTTCCAATAAGTTGGTTGCTCGCTCCATTGTTCCTGAGAACGGAGTCTTGGTCATTTTACCCATGAGGCATGGTTTGCACGTGTCAAATGATTCGTAATCAAGAGACTCTAAAAGTCCATCTGCATGGAGCTTCTTCATGCGTTTGACACCTATGTGACCAAGGCGGCAGTGCCACAAGTATGTGGGACTATCATTATCAACCTTACATCTTTTGGTATTCACACTATGAACATGTGTAGCATTATGCTCGAGATTCATTAAGAATAAACCATTCACCATCGGAGCATGACCATAAAACATATCTCTCATAGAAATAGAACAACCATTATTCTCGGATTTAAATGAGTAGCCATCTCGTATTAAACGAGATCCTGATACAATGTTCATGCTCAAAGCTGGCACTAAATAACAATTATTGAGGTTTAAAACTAATCCCGTAGGTAAATGTAGAGGTAGCGTGCCGACGGCGATCACATCGACCTTGGAACCATTCCCGACGCGCATCGTCACCTCGTCCTTCGCCAGTCTCCGCTTATTCCGCAGCTCCTGCTTTGAGTTACAAATGTGAGCATCCGCACCGGTATCAAATACCCAGGAGCTACTACGAGTATTGGTAAGGTACACATTAATTACATGTATATCACATATACCTTTAGTGTTGCCGGCCTTCTTATCCGCTAAGTATTTGGGGCAGTTCCGCTTCCAGTGACCACTTCCCTTGCAATAAAAACACTCAGTCTCAGGCTTGGGTCCATTCTTTGGCTTCTTCCCAGCAGCTTGCTTACCGGGCGCGGCAACTCCCTTGCCGTCCTTCTTGAAGTTCTTCTTACCCTTGCCTTTCTTGAACTTAGTGGTTTTATTCACCATCAACACTTGATGTTCCTTTTTGACTTCTACCTCTACTGATTTCAGCATTGCAAATACATCAGGAATGGTCTTTTCCATCCCCTGCATATTAAAGTTCATCACAAAGCTCTTGTAGCTCGGTGGAAGCGACTGAAGGATTTTGTCAATGACCGCGTCATCCGGGAGATTAACTCCCAGCTGAGTCAAGCGGTTATGCAACCCAGACATTTTGAGTATGTGCTCGCTGACAGAACTATTTTCCTCCATCTTATAGCTGAAGAATTTGTCGGAGACTTCATATCTCTCGACCCGGGCATGAGTTTGAAAAACCATTTTCAGCTCTTTGAACATCTCATATGCCCCGTGTCTCTCAAAACGCTTTTGGAGCCCCGGTTCTAAGTTGTAAAGCATGCCGCACTAAACGAGGGAGTAATCATCAGCACGTGTCTGCCAAGCGTTCATAACGTCTTGGTTCTGTGGGACGGGTGCGTCACCTAGCGGTGCTTCTAGGACATAATCTTTCTTGGCAGCTATGAGGATGATCCTCAGGTTCCGGACCCAGTCCATATAGTTGCTGCCATCGTCTTTCAGCTTGGTTTTCTCTAGGAACGCGTTGAAGTTGAGGACAACGTGGGCCATTTGATCTACAAGACATATTGTAAAGATTTTAGACTTTCATGATAATTAAGTTCATCTAATCAAATTATTAAATGAATTCCCACTCAGATAGACATCTCTCCAGTCATCTAAGTATAACCTGATCCGAGTTAACTAGGCCGTGTCCGATCATCACGTGAGACGGACTAGTCAACATCGGTGAACATCTTCATGTTGATCGTATCTTCTATACGACTCATGCTCGACCTTTCGGTCTTCTGTGTTCCAAGGCCATGTCTGTACATGCTAGGCTCGTCAAGTCAACCTAAGTGTATTGCGTGTGTAAATCTGTCTTACACCCGTTGTATTCGAACGTTAGAATCTATCACACCCGATCATCACGTGGTGCTTCGAAATAACGAACCTTCGCAATGGTGCACAGTTAGGGGGAACACTTTTCTTGAAATTTTAGTGAGGGATCATCTTACTTAAGCTACCGTCGTTCTAAGCAAATAAGATGTAAAACATGATAAACATCACATGCAATCAAATAGTGACATGATATGGCCAATATCATTTCCTCCTTTGATCTCCATCTCCGGGGCTCCATGATCATCGTTGTCACAGGCATGACACCATGATCTCCATCATCATGATCTCCATCATCATGTCTTCTTGAAGTTGTCTCGTCATCTATTACTTCTACTACTATGGCTAACGCTTTAGCAATAAAGTAAAGTAATTACATGATGTTTATGTTGACACGCAGGTCATAAATAAATAAATACAACTCCTATGGCTCCTGCCGGTTGTCATACTCATCGACATGCAAGTCGTGATTCCTATTACAAGAACATGATCAATCTCATACATCACATATATCATTCATCATTCATCACAACCTTTGGCCATATCACATCACAAAACACTTGCTGCAAAAACAAGTTAGACGTCCTCTAATTGTTGTTGCAAGTTTTTACGTGGCTTCTATAGGTTTCTAGCAAGAACGTTTCTTACCTACGCCAAAACCACAATGTGAATTGCCAATTTATATTTACCCTTCATAAGGACTCTGTTCATCGAATCCGATCCGACTAAAGTGGGAGAGACAGACACCCGCCAGCCACCTTATGCAACTAGTGCATGTCAGTCGGTGGAACCGGTCTCACGTAAGCGTACGTGTAAGGTTGGTCCGGGCCGCTTCATCCCACGATGCCACCGAATCAAGATAAGACTAGTAACGACAAGCAAATTGACAATATCGACGCCCACAACTACTTTGTGTTCTACTCGTGCATAGTAACTACGCATAGACCTAGCTCATGATGCCACTGTTGGGGATCGTAGCAGAAATTAAAAATTTTCTACGCATCACCAAGATCAATCTATGGAGTATTCTAGCAATGAGGGGAATAGGAGTGCATCTACATACCCTTGTAGATCGCGAGCGGAAGCGTTCAAGTGAACGGGGATGATGGAGTCGTACTCGCCGTGATCCAAATCACCGATGACCAAGTGCCGAACGGACAGCACCTCCGCGTTCAACACACGTACGGTTGGGAAGACGTCTCCTCCTTCTTGATCCAGCAAGGGGGAAGGAGAGGTTGATGAAGATCCAGCAGCACGACGGCGTGGTGGTGGATGCAGCAGGATCCCGGCAGGGTTTCACCAAGCACAAGCGGGGAGGAGAGGTGTTACGGAGGGAGAGGGAGGCGCCAAGAGCAAGGTGCGGCTGCCCTCCCTCCCTTCCACTATATATAGGGGCTAGGAGGGGGGGCGCATGCCCCCTTGGAGATCCCATCTAGGGGGGGGGGCGGCCCCTGTGCAACACCCTCGATGCGACTATAGCTCCCACGTGTCGAGGCACGACTTAGAGACATAATCGCATTGAAGGCATATGTCGCAAGTTAGCCAATCTTCACAACATCCCATGTAATATAATTAATAAAGGGGAGATAGCAATAGTTGGCTTACACTCGCCACATCAATCAAATACATAAATAACATTACATCATCCAAACACTCATGGCCCGACTACGGCGCCAAAATAAAAGAGAACCCAACATGCGACAACGGTCCCGTTCACCCCCAACTGGGCACCACTACTGATCATCGGGAAAGGAAACATAGTAACATTGAGAGTCTTCGTCGAACTCCCACTTGAGCTCATACGCGTCTCCTGGAGCGGAATCATCAGGCCCTGCATCTGGTGTAAAAGTAATCTGTGAGCCACAGGGACTCAGCAATCTCGCACCCTCACGATCAAGACTATTTAAGCTTATAGGTAAGGCAAGGTAAATATATGGAGCTGCAGCAAGCGACTAGCAAGTATGGTGGATAACTTATTCGCAAAAGAGAGCGAGA
Organism: Triticum dicoccoides; assembly: GCF_002162155.2. Lineage (NCBI taxonomy): Eukaryota > Viridiplantae > Streptophyta > Magnoliopsida > Poales > Poaceae > Triticum > Triticum dicoccoides. Next base: position 98,712,316 of record NC_041388.1, read on the forward strand.
AGAGGAGGCAAAGCGCGAGCGTGAAACTAGACAGCAACCTGTGCAAACATTACTCCAACACCGTGTCCACTTCCCGGACTCCACCGAGAAGAGGCCATCACGGTAACACACTCAGTTGATTCATTCTAAATAAGTTAAGGTTCAAGTTATCTACAACCGGACATTAACAAATTCCCATCTGCCCATAACCGCGGGCATGGCTTTCGGAAGTTCAATCCCTGCAGGGGAGTCCCAACTTAGCCCATGACAAGCTCTCACGGTCAATGAAGGAATAGACCTCCTCCCAAGATGTTCCGATCAGACTCGGTATCTAGGTAACTCAAGACACTTCGACAGTTTAAAACAAGACCAGCAACACCGCCCGAATGTGCCGACAAATCCCGATAGGAGCTGCACATATCTCTTTCTCAGGGCACACTCAGATGAGACATCCTACGAGTAAAACCAACCCTCAAGTTGCCCCGAGGTGGCCCCGCTGTCTACTCGGTTGGACCAACACTT
>NC_041388.1:98713092-98715358 GCF_002162155.2 Triticum dicoccoides
GGGGGTTAAAATAATATGACCCGCGGGCTCCGGAAACCCGAGGGAAAAAGAGGCTAGGTGGCAAAGGGTAAGACCAATGTTGGGCATTGCTGGAAAAGCTTTAATCAAGGCGAAATATCAAGGGGTTCCCATTATAACCCAACCGCGTAAGGAACGCAAAATCTGGGAACATAACACCGATATGACGGAAACTAGGGCGGCAAGAGTGGAACAAAACACTAGGAGAGAGGCCGAGCCTTCCACCCTTTACCAAGTATATAGATGCATTAAGATAGCAAGATAATATAATGATATCCCAACAAGTAAATAAATGTTCCAACAAGGAACAACCTTCAATCTTCACCTGCAACTAGCAACGCTATAAGAGGGGCTGAGCAAATCGGTAACATAGCCAAACAACGGTTTGCTAGGACAATGGTGGGTTAGAGGTTTGACATGGCAATTTGGGAGGCTTGCAAGCAAATGGTAGGCATCGTAGCATTGGCATAGCAAAAGAGCGAGCAAACTAGCACAGCAAAGATAGTAGTGATTTCGAGGGTATGATCATCTTGCCTGCACAGTTGTCAGAGTTGACTGGATCCTCAAAAGCAAACTCAACGGGCTCCTCGTTAGCGAACTCGTCTCCCGGCCCTACCCAAACAAGGCAAACAAGCAACAAGCATACAATCAACCACGTGCAAACTCAAACAACACAATGCAAAGATGATATGCTATGCGGGATGCGATGTGGGATGCAAAATGCAAGATATGACAGGAAATGCATGAACCTGGCCTCAACATGGAAATACAAGTGTGCCACTGTAAAGATGAGATGAAATCGCTTGAAAACAATATAAAGAACGCCGGAATTGGAGTTACGGTTTGGAAATGGCAAGCGATTCAAATATGACACCGGTCTGCGATTTACAGCAAGTAGGCATCTAAATGCAACGAAATGAACATGCTACAGCACCCAAACATGACAACAAAATACATGGCAGGGATGCACACAAGATGCTTAACAAAAGTCTAGCACTGAGCTACGGCCAATTCATCCATTAACGGGTTCAAACAAGCATGGCAAAAATGCATATGGCAAACATATCTCGGACTTAATGAAATTAACACTTGTCTGGAATTTCAGATCAGGTAGCCCTCTTCGGAGCAACAAAACTACATGCTACAGGATCTGAACAAGGCAAAGTAAAGCATGGCATGAAGCTACTTAGAGCTTAACAAAAGTTCCTTAGTGACCTTGAGCCAAAAGGGATCAGAAAATACAATTGCAAGCACGTGAACATAGCAAAAACATAATCAGTTTTCAGACTTAGTGAAAACTGGCACATGCTGAAATATAACTCAAGTAGGCATGTTTACGAGCTCGATGCACTCACTACGGTGCAAGTCATGGCAAGACAAGCATACACCCATCAAGAAGGCACAAAATTCAAGCTAGACATGGCAAGAACAATAGCATAGCATGCATGGACCAACTACAACATCACCGGCAAAATTGCAAACAAGTTGACAATCTGCCCAGATTCACAAAGTAGCAAAAGTAGAGCTCGATTGACTCAAGCTAGGGTGCTCCATAATTGCAAAACATCCTTACTGATCATCCTCAAAAGAGGCATGGATCACTAGGAAACAACACGAACACATGGCATCATGAGATGAACAGCTCCAGGATTTAGTGAAATTACTAAGTCCCTGAAAACAGAATTAGCAAGTGCACCACTTTGCAAGCTTGCATAAGTCACCACACACATCCTAAAAATACATGGGTTGCACCTCTGGAGAGATGACAAAACCCTTAACAAAACACATGTAGAACTCGCGGGCATATCATGCACACATTAATCATGGCAAAAATGACAAAAGTGCTAAACGGAGTAACAGATCTGACAATTAACTCAAGTAGCCCTCTTCTAACAGCATTTCGGGCATCAAGATGAGCTCAAATGAAAATGATGCAATGGAATGAAATGATGTACTCTCTAAGATGAACATTTTGATATGCTATATGCATGAATCGGAGCTACGGATGCAAAGTTACGGAGCCGCGAACATGTGCACATGGACTGAAATTTCTGGGACTTGGTGAAAAAAATCAACCTCTCCGGGACAGATCTAGGGTTTGCACGGAAACCGAGGCACGGCCGGATCTCGCCGGAACAGTGCTCGCCGGCTCGGAGCTCGCCGGACTTGGGGGCCGCGATGGCCGAGGAGGGAGGAGGAGGCCGGAGCCGGGTGGTGGCGCGGCGACCACGCGAGGAGGCGGTCGACG
>NC_041388.1:98715706-98731859 GCF_002162155.2 Triticum dicoccoides
GGCTGCGGGCTCGCCGAGCTGCGGCGGCGGCTGGCGGCGGAGATGCCACATGGCGCGTGCTGAGAGGGCGCGGGCAGTGGCGGACGTTGTCCGGCCCGCTCCGGACACGTCCGGCGGCGGCGGTGGATGGATCTAGGGTTAGGGGGGAGAGTGGAACCACGAATTTGAAGGAGGGGGTCTATATATAGACATAGAGGGAGCTAGGAGAGTCCAAATGAGGTGCGGTTTTTGGCCACACGATCATGATCGAACGCTCTAGATGATGGAGCAGAGTTAGGTGGGTTTTGTGCCAAATTGGAGGGGTGTTGGGCTGCAACACACACGAGGCCTTTTCGGTCCCTCGGTTAACCGTTGGAGTATCAAACGAAGTCCAAATGATACGAAACTTGACAGGCGGTCTACCGGTAGTAAACCAAGGCCGCTTGGCAAGTCTCGGTCCAATCCGGAAATGTTTAATCCCCACACACGAAAGAAAGCTAGAAATGACCATCGGAGGAGAACGAAGCGCCGGAATGCAAAACGGACAACGGGGAAAATGCTCGAATGCATGAGACGAACACGTATGCAAATGCAATGCACATGATGACATGATAAGAAATGCATGACAACGACAACAACACATGGAGACAAAAACCTGAACCCGAGAAAATAAAATAACTTAACGCCGGAAACGACAAGAGTGGAGTACAAATAGGGAAAGTTACATCCGGGGTGTTACACCCTGGGGGCAACGGCCCCCTTAGGGTTTCCAACCAGGGGGGAGCATGCCCCCTCGGGGGGGGGGGCAACGGCCCCCTAGGGTTTCCAACCCTAGGCACCTTGGGCCCTTTGGTGGGGCGCACTATCCCATCAGGGGCTGGTTCCCACGCCACTTCAGCCCATGGGGCCCTCCGGGATAGGTGGCCCCATCCGGTGGACCCCCGGGACCCTTCCGGTGGTCCCGGTACAATACCGGTAACCCCCGAAACCTTCCCGCTGGCCGAAACTGGACTTCCTATATATAAATCTTTACCTCCGGACCATTCCGGAACTCCTCGTGACGTCCGGGATCTCATCCGGGACTCCGAACAACTTTCGGGTTAATGCATACTAATATCTCTACAACCCTAGCGTCACCGAACCTTAAGTGTGTAGACCCTACGGGTTCGGGAGACACACAGACATGACCGAGACGCCTCTCCGGTCAATAACCAACAGTGGGATCTGGATACCCATGTTGGCTCCCACATGCTCCTCGATGATCTCATCGGATGAACCACAATGTCGAGGACTTAATCAATCCAGTATACAATTCCCTTTGTCAATCGGTACGTTACTTGTCCGAGACTCGATCGTCGGTATCCCAATACCTTGTTCAGTCTCGTTACCGGCAAGTCACTTTACTCGTACCGTAATGCATGATCCCATGATCAACCACTTGATCACATTGAGCTCATTATGATGATGCATTACCGAGTGGGCCCAGAGATACCTCTCCGTCATACGGAGTGACAAATCCCAGTCTCGATTCGTGCCAACCCAATAGACACTTTCGGAGATACCTGTAATGTACCTTTATAGCCACCCAGTTACGTTGTGACGTTTGGCACACCCAAGGCATTCCTACGGTATCCGGGAGTTGCACAATCTCATGGTCTAAGGAAATGATACTTGACATTCAGAAAAGCTACAGCAAATGAACTACACGATCTTGGAGCTAAGCTTAGGATTGGGTCTTGTCCATCACATCATTCTCCTAATGATGTGATCCCATTATCAATGACATCCCCATGTCCATAGCCAGGAAACCATGACTATCTGTTGATCAACAAGCTAGTCAACTAGAGGCTCACTAGGGACACATTGTGGTCTATGTATTCACACATGTATTACGATTTCTGGATAATACAGTTATAGCATGAATAATAGACAATTATCATGAACAAGGAAATATAATAATCATTTTATTATTGCCTCTAGGGCATATTTCCAACAGTCTCCCACTTGCACTAGAGTCAATCATCTAGTTACATTGTGATGAATCGAACACCCATGGAATTCTGGTGTTGATCATGTTTTGCTCTAGGGAGAGGTTTAGTCAACGGATCTGCTACATTCAGGTCCGTATGTACTTTACAAATTTCTATGTCTCCATTTTGAACAGTTTCACAAATGGAGTTGAAGCGACGCTTGATATGCCTGGTCTTCCTGTGAAACTTGGGCTCCTTGGCAAGGGCAATAGCTCCAGTGTTGTCACAGAAGAGAGTCATCGGCCCCGACGCATTGGCTATGACTCCTAGGTCGGTGATGAACTCCTTCACCCAGACCGCTTCTTGTGCTGCCTCCGAGGCTGCCATGTACTCCGCTTCACATGTAGATCCCGCCACAACGCTTTGCTTGCAACTGCACCAGCTTACTGCCCCACCATTCAAAATATACACGTATCCGGTTTGTGACTTAGAGTCATCCAGATCTGTGTCGAAGCTAGCATCGACGTAACCCTTTACGACGAGCTCTTCGTCACCTCCATAAACGAGAAACATTTCCTTAGTCCTTTTCAGGTACTTCAGGATATTCTTGACTGTTGTCCAGTGTTCCATGCCGGGATTACTTTCGAGAGAAACTCTTTCTCTAGAAAGGACCCGTTCTTGGCAACAAAGATCTTGCCTTCGGATCTGAGGTAGAAGGTATACCCAACAGTTTCTTTAGGGTATCCTAAGAAGACGCATTTTTCCGACTTGGGTTCGAGCTTTTCAGGTTGAAGTTTCTTGACATAAGCATCGCATCCCCAAACTTTTAGAAATGACAGCTTAGGTTTCTTCCCAAACCATAATTCATACGGTGTCGTCTCAATGGATTTCGACGGAGCCCTATTTAAAGTGAATGCGGCAGTCTCTAAAGCATAGCCCCAAAATGATAGCGGTAAATTGGTAAGAGACATCATAGATCGCACCATATCTAATAGAGTGCGATTACGATGTTCGGACACACGATTACGCTGAGGTGTTCCAGGCGGCGTTAGTTGTGAAACTATTCCATATTTTCTTAAGTGTGTGCCAAATTCGTGACTCAAGTATTCTCCCCCACGATCTGATCGCAAGAACTTGATTTTCCTGTCACGTTGATTCTCAACCTCACTCTGAAATTCCTTGAACTTTTCAAAGGTCTCAGACTTGTGTTTCATTAAGTAGACATACCCATATCTACTCAAGTCATCAGTGAGGGTGAGAACATAATGATAGCCACCGCGAGCCTCAACGCTCATTGGACCGCACACATCAGTATGTATGATTTCCAATAAGTTGGTTGGTCGCTCCATTGTTCCTGAGAACGGAGTCTTGGTCATTTTACCCATGAGGCATGGTTCACATGTGTCAAATGATTCATAATCAAGAGACTCTAAAAGTCCATCTGCATGGAGCTTCTTCATGCGTTTGACACCTATGTGACCAAGGCGGCAGTGCCACAAGTATGTGGGACTATCATTATCAACCTTACATCTTTTGGTATTCACACTATGAACATGTGTAGCATTACGCTCGAGATTCATTAAGAATAAACCATTCACCATCGGAGCATGACCATAAAACATATCTCTCATATAAATAGAAGAACCATTATTCTTGGATTTAAATGAGTAGCCATCTCGTATTAAACGAGATCCTGATACAATGTTCATGCTCAAAGCTGGCACTAAATAACAATTATTGAGGTTTAAAACTAATCCCGTAGGTAAATGTAGAGGTAGCGTGCCGACGGCGATCACATCGACCTTGGAACCATTCCCGATGCGCATCGTCACCTCGTCCTTCGCCAGTCTCCGCTTATTCCGCAGCTCCTGCTTTGAGTTACAAATGTGAGCATCCGCACCGGTATCAAATACCCAGGAGCTACTACGAGTATTGGTAAGGTACACATCAATTACATGTATATCACATATACCTTTAGTGTTGCCGGCCTTCTTATCCGCTAAGTATTTGGGGCAGTTCCACTTCCAGTGACCACTTCCCTTGCAATAAAAACACTCAGTCTCAGGCTTGGGTCCATTCTTTGGCTTCTTCCCAGCAGCTTGCTTACCGGGCGCGGCAACTCCCTTGCCGTCCTTCTTGAAGTTCTTCTTACCCTTGCCTTTCTTGAACTTAGTGGTTTTATTCACCAACAACACTTGATGTTCCTTTTTGACTTCTACCTCTACTGATTTCAGCATTGCAAATACTTCAGGAATGGTCTTTTCCATCCCCTGCATATTAAAGTTCATCACAAAGCTCTTGTAGCTCGGTGGAAGCGACTGAAGGATTCTGTCAATGACCGCGTCATCCGGGAGATTAACTCCTAGCTGAGTCAAGCGGTTATGCAACCCAGACATTTTGAGTATGTGCTCACTGACAGAACTATTTTCCTCCATCTTATAGCTGAAGAATTTGTCGGAGACTTCATATCTCTCGACCCGGGCATGAGTTTGAAAAACCATTTTCAGCTCTTTGAACATCTCATATGCCCCGTGTCTCTCAAAACGCTTTTGGAGCCCCGGTTCTAAGTTGTAAAGCATGCCGCACTGAACGAGGGAGTAATCATCAGCACGTGTCTGCCAAGCGTTCATAACGTCTTGGTTCTATGGGACGGGTGCGTCACCTAGCGGTGCTTCTAGGACATAATATTTCTTGGCAGCTATGAGGATGATCCTCAGGTTCCGGACCCAGTCCATATAGTTGCTGCCATCGTCTTTCAGCTTGATTTTCTCTAGGAACGCGTTGAAGTTGAGGACAATGTGGGCCATTTGATCTACAAGACATATTGTAAAGATTTTAGACTAAGTTCATGATAATTAAGTTCATCTAATCAAATTATTAAATGAACTCCCACTCAGATAGACATCCCTCCAGTCATCTAAGTATAACATGATCCGAGTTAACTAGGCCGTGTCCGATCATCACGTAAGACGGACTAGTCAACATAGGTGAACATCTTCATGTTGATCGTATCTTCTATACGACTCATGCTCGACCTTTCGGTCTTCTGTGTTCCGAGGCCATGTCTGTACATGCTAGGCTCGTCAAGTCAACGTAAGTGTATTGCGTGTGTAAATCTGTCTTACACCCGTTGTATTCGAACGTTAGAATCTATCACACCCGATCATCACGTGGTGCTTCGAAACAACGAACCTCCGCAACGATGCACAGTTAGGGGGAACACTTTCTTGAAATTATTACGAGGGATCATCTTATTTAAGCTACCGTCGTTCTAAGCAAATAAGATGTAAAACATGATAAACATCACAGGCAATAAAATAGTGACATGATATGGCCAATATCATTTGCTCCTTTGATCTCCATCTTCGGGGCTCCATGATCATTGTTGTCACCGGCATGACACCATGATCTCCATCATCATGATCTCCATCATCGTGTCTTCTTGAAGTTGTCTCGTCATCTATTACTTCTACTACTATGGCTAACGCTTTAGCAATAAATTAAAGTAATTACATGACATTTATGTTGACACGCAGGTCATAAATAAATAAATACAACTCCTATGGCTCCTGCCGGTTGTCATACTCATCGACATGCAAGTCGTCATTCCTATTACAAGAACATGATCAATCTCATACATCACATATATCATTCATCATTCATCACAACCTTTGGCCATATCACATCACAAAACACTTGCTGCAAAAACAAGTTAGATGTCCTCTAATTGTTGTTGCAAGTTTTTACGTGGCTGCTATAGGTTTCTAGCAAGAATGTTTCTTACCTACGCCAAAACCACAACGTGAATTGCCAATTTCTATTTACCCTTCATAAGGACTCTGTTCATCGAATCCGATCTGACTAAAGTGGGAGAGACAGACACCCTCCAGCCACCTTATGCAACTAGTGCATGTCAGTCGGTGGAACCGGTCTCACGTAAGCGTACGTGTAAGGTTGGTCCGGGCCGCTTCATCCCACGATGCCGCCGAATCAAGATAAGTCTAGTAACGGCAAGCAAATTGACAATATCGACGCCCACAACTACTTTGTGTTCTACTCGTGCATAGTAACTATGCATAGACCTAGCTCATGATGCCATTGTTGGGGATCGTAGCAGAAATTAAAAAATTTCTACGCATCACCAAGATCAATCTATGGAGTATTCTAGCAATGAGGGGAATAGGAGTGCATCTACATACCCTTGTAGATCGCGAGCGGAAGCGTTCAAGTGAACGGGGATGATGGAGTCGTACTCGCCGTGATCCAAATCACCGATGACCAAGTGCCGAACGGACAACACCTCCGCGTTCAACACACGTACGGTTGGGAAGACGTCTCCTCCTTCTTGATCCAGCAAGGGGGAAGGAGAGGTTGATGAAGATCCAGCAGCACGACGACATGGTGGTGGATGCAGCAGGATCCCGGCAGGGCTTCGCCAAGCACAAGCGGGGAGGAGAGGTGTTACGGAGGGAGAGGGAGGCGCCAAGAGCAAGGTGCGGCTGCCCTCCCTCCCTTCCACTATATATAGGGGCTAGGGGGGGCGCATGCCCCCTTGGAGATCCCATCTAAAAGGGGGGGGGGACGGTCCCTGGGGGCAACGCCCCCCTTAGGGTTTCCAACCAGGGGGGCGCATGGCCCCTCGAGGGGGCAACGGCCCCCTAGGGTTTCCAACCCTAGGCGCCTTGGGCCCTTGGGTGGGGCGCACCAGCCCATCAGGGGCTGGTTCCCATGCTACTTCAGCCCATGGGGCCCTCTGGGATAGGTGGCCCCATCCGGTGGACCCCCGAGACCCTTCCGGTGGTCCCGGTACAATACCGGTAACCCCCGAAACCTTCCCGCTGGCCGAAACTGGACTTCCTATATATAAATCTTTACCTCCGGACCATTCCGGAACTCCTAATGACATCTGGGATCTCATCCGGGACTCCGAACAACTTTCGGGTTACTGCATACTAATATCTCTACAACCCTAGCGTCACCGAACCTTAAGTGTGTAGACCCTACGGGTTCGGGAGACACGTAGACATGACCGAGACGCCTCTCCGGTCAATAACCAACAGCGGGATCTGGATACCCATGTTGGCTCCCACATGCTCCTCGATGATCTCATCGGATGAACCACGATGTCGAGGACTTAATCAATCCCGTATACAATTCCCTTTGTTAATCGGTATGTTACTTGTCCGAGACTCGATCGTCGGTATCCCAATACCTTGTTCAGTCTCGTTACCGGCAAGTCACTTTACTCGTACCGTAATGCATGATCCCGTGATCAACCACTTGATCACATTGAGCTCATTATGATGATGCATTACCGAGTGGGCCCAGAGATACCTCTCCGTCATACGGAGTGACAAATCCCAGTCTCGATTCGTGCCAACCCAACAGACACTTTCGGAGATACCTGTAATGTACCTTTATAGCCACCCAGTTATGGTGTGACGTTTGGCACACCCAAGGCATTCCTACGGTATCCGGGAGTTGCACAATCTCATGGTCTAAGGAAATGATACTTGACATTCAGAAAAGCTACAGCAAACGAACTACACGATCTTGGAGCTAAGCTTAGGATTGGGTCTTGTCCATCACATCATTCTCCTAATGATGTGATCCCGTTATCAATGACATCCCCATGTCCATAGCCAGGAAACCATGACTATCTGTTGATCAACGAGCTAGTCAACTAGAGGCTCACTAGGGACACATTGTGGTCTATGTATTCACACATGTATTACGATTTCCGGATAATACAATTATAGCATGAATAATAGACAATTATCATGAACAAGGAAATATAATAATCATTTTATTATTGCCTCTAGGGCATATTTCCAACAGTATTTCCCTCAGTGATGAAACCAAGGTTATCGAACCAGTAGGAGAACCAAGCAACACTACATAAACAACACGTGCGCACAAATAACAAATACTCGCAACCCGATGTGTAAAAGGGGTTGTCAATCCCTTTCGGGTAACGGTGCCACTAATTGGCAAATGGAAGTGAGAGAGTTGTAAATATTGATAGATCGAACACCAAATAAAATAAATTGTAGCAAGGTATTTTTGGTTTAATAGATCTGAAAATAAAGGAAAATAAAATAGATCTCAAAGGTAAATAATATGAGAAAGAGACCCGGGGGCCGTAGGTTTCACTAGTGGCTTCTCTAGAGAAAAATAGCAAACGGTGGGTAAACGAATTATTGTTGGGCAATTGATAGAACTTCAAATAATCATGACGATATCCAAGCAATGATCATTATATAGGCATCACGTCCAAGATTAGTAGACCGACTCCTGCCTGCATCTACTACTATTACTCCACACATTAACCGCTATCCAGTATGCATCTAGTGTATTAAGTTCATGGAGAAACGGAGTAATGCAATAAGAACGATGAGATGATGTATACAAGATCTATTTATGTAGAAATAGACCCCATCGTTTTATCCTTAGTAGCAAAGATACATACGTGTCAGTTCCCCTTCTATCACTGGGATCAAGCACCGTAAGATCAAACCCACTACAAAGCACCTCTTCCGATTGCAAGATAAATAGATCAAGTTGGCCAAACAAAACCCAAATATCGGGGAAGAAATATGAGGCTATAAGCAATCATGCATATAAGAGATCAAAGAAACTCAAATAACTTTCATGGATAAAAGAGATAGATCTGATCATAAACTCAAAGTTCATCGGATCATAACAAACACACCGCAAAAGAGTTACATCATATGGATCTCCAAGAGACCATTGTATTGAGAATCAAACGAGAGAGAGGAAGCCATCTAGCTACTAACTATGGACCCGAAGGTCTACAAAGAACTACCCACACATCACCGGAGAGGCACCAATGGAAGTGGTGAACCCCTCCATGACGGTGTCTAGATTGGATCTGGGGTTCTGGACTCTGCGGCGGCTGGAATTGATTTTCGTCGACTCCCCTAGGGTTTTTGGAATATTGGGGTATTTATAGAGAAAAGAGGCGGGCTGGGGGCACTCGAGGTGGGCACAACCCACCAGGGCGCGCCTGGACCCAGGCGCACCCTGGTGGGTTGTGCTCCCCTCGGAACACCCCCGGGCGCTTCTCCAGCCCATTGGATGTCTTCTGGTGCAAAAAAATCCACAAATTTTTTTGCTGCGTTTGGACTCCGTTTGATATTGATTACCTGTGATGTAAAAAATATGCAAAAACAACAGCCCACACTTGGCACTATGTCAATAGGTTAGTACCAAAAATGATATAAAATGACTATAAAATGATTATAAAACATCCAGGAATGATAATATAACAGCATGGAACAATAAAAAATTATAGATACGTTGGAGACGTATCAGTTATGACGATATCCAAGGCAATGATTATGCATATAGGCGTCACATCCATGTCAAGTAAACCGACTCCTGCCTGCATCTACTACTATTACTCCACACATCGACCACTATCCAGCATGCATCTAGAGTATTAAGTTCATAAAGAACGGAGTAACGCCTTAAGTAAGATGACATGATGTAGAGGGATAAACTCAAGCAATATGATGAAACCCCCATATTTTTATCCTTGATGGCAACAATACAATACGTGTCTCGCCACCCCTACTTTTTCACTGGGTGAAATCACGCAAGGTTGAACCCAAAGCTAAGCACCTCTCCCATTGCAAGAAATACCAATCTAGTTGGCCAAACCAAACCGATAATTCAAAGAGAAATACAAAGATATCAAATCATGCATATAAGAATTCAGAGAAGATTCAAACAATATTCATAGATAATCTGATCATAAATCCACAATTCATCGGATCTCGACAAACACACTGTAAAAGAAGATTACATCAGATAGAACTCCAAGAACATTGAGGAGAACATAGTATTGAAGAACATAGAGAGAGAAGAAGCCATCTAGCTAATAGCTATGGACCTGTAGGTCTGAGGTAAACTACTCACGCTTCATTGGAAGGGAAATAGGGTTGATGTAGATGCCCTGCGTGATCAAATCCCCCTCCGGCAGATCACCGGAAAAGGCCCCAAGATGGGATCTCACGAGAACAGAAGGTTGCGGTGGTGGAAAAGTATTTTCGTGGCTTGCTCTAAGGGTTTTGGGAATATATGTGAATTTATAGGACGAAGAAGTATGTCGGTGAACTCCCGAGGGGGTCACAAGCCAGGGGCGCCCCCCTAGGGCGCGCCCCTGCGGCTTGCCGCCGCCTCGTGGGTCTTCTGACTTGGACTCCAAGTCATAGGGGTGTCTTCTAGTCCAAGAAAAATCATCGCGAAAGTTTTATTCCGCTTGGACTCCATTTGATATTCCTTCTTTGCGAAACTCAAAAACAAGGAAAAACAGAAACTGGCATTGGGCTCTAGGTTAATAGGTTAGTCCCAAAAATAATATAAAATAGCATATTAATGCATATAAAACATCCAAAACAGATAATATAATAGCATGGAACAATCAAAAATTATAGATACGTTGGAGACGTATCAGTTTTCAGCAAAGATCATAACTAACCATGCAAATGATAATTCTTAGAAATTATATTCAATCATATCAATGGCATAATCAACTAGCTAGCAATAATAATATATCTCAAATGCCAACACTTTGTCAAAACAATCATGATATAATATGAAAACATGGTATATCACTAGCCCTTTGTGAGACCACAAAACATAAATGCAGAGCTCCTCCAAATTTCAAGCAACGACTAAACATTGTAATTCATGGTAGAAGAGATCCAGTCATGATGCACACAATATTAACTATACACAATGCATAAGAATGACAATAGTGCCCTCAGGAGTGGTGCTTGTTTGATAAGGTGATGACTCAATAATAAAAGTAAAATAACATAAAAGTAAATAGATAGGCGCTTCACAGAGGGAAGCAGGGATTTGTAGAGGTGCCAGAGCTGGAAGCTTTAAATCAAAGATAAATATAATTTTGAGGGCATGCCTTTCTTGTCAACATCACGACCGAGAGTTTTCAATATCTTCCATGCTAAACACATTAGCGGCAGTTCCCAAGCAGTAAGATAAAGTTTACTCCCCCTCCACCAACAAACACAAGCCATGGCTAGCTGAATCCACGGGTGCCCTCCATACCAACAACTTTCCGGGGGAGTTTGTTTTATTATTTTGCGATTTGATCATGGTACTAGGCATCCCGATTACCAACCCCTCTCGTGCAAGGACAAGTGAATAAACCCTTATCATGAGAATAACACATTTATCATGGAAGATACTGACCGCCCCTATCACTTCATGAGTGGTACGGGGCACACAAACAGAAGTTCATTTGAATATTTAGAGGTGGCACATGCAAATTTACTTGGAATGGCAAGGTAATACCGCATACAGGTAGATATAGTGGACTCATTTTAATAACTTTGGTTTATGAATTTGGATGCACAAGAAGTATTCCTGCTTAGTACAGGCGAAGGCTAACAAATAGATTAGCAAGCAACTAGCTAGAGAGCAAAAACGGTCATAAACATGCATTATGAATAATTAACATTGAATACTAGAACGAGTAGGATATAAGCACCATGGACATAAATATCGTGCAGGCTATCTTGGTTTTGAGTCAACTACATGCATGAATATGTGCTAAGTCAAGCCACTTGAAACATTCAGAGGAGGATACCATATCATCGTACTACATCATAATCATTTTAATGCATGTTGACACCCAAGATAAATCGTTGTCCACTCCTAGCTACTTAAGCATGATATGAGCAACTATAATTCTAATTGTCATCATAAACATGTTTAATCATAATATGCTGAATCATGGATACTGAGTTAAACATGTTTACAAAACAAAAACAAGTTGAGTTCATACCCACTTTTCCTTACCACAATCACTTCATCAAATATCGTCATTATTGCCTTTCACTTGCACGACCGAATGATATGAAAATAATAATAGTGCAAGAGTGTCGTGGACTAAGCTGGAATCTGCAAACAATTTATTCAAGGGAGAAGACAAGGTAATATGGGCTCGTTGTCAGATCAACAATAATGCATATGAGAGCCACTCAGCACTTTCATCATGGTCTTCTCCTTATGATGACTCAAAAAAGAAAAGAATTTCAGATAAACACACTAAATATTTTTGGAGTTTTTAGTTTTTTCTTGAAGGAAGCAAAATAACAAAGGAAAAACAAAAACAAGAAAAACTATTTACACAGGAAAGCTCCCAACAAGTAAAAGAAGAAACGAGAAATCTTTTTGGGGTTTTATTTTAATACTACAACTAATTAAACTAGAAAGAAAAACCAAAAAGAAGCGAGAAATATTTTTGTATTTTCTCAAAGTTTTCCAAAGACACAAGAAGAAATCAAAAATAAAACTAACATGGATTATACAATGAAAGAGGATGAACAATGACAACCGGAATGAAATGTGTGAACATGAATGTAATGTCGGTGACAAAACCTACTCCCCCAAGCTTAGGCTTTTTCCTGGCTTGGTAATCACCATCGTTGGTCTACATAATAATCGTAGTGGTAGACTGTGGAGGCTCTACATGCCTCCTCCTCAGCCAGATGAGCGACTTCTACTATTGTGTTGTACTTGTGTGCTTCACTCTCATAAATATAATATCTTTGTTTACTCTGAAAATCCAAGAGAGCAAGTGCAGGAAAAATAACAGGTACATCATGATTTTTGTTGAACATTAGGTTATAGTTATAGTTTCGAGTTCCATACTTAATGGACTTGTGGCGCTGCATTGGCTCGAAGTCCAAATATTTTTCAGGTAAAATAGGACCATTGGGCCTAGGTGACACGCCTAGCCTTACAGCTACGCGAGAGCCATAAATTCCTCCATAAAAATGACCACTACTCGCGTTGCATTGCAACCTCTGTGCAACAATTGCCTGAAGATTATATCATTTGATGCCCGTTAAAGCCGTGTGAATGATTCTGAAATCAGAGGCGCAGAGTGTACTTCAGTCCTATTTACCCATGATGCATTTGCCGTTAAATAATGCAAAGTAATGAATAGAGGGAAATTGAATATTTTTTATTCTAGCTTGTGTGTCTCCTCTATCCTCACCACTGCAGAGACTACTCGGGAACATTTCATAATCAGATTTTTATGGTTCATCTAGTGAACCTAAAAATGGAATTTTGCACGCATCACATAATCCTTCTAGAGGCGTGTTATAAGCTCTATCATATAAGTGAAACAAGACTCTAGAGGTGCGGGGGTGAAACTAAAACTTTTTAGTAAATGAGACAGTGAGATTGGAGTATTGCCTGCACTTATTTGCGATGATGGGAGTGAGCTCAGTGTTATGGACACATTGATCAAATTATTCTTTAATACCCGCGGTGCCTATCATAAACTCGTCACATGGCCACCAACATGATTTAGTATCAGTAATCCGCATCGAGCTTGCTCTTGGTTCAACATAGGCCTGTCATATTGAGCTCTCACTCAACGATCCCTCCAAGGACCTCCTCCTCGAAGAGCTCCTCCTAAAGAAGTTCATGTTCCCTACGAAAAAATTTCTCAAATTTTTGGGACACAAAATGATATCAATAAAACTTCACAAGATTGATAGCAACTACTCATATGGATGTCTAGGGGCTATATCAAGCATTCAAAATACTTGGAACTCAAAGAATTCAACATGAAAGCTCAGTTTCAGTAGCACTAAGAGCAACTAATTATGCAAAATATAATCCACTAAAGCAAAAACTAATTCATTACATGAATCAGGAACTTTGCCGTCTGCCGCGACAGATGGCAAAGGCATGCATGGCAGATGGCAAAGGCCTTTGCCGTCAGCCAGCAGACGGCAACACATCCGGCTGGACAAACTACGATGGCCTCTTTGTTGTCTACTAGCAGACGGCAAAGATGCAAAGGCCTTTGTCGTCTGCTGGCGAATGGCAAAGGGCCTGGATGACACACATGGCAGCTTAGGTCCGTTAAGGGGTTAACGGCGTGCTTTGCCGTCTGCTGGAAGATGGAAAACATCTTTGCATCTTTGCCGTCTGCCAGCAGACAGCAAAGTTCCCATATAGGCCAGCCTAGGTAGCTGTCACGTGGCATGCCATGCCGTCTGCTGGCAGACGGCAAAGATGCAAAGGTCTTTGCCGTCTGCCAGCAGACAGCAAAGCTGCCAAATAGGCCAGCCCAGTGCACCCCAGGTTGCACAGGTAGCTGCCACATGGCAGCTTTGCCGTCTGCTGGTTGATGGCAAAGCTCTTTGTCGTCTGCCAGCAGACGGCAAAGAGCCTGTACAACCCCTATTTTTTCTATTGTTTTTCTTAAATTCATTCAATTTGACAGATATATATACACACACACATTTGAAAATAATTTCAACAGGCATACCAACAATAAGTTTCCAACAACATATCCAACATACAATGGTTTCCAACAAGAAGTTTCCAACAACATATCCATACATACATATCCAAAACAAGTTTCCAACAAGTTTCCATAAACAAAAAGGAAGCACAAGGAGAAGAGTACACTCCATCAATGCAAGCTTCCTCATCTAAAGCAAATATGCAAATTGGGAAAGAAGAAAGTTAGAAGAAGAAGAAGAATACTAGCTAGAAGAAAAGGAAGAAGAAAAAGAAGAAGAAGAATTTATCTTCTCTTTCCTTTTCTCCTCTCCTCTTCTTTATCTTCTTCTTCTTCTAACTAAGGTAGGTAAAATGCCATTTTTAGCTAAGCTAGGTAAAAATGTTAAGTGTAGGTCATTTTAGAGCTAAGCTAGGTAAATAGGTCATTTTGGAGCTTAGTAAGGTTATTCGGTCATTTTTGAGGAAAATAAGCTAAGTATGTCATAAATGAACTAAAGAAGCTAAGTATAGGTCATTTTCGAGCTAACCTAGGTAGTTATGCCATTTTTGAGCTAAATAAGCATATTTATTCATTTTGGATGACAAAATGGTAAGTGTAGGTCATTTTAGAGCTATCCTAGTTAAAATCGGTCATTTTGGAGCTAGGTAAGGTTATTTTGTCATTTTGGAGGAAAATGAACTAATTATATGATAGTTTGGAGCTAAACCAAGGTTATTATGCCATTTTTTTACCTAAGTAAGCTAATTATGTCATAAATGAACTAGGTAAGCTAAGTATAGATCATTATTGAGCTATCCTAGGTAGTTATGCCATTTTTTAGCTAACTAAGCATATTAAGTCATTTAGGAGGAAAAATTGCTAAGTATAGGTCATTTTATAGCTATCCTAGGTAAAGTATGTCACTTTGGAGCTAAGTAAGGTTATTATGTTATTTTCAAGGAAAATAAGCTAAGTATAGGTCATTTTGGAGCTAAACCAAGGTTATTATGCCATTTTTTTTACCTAAGTGAGCTAATTATGTCATAAATGAACTAGCTAAGCTAATTATAGATCATCATTGAGCTTTCCTAGGTAGTTATGCCATTTTTATCTAACTAAGCATATCAAGTCATTTTGGAGGAAAATGCTAAGTATGGGTCATTTTATAGCTCAATTTGGAATGTTACACAATAGATCATCACTGCATATCATATTTATTTGCATTTTGGGTTGATCCTAGAAATTCTACGCAACTCAAGGACCCTCGGAGAGAGTTGGGGATTTCATTATTTTCATATTTGAGTTTTCTCAAATTTTGAAAATAGGATCATTTGATTTTATTTATTTTATCTTCAGTTATTTCTATTATAAAAATATGAGAGAGGGAATAAAATGAATTTCCAAAAATAAAGAAATATTGAGGATTTAATAAAAAAATCAAATAAGGTTTTATTCTGGAGTTTTTCGTGGTTTTATTTGAATTTAGGAAAAATTGCACTTTTTCAAAAAATTGCATTTAGGGCCAAGAAAATGTTCATCATGTTCTAAATATTTTATTTAGACGGTGAAAATTTGTTTTGGCAATTTTAGATTTTTATTTATTTTTTCTAGATTTTTTTCTTAGTTTCAGCAAAATTGTTAAAAAAAACCCCGCGCCCGACTGGGCCAAAGGCCCAGCCGAGCCAGGCCGGCCCGCCAGGCCACCGCCTCCCTTGCCGAGCTGCCGCCGGACTCGGGGAGACCGAGCCGGGCACGCCTCCGCCGCCGACCCCCTCCCCAAGCAAGGCCGCCCCCCTCTCTTAAATAGCCACCTCGGGGCCCCCCTGGGAGCCCCGAGTCGCCACCCGCCGCCGCCCACGCAGCCCCGCCACCCCGCCGCACTCCGCCTGTGCCGCGCCGCACG